>NC_133504.1:103123484-103426515 GCF_049354715.1 Callithrix jacchus | reverse complement strand
GGAAGGGAAAGAAAAAAGAAAGGGAAAGAGGGAGGGAAAGCAAGCATTATATGTCACAACTTACATGATCACAATTTAAGTTTATTACAACTTATTAGAAAGAAAACAGAAAAGCTAAATAAATCTAACAAGTGAGGAAACTATAGTAATTAAAAATATTTACACAATGAAAAGCCCAGGTCTAAGGAGCCTCACTGATAAATTCTACAATGCATTTAAAATACAACATCATATCGCAACAAATTCTTCTAGAAAATAAAGAAGGTCAGACAGTTCAATATGTGAGGTACTAGCTTCATATTAGAAGAAAAAGTGACCAAGAAAAAAGAAGACACAAATGACCAAATCAGAAAGGAAAGAGGAGACATAATTAATGATGATAGGGAAATACTGTAAATTATTTTATGACAACAAATTAACTTAGACCTGGTGCAGTGGCTCACACTTGTAATCCCAGCACTCTGAGAATCCAAGGCAAGCAGATCACTTGAGGCCAGGAATTCAAGACCAGCCTGGGCAAGATGGTGAAATCCTGTCTCTACAAAAAATATAAAAATTAGCTGGGTGTGGTGCATGTCTGTAATCCCAGCTACTTGGGAGGCTGAGGCATGAGAATCACTTGAGCCTGGGAGGTGGAGGTTGCAGTGAGCTTAGATTGCATCACTGCACTCCAGACTGGGCAACAGAGTGACACTATATCACAAATTAAAAAATAAATAAAAGAAAGAAAACAAGTAACTTAGAGGGAAAAAAATTTTGGAAAAAAATTACCAAAATTGACTCAATAGTAAATATGAATGTATTTGCAGTAATGAAGAAACTGAATTTGTAAATTAAAACCTTCCGAGAGAGAGATCCAAGATGGCCCTCTAGCAGCATCTCAGGGTTGCAGCTCCCAGTGAAGGCACAGGGAGTGAGTGGACGCCAGACTTCCAGATGAATTTTTGTTGCCTACGGACCAAGAGATTACCAACAAAGGAGCCCCACAGGTCGCCAGCGCGACTCTCTAGGCAAGCGTGGCTATTTTGCCTGCGTCCCGCGGCAGTTCTCGGTGCAGAGTATGCAGGACTGGGTGCCCTTTTAGTTGGCATTTGGAGCTCCAAAAAGGCAGAGTCACCCATTCAGCTGATTGAGAGGGGGACTGAAGCCAGGAACCAGACCAGGAAATTCCTGGGTAGAAAAGCACCTCCAATCTCAGAGCCACTGTTTCAGCCAGCGCGGTTGCTGCACGGGAAATTGCATAGATCCCAGCCCCTTTTCAGCAGGCGACTGTGGCACTGGGGAGAGAATCGACCATTCAATTAGGAAAAGAAAAAAAAAAGGGGCTCCAAGGCAGAAAGCCAGGTGATCAGGCTCAGCTGGTCCCTTACCCCACAAAAAAACAGCAATTGGAAATGCTGATGGTTGGGAGTTTCACAGCAAGCACAGCTGAACCCCAGAAGGTCCAGCTCTGTGGGGGAGGGGCGTCCACCGAAGGAGAACAAAGAAACAGAAATAACATCACCACCAACAAAATGAAAGTCAGCAATTACAAAGACGACAGGTGGGTAAATCCACAAAGATGGAAAGAAACCAGTGCAAAAAGGCTGAAAACATCCAAAATCAGAATGCCTCTCCTCCTTCAGGGGATTGCAGCTCCTCATCAGCAAGGGAACTAGGCCTAATGGAGAATGAGTGTGATGAATTGCCAGAATCAGGCTTCAGAAGGTGGATAATAAGAAACTTCTGTGAGCTAAAAGAACATGTTCTAACGCAATGCAAAGAAACTAAGAACCTTGAATAAATGTTTGATGAAATGCTAATGAGAATAGACAATTTAGAGAGGAATATAAGTGAACTAATGGAGTTGAAAAACACAATATGAGAACTTCATGAAGTATGCACAAGTTTTAACAGTCAAATTGATCAAGCAGAAGAAAGGGTATCAGAGGTCCAAGACCAACTCAATGAAATAAAATGAGAAGACAAGATTAGAGAAAAAAGATAAAAAGGAATGAGCAAAGTCTCCAAGAAATATGGGACTATGTGAAAAGACCTAATCTAAGTTTGATAGGTGTACCTGAATGTGACAAAGAGAATGAATCCAAGCTGGAAAATATTCTTCAGGATATTATTCAGGAAAACTTTCCCAATCTAGCAAGGCAGGACAATATTCAACTCCAGGTAATATGGAGAACACCACAAAGATATTCCTCAAGAAGAGCAACCCCAAGGCACATAATAGTCAGATTCACCAGGGTTGAAATGAAGGAGAAAATGCTAAGGGCAGCCAGAGAGAAAGGTCAGGTTATCCGCAAAGGGAAGCCTATCAGACTCACAGCAGATCTCTCAGCAGAAACCCTGCAAGCCAGAAGAGAGTGGGAGCGAATATTCAACATCCTTAAAGAAAACAACTTTCAACCCAGAATTTCATATCCAGCCAAACTAAGCTTCATAAGTGAAGAAAAAATAAAATCTTCTGTGAACAAGCAAGTACTCGGAGATTTCATCACCACCAGGCCTGCTTTACAAGAGCTTCTGAAAGAAGCACTACACATAGAAAGGAACAGCCAGTATCAGCCTTTCCAAATATATACCAAAAGGTAAACAGCATCAACATAATGATGAATTTACATCAACTAATGGGCAAAACAGCCAGCTAGCATCAAATGGCAGTATTAAACTCACATATATTATTATTAATCCTAAATTTAAATCAACTAAATCCCCCAATCAAAAGACACAGACAGGCAAATTGGATAAAAAGTCAAAACCCATTGGAAAGCTGCATCCAGCCCCATCTCACATGCAAGGATACACAAAGACTCAAAGGGATGGAGGAAGATTTACCAACCAAATGGAGAGCAAAAATAAATAAATAAAAAGCAGAAGTTGCAATTCTCACCTTTGATAAAATAGACTTTAAAGAAACAAAGATCAAAAGAGGCAAAGGACATTACATAATGGTAAAAGGATTGATGCAACAGAAGAGCTAATGATCCTAAATACACACGCACCCAATACAGGAGCACCCAGATACATAAGACAAGTTCTTAATGACTTATAAAGAGACTTAGACTCCCATTAATAGTTGGAGACTTTAACATCACATTGTCAATATTAGACAGATCAACTAGACAGAAAATTAACAAGGATATCCAGGACTTGAACTCAGACCTGGGACAAGTAAACTTAGTAAACATTTATAGAACTCTCCACCCCAAATACACAAAACATACATTGTTATCAGTACCACATCACACCTACTCTAAAAGTGACTACATAATTGGAAGTAAATCACTCCTCAGTAATTGCATAGCATTTCACAGGTTTAAATGAAATATTGGTTGGCTGCTTGCTATTTTCCTCCCTTACTCCTTCCTGTCTTTATTGTTAAGCACAATTATTGGACTGCATTCTAACCTGGGCAATAAAGCAAGACTCCCATTCTCTCTCCCTCTTTCTCTTCCTCTTTCTTTCTCTCTTTCATTCATTCTTTCTTTTTCTTTTACTTTTTTTCTGTCTTTTTTCCAAAAAAAAAACAAAAAACACCTTTGCACCAAAATAAAGCTCAACCACGGATGGCCTCAGTGGTGAATTCAACCAGACATTTAAAGAAGAAAGAATACAATCCCTCATAAACGCTTTCACAAGACAGGAGAAGCTTTCCAACATATTGTAAGAAGTCAATATTACTCTAATAGCAAAGCAGGACAAAGATATCACATGAACACTGCAGACCAATATTCTTCATAAATATACACACAAAATCTTCAACAAAATATTAGTAAACCAAATCCAAGAATATATATTTTTAAAAAAGATAATGCATCATAACCAAGTGGTATTTAAACCCAAATGCAAGATTGGTTTAACATCCAAATATTAATTCATATGATACCTTACTAATTAGAACTAAAAATGCACAAACACACAATCTTCTTAATAAATTCATGAAGCCAGGCATGGTGGCACATACCGGTGGTCCCAGCTACTTGGGAGGCTGAGGCTGGAGTATCACTTAAGTCCAGGAGTTCTGGGCTGTAGTGCACTATGCTGATTGGGTGTCCGCACTAAGTTCAGCATCAATATGGTGACCTCCCCAGGAGCAGGGAACCACCAGGTTGCCTAAACAGGGATGAACCAGCCCAGGTGGGAAACGGAGCAGGTCAAAACTCCCGTGCTGATCAGTAGTGGGATCGCACCTGTGAATAGCCACTGCACTCCAGCCTGGGCAACATAGAGAGACCCCATCTCTTAAAAAATAAATAAATAAATGCATGAACATCACTTGACAAAATCTAAGATCCATCTGTGAATTTAAAAGAAAACTATCAACAAATAAGAAATAAAAAGAAACTTCCTTGCCCTGATAAAAGAAAGTCACGAAAAACCTAAAGCTGACGCCATACTTAATGATGAAAGACTGAAAGCTTTCCCCCTACTTTGCTGTAGGGAATAAGGCAAGGATGACTGCTGTCATCACTCCTATTTATCATTGTACTGGAAATTCTCGTAAGGGTAATCTGGAAGGAAAAAATAAATAAATGAATCAATAAATAAAATACATAAAGATTGGATTAAATCCTTATTTAATCCAATTGGGTTGAAATACCACCTGGTCATGGTGCATCATCTTGTTTATATGAATGAGAAAGAAAGAAATTTAAAAAGTCTTATTCATAGGCAATATGATTGTGTATGTAGAAAATTCCAAAAAATCCACCAACAAAACTAGAAAACTAATAAGTTCAGCATATTGCAGGACAAAATTTCAATATACAAAAATTAATTATACTTCTAAATTCTAGATATGAACCCAAAAATCCATTTTTTTTTAATTTCATTCACAGTGGTATAAAAAAATAAATACTTAAGGATATATTTGGCTGGGCACAGTGGCTCACGCTTGTAATCCCAGCACTTTGGGAGGCCAAAGCAGGTAGATCACTTGGGGTCAAGAGTTGGAGACCAGCCTGACCAATATGGTGAAACCCCATCTCTACTAAAAATACAAAAATTAGCGAGGTGTAGTTGTGCTCTCCTGGAATCCCAGCAACTGGAGAGGCTGAGGCAGGAGAATCACTTGAACCTGGGAGGGGGAGGTTGCAGTGAATCATGATTATGCCACTGCCCTCCAGCCTGGGCAACAGAGTGAGAATCCATTTCAAAAACCAACAAACAGAAAAGAATACATTTAATAAAAGATGCGCAAAACTTGTACACAAAAAATGCAAACATTGCTGAGAAAAATTAAATACCTATATAAATGGAGAGATATACCATGTTCATCAATTGGAAGACAATAATATCAACATGGCTACTCTCCTCAAATTGATCTAAATATTTGAAACAATCTGTATCAAAATTCTAGCAAACTATTTTACAGATGTTGAGAAGCTGATCCCAAAATGTTTGCAAAAATGCAAAGGATCCCAGTATAGCAAAATAATCTTGAAAACAAAGCAACACTCATACTACCCCATTCCAAAACTCTCTATAAAGCTACTGTAATCAAGGCAGTGTGGTTGGCATGTAGAGAGACATACAGATCAATTAAACTAAGTTCAGAGTCCAAACATAAATATTTTTGGTCTATTGGTTAAAACGAATTCAACACTGAAGGAATAATCTTTTAGTAATTGAAATCTACACATGTAAACAGTGAATTTAGACTATTAATTCACACAATTCACAAATATTAACTCAAAATTTATCTTAACCCTCAACATAAGACTAATTAAACATAAACTAAAAATTCTTGAAATAAAATGTTTTGAGAAAATGTGCATGTCTTTGGGCTTTGAAAATTTTTTTTCCTAAATACATCAAAAGCATGAACTGTAAGAAAAAGAAAATTGGAGACAGGTTCAAGATGACTGGCTAGAAATATTATTTGCCAGTTCTCCTCAGAAAGAAGAACCAAAATAAAAATAGATGATCGTAACTTGAATTCAACATCAAGGCGAGAGTACTAGAACCTAATGGAGAGCTATGGGAAAACACTGATGCACAAAAAAAGAAGGAAGTGAGAGTCCAAGTTGGGCCATCAGATACTGGCTGGATTCCCGGAGGGACCTGGTGTTGTGGAAAGGGTAAATGGGAGTGTTTGGGCTCCCCTCACCTCTATGGCAGACTGCTGGTATATAAACTGCAGGAAAGCTCCTCTGCCCTCATGATCCCAGACACTGGTCAGGGCGGTGATTTGGGGACTTCTTGAGGGCATTACACTAGACAGTGATCTTAAGCAGGAGCACTTGCCCTTTCTCCAGACTCAAGTATCTGCAGTGGGGCACCATTGTAGGGACACAGCTGTTAGGGGACTGAATTCTGCCCAAGGAACCTCAGCCCTTTTGTTTCCATGTCTTGGGAGTTCCCACAGACATTCATTAGCACTCACTAGGAGGGCAGTAATGGCACAGTAGTAGGGAGCCTCAGGGTGGGTTCCCAGTCATCTAACCTTCAAGGGAGCACTCTTCCTAATGGAAGGGAAAGTGCAGTGCACCAACAGGATAGCTTTAGGGACAAAGGAAACCAAAGTGTGTGTTTCCCAGTACCAAAACTCCCTGCTTGGGGCTGTGATTGGCAGCTCTGCTTCCAACAGACACACTCTGTGCTGGGTTCTGCAGGTAAGTGAAATCCCATTTCACCAGCTGAGCAGCCTCAGTACTCGAGCCTGACAGAGAAGGAGACTCCTCTCTTTGCTCACCACTGCTGACGCAACAGTTGCTGCCCACTGGAAGCTGCCACAAGCAAGCAGGGAGGACAGCTTGTCTGGGCCTGTGAGGGGAGACTGAATCCCCACGGGCAGTGTGACCTCTGGGCCCAGATTAGCAAGAAAGGCAGAACTCCCGCCCTCTCTCTGCACAGAGCTGTGAAGGAGAATGGGAAGGCCAAGGAGCTGTGTGTTTGGTACTGTGGGGAAAACCACACTGCAGCCACTTCCAGATGGCACAGAGGCTTAGTGTTGAGCCCCAAGGTAGGCATCTCCTACACTTCTGTGTTACATTGCAGCCTAATAATAAACAGCTGTGTCTGACCAAACTAAGTAACCAGAGCACCTGCATGGAAACATGGCAGGGAAATAGATAACATGGCTGCATGCTGAGGCCATGGTACTGAGATAACCCCTATCTGCCCTGCAGAGAGCTCAATGTGTTTCACCAGGGGCCCAATGACTCCTCTGCCACCTTTGTCGTGGCTGGTGCTTGCACCCATCATTAGGGGACCAGAGGGCAGGCCTGTGGTCCAGCTGTACTCAGCTTTACCTTCACCTCCCTGAGGATGAGCATGAAGCCCAGGCCACTGTGCTTTCACAGACCAGTCCACTGCCAGAAGCACCAGAGAGCTTCTCCCAGTAAATGAAGATCTCCCAGTGAATAAAGCATAATTCCTACTGCTACTGCTGCATCTAGCTATTACCTGCAAGTATCAGTGACTGACCTGGAGGTTGAACTACAAGTTCCAATACAAAATCTGCTGACACAAGTGCACAGTGCTTGGGAATGAGATAAGCTTCTCAAACCCTCTGCAACACTACCTCTGCAGGAGGCCATGAGCCTGCTCACATGCCCAGTACTACCACCAGCATTTGATAAAGTCACCACACTAAAGCTAGCAATGAAGAAGGAATTTATACAGCATTTTTGCCACTGAAACCACCCAGAAGCAAAGCTAACCAACCCTGCTCAATGTACACTGCAGTCACATACTCAAGGAGAATAAAAAGAAGTTGTGTCCAGTAAATTCAAAAATAACAAGACATAAAAATTCAAAATGAAAAGACAGTAAATTCAAAAATAACAAGACATGAAATTCTCCAGATGAGGAGCCAGCATAAAAATTCTGGAAGTATGAAAAAACAGAGTGTTACAGCACCCCAAAAGTATCACAGTAACTCTCCAACAGTGTATTTTAACCAAAATGAAATTGTTTTTGTTTTGTTTTTTACTTTTACAGTTTTTATTTTTCCAAATAAAATTTTGGAAATATGAAATAAAGAATTCAAAATATTTATTTTAAAGAAGGCTAATGAGTTCCAAGAGAAATCTGAAAACCAATACCAAAAAAAAATCAGAAAATCAATTCAGGATATAAATGAAAAATTTACCAAAGTGATAGAAAAAAAAATAACTTCTGGAAATGAAACATTCATAGATGGAACTAGAAAATATAGTTAAAAACGTCAACAATAGGCCAGATGCAGTGACTCACGCCTGTAATCTCAGCACTGGCCGGGCGCAGTGTCTCATGCCTGTAGTTCGAGCTCTTTGGGAGGCCGAGGTGGGTGGATCACAAGGTCAAGAGATCAAGACCATCCTGGTCAACAAAGTGAAACCCGGTCTCTACTAAAAATACAAAAATTAGCTGGGCATGGTGGTGCGCGGCTATAGTCCCAGCTACTCGGGAGCCTGAGGCAGGAGAATTGCTTGAACCCAGGAGGCGGAGGTTGCAGTGAGCTGAGAGCATGCCATTGCATTCCAGCCTGGGTAACAACAGTGAAAGTCTGTCTCAAAAAAAATCTCAGCACTTTGGGAGACCAAGGTGGGTGGATCACTTGAGGCCAGGCATTCAACACCAGCCTGGCCAACATAGCAAAACCCCTTCTCTACTAAAAATACAAGTTTGCTTGCTGAGTCTTCTGGCTGTCTTTTTCTTCCCATGTCAAATTATTGCTTTTGTTCCTCCTGTCTTTGGATATTAAACTCCTGATTTTTCAGCCTCTGGACTCTGGGACATGCACCAGCAGCTTTCCAGGGACTACTGGGTCTTCAGGCACAGACTGAAGGCTGCACTGTCAGTTTCCCTGATTTTGAGGCTTGTGAACTTGGATGGAGCCACTACCAGCTTATCTCTTTACTTGGCTTATAGGTGGCCTATCATGGGACTTCACTTTGTGATTGTGTGAACCAATTCTCCCTAATAAACCGTTTCATGTATACATATATCCCATTGGTTTTGTCCCTCTGAAGAACTCTAAAAGAGATGTTGGTACCAGGAGTGGTTCTAGAGGAACGGAATTTTAAGGATGAATTTCCTTAGTTGGTTTTGTGGTTTCTGGAGTTGGCTCTCTCCTCTGATTAGACTAATGCTAAGGACTCCACTTTTTTTTTTCTTTTAATTTTACTTTAAGTTCTGGGATACCTGTGCAGACGTGCAGGTGTGTCACATAGGTATACATGTGCCATGGTGGTTTCCTGCACCTATCAACCCATCATCTAGGTTTTAAGCCCCACATGCATTAGGTATTTGTCCTAATGCTCTCCTCACCCCTTGCCCCCAAGCCCCCGACAGGCTCCGGTGTGTGAGGTTCCCCTCCCTGTGTCTATGTGATCTCATTGTTCACCTCCCACTTGTGAGTGAAAACATGCGATGTTTGGTTTTCTGTTCCTGTGTTGATTTGCTGAGAATGATGGCTTCCAGCTTCATCTATGTCCCTGCAAAAGGCATGAACTCATTTTTATGGCTGCATAGTATTTCATGGTGTATATGTGCCACATTTTATTTATCCAGTCTATCATTGAACGGCATTTGGGTTGGTTCCAAGTCTTTCCTATTGTGAACAGTGCTACAATAATGTGTAGCATGTATCTTTAGAGTAGAATGATTTGTAATCCTTTGGTTACATACCCGGTAATGGGATTGCTGGGTCAAATTGTATTTCTGGTTCTAGTCTATCTAGTTGATGGGCATTTAGCTTGGCTTCAAGTCTTTGTTATTGTAAATAGTGCTGCAATAAACATACAAGTGCATGTGTCTTTGTACTAGAATGATTTATAATCCTTTGCGTATATACCCAGTAATGGGACTGCTGGGTCAAATGGTATTTCTGGCTCTAGATCCTTGACAGCTCTTGACCTGTTACTGGGCTTTAGTGGAAACTGAACATTTGACTATGGGTCATCAAGTCACCATGCGACCTGAACTGTCTATCACAGCAGCATTCCATCATCAAATGAAAGTGGTAAATATGTGATTGGGCTCAAGCAGGTCCTGAAGGCATAAGTAAGTTACATGAACAAGTGGCTCAAATGCCCATGGTCACCATTCCTGCCACCCTGCCTTGTCTCCCTCAGCCTGTGCTTCCTCAGTTGACAGAGGAAGAGGAAGAGAAGACTGAGGCCTGGTTTACAGATTGTTCAGCACGACATGCAGACACCACACAAAAGTGGACAACTGAAGCACTACAGCCCCTTTCTGAGATGTCCATAAAAGACAGCAATGAAGGAAACTCTCTTCCCAGTGGGCAAAACTTTGAGCAGTACACCTGGTTGTGAACTTTCCTTGGAAGGAGAAATGGCCACACATGCATTTATATAAACTCATGTGCTGTAGCCAATGGTTTGGCTGAATGATCAGGAATGTGGAAGGAGCATTATTGGAAACTGATGACAAAGAAACTTGGGGAAGGTGTATGTAGATGGTCCTGTCTGAGTGGTCAGAAACTGTGAGGACATTTGTATCCCATGTGAATGCTCACCAAAGAGTGACCTCAGCAGAGGAGGACTTTAATAATCAGGATGGAGATTATGCATGAGTGAGCAAGATGGACTTCCAATCACCAAGGCTGACCTGGCTATGGCCACTGCTGAGTGCCCAATCTGCCAGCAGCAGGGACCAGCACTGAGCCCTTGATGTGGCACCATTCCTCAGGGTGATCAGCCAGCTACTTGGTGGCAGTTTGATTACATTGGACCTCTTCCATCATGGAAAGGGCAGCAGTTTGTCCTTACTAAATTAGACACTTACTCCAGATATAAATTTGCCTTTCCTGCACCCAGTGCTTCTGCTAAGACTAAAATTCATGGGCTCATTGAATGCCTTATCCACTTCCATGGTATTCCACACAGCATTGCCTCTGACCAAGGCACTTCACAGCCAAAGCAATACAGCAGTGGGCTCATGCTTGTGGAATTCACTGTTCCCCATTATCCCGAAGCAGCTGGCTTGATATAGAATGGTGGAATGGCCTTTTGGAGTCCCAGTTGCAATACCAACTAGGTTACAATACTTTGTGGGACGGGGGCAAAGTTCTTCTGAGAGCTGTGTATGCTCTGAATTACCATCCAATATATGGTACTTGTATTAATCAGGGTTCTCCAAAGGGACAGAACTAATAGGACATACATATATATGAAAGGGAATTTATTAGGGAGAATTGGTTCACACAATCACAAGGCAAAGTCCCACGATAGGCTGCCTGCATGCTGGGGAAGAAAGAAGCCCTTGATGTGGCTCTGTCTGAGTCCAAAAGCCTCAAAGTCAGGGAAGCTGACAGTGCAGGCTTTAGTCTGTGGCTGAAGGCCCAAGAGCCTCCGGCAAACTACTAGTGTAAGTCCAAGAGTCCAAAGGCCAAAGAACCTGGAGTCTGATGTCCAGGGGCAGGAGGAGCAGGAAGAAGCATCCAACAGGCAAAGTTATCCCACCTTCTTTCTCCTGCTTTGTTTTTGCTGTGCTGGCAGCCGATTGGATGGTGCCCACCCACACTGAAGATGGGTCTTCTTCTCCCACCTCACTAAATCAAATGTCTCCTCTGGCAACACCCACACAGACACACCCAGGAACAACACTTTACCAGCCATCTAGGCATCCCTCCATCCAATCAAGTTGACAAATAATATTAGCCATCACAGTACTGTTTCTCTCAGAGCCAGGATTCATGGGTCGAGGAATCAAGGGTTGGAAGTGCATGTGACAATGACCCCTAGCTACCTGGCATGAAAAATGCTTGCTTCCCGTTCCTGCGACATTATGTTCTGCTGGAATAGAGGTCTTATTTGCAGAGGGAGGAATGCTGCCACCACAATGACTATAGAACTGGGAAGTTAAGGTTGCCACCTGGCCACGCTCCTCCTACCTCTAAGTACACAGGTTAAGAAGGGAGGTATAGTGTTAGTTGAGGTGAATGACACAGACTATCAGGATGAAATCAGCCTACTACTCCACAGTGGAGGTAAGGAACACAGAGTATGTCCAGAATACAGGCGGTTCCTTAGAGCATCTCTTCCTATTACCCTGCCCAGTAGCTACAGTCAATAGGAAACCACAACAACTCAATTCAGGCAGGGTTACAAATGGCCCAGACCCTTCAGGAATGAAAGTTTAGGTCACTCCATCAGGTAAAAATCCATGACCAGCTGAGGTGCTTGCTGAAGGGAAAGGGAAGACAGAACGAGTAGTAGAAGAAGGTAGTTATCCATACCAACTATAGCCGTGTAACCAGTTACAGACATGGGGACTGATTGCTGAGAGTATTTCCTCCTTATTTCACTAAAAATATGCTTGTGCATATATACCTGTACTAAGGAAATATCCAAGTATAGATATATATAGCTGTACTACAAAAAAAATCCCGATGGTTTCACAGTAAGTGATGGACCTGGAATTTAAATTCAGGCCCACTTGCCTTCAAATATGTGTTCTCTTTTACGATGACTTCATTGCCTAAAAATAGACATTTTAGATTTGGAGGTAGGTGAAAAGTAAAATATTTTAGCAAAAGGTACCCTCCAATGTCATTCATTTATGAGGCTTTTTTCACACTTTGTTTCCCAAATATTTTCTTTAAAATTCTGATTAGTCAGTAATTATTTGCAGGTTATTATCCCTTATTTGCTAACAACTTTCCTAACAGAAAATAAAAGTGTTTTAAATTCAAAACATAACATATTTTAAAGTGATAGGATTTCTTTTCTTCAACAAAAGTAACAGATCCTATCAGCAGCCTAGTCATCCTGATTTCTACTCTACATTCTCTAAAACTTCTTGGAGCCAAAACATCACAGGCTGAAAGTGAGTCACTTTATCCAACACCTGCGTATAATAGGACCACCCCAATACTAATTCCACTGAGATTTTTATCTTGCTCATTTTTCTACACCTCTAATGATCCTGGCTTCATTATACACAGTAATATATCAGAAAAATAAAATTCCTTTACAAAAAAATTAAAAATTTTCCTGTGTTTCACAAAGCAGAGAAAAGCAAATTTCTAATCTCACTATTGTGACACTCAATCCAGATGGACTTTCCTTCCTTTCAAAGCTTCCAAAAGTTCCTTGCAGAATAAGTCTTCCCGATGCTTCCCTCCTACACACAACCTTTGCCTAGCTAAGTCCTAGTCATCATCCTTCTGGTCTTAGCTTAAATGTTACTTTACTCATGTATTCGTTTTTGTTCTTTTTCTTCTGAGTACCATGTGCATACTAGAGGCAAGGCACTGCATTGTGCTGGATTTTGAGGGGTGAGAGAACAAGCATGGATATGTATCCTTTGAAAGCTTCCAGGAAGTAGGGAGTAAGCACAAAGAAACATTACAATTTAAAACCTATTTATAACGATATAATTATAATCACTAAAGAATAAGTGCTATGGAGGAAACGTTCAGGCTACAAAGAGAAAGTAAAACTAGGGAACCTAATTTAAAATGAGATGTCTCTGAAGACCCCTTGGTAAGTGACATTTAAACTGAAGCCTGAAGTATAAAGAACAATTATTGTGAAGGGTTAGAAGTGTTGACCAAACCAAAAAAATGAGGAGACACTAAAGCTTGGGAGGGCCTCAAAGTAGCCTAATGTGGCTCAAGGACACTGACCACAATGGAGAAAGGCGTGCAAGAAAATGAAAAGATAGGCTGGGCGCGATGGCTCACGTCTGGAATCCCACCACTTTGTGAGGCTGAGGTGGAGGAATCATTTGAGGTCAGAAGTTTGAGACCAGCCTGGCCAACATGGTGAAACCCCGTCTCTACTAAAAATACAAAAAAAGTTAGCCAGGCTTGCTGGTGGGCATCTGTAATCGCAGATAATTAGGAGGCTGAAGCAGGAGCACTTGAACCTGGGAGGTGGAGGTTGCAGTGAGCTGAGATCCAGCCATTGCAGCCCAGCCAGGGTGAACAAGCAAGACTCTGTCTCAAAAGGAAGGAGGGAGGGAGGGAGGGCAGGAAGGAAGGAAGGAAGGAAGGAGGGAGGGAGGGAGGGAGGGAGGGAAAGAAAGAGAGAGAGAGAGAGAGAGAGAGAGAGAGAGAGAGAGAAAGAAAGAAAGAAAGAAAGAAAGAAAGAAAGAAAGAAAGAAAGAAAGAAAGAGAAAGAAAGAAAGAAAGAAAGAAAGAAAGAAAGAAAGAAAGAAAGAAAGAAAGAAAGAAAGAAAGAAAAGAAAGAGAGAGACCAGGTTTGTAGGCCTCCTTGAGGATATCTAAATTTTAAGAGAATGGTAAGCCTGTGACTGGTTTCAAACAAGTAAATAACAAAATCTGATTTACATTTCAGAAAGATCTCTACTGTTATTGTATAAAGCTTGAATTAGGTCAATTAAATTCAGAATGTTTAATTCCCATATTCTTTTTGTTTTTAATTTTTTTCATTTTACTTTATGTTCCAGGATACATGTGCAGAATATGCAGGATTATTACATAGGTATACATGTGCCATGGTGGTTTGCTGTACCTCTCAACCTGTCATCTAGGTTTTAAGTCCGGCATGCATTAGGTATTTGTCCTAATGCTCTCCTCTCCCCCAAGACAGATCCCAATGTGTATTGTTCCCCTCCCTGTGTCAATGTGTTCTCATTGTTCAACTCCCACTTATGAACAAGAACATGCAGTGTTTGGTTTCTGTTCCTGTGTTGATTTGCTGAGAATGATGGCTTCCAGCTTCATCCATGTCCCTGCAAAGGACATGATCTCATTTTATGGCTGCATAGTATTCCATGGTGTATATGTGCCACATTTTCTTTATCCAGTCTATCATTGATGGGCATTTGGGTTGGTTCAAAATCTTTCCTATTGTAAATAGTGCTGCAAAAAACCTACATGTGCACCTGTCTTTATAGTAGAATGATTTATAATCCTTTGGGTACATACCCAGTAATGGGATTGCTGGGTCAAATGGTTTTTCTGGTTCTAGATCCTTGAGGAATTGCCATACTGTCTTCCACAATGGTTTAACTAATTTACACTCCCACCAACAGTGTAAAAGCATTCCTATTTCTCCACAGCCTCACCAGAAATGAGAGAATCACTTGATCTCAGGAATTCAAGACCAGCCTGGTCAGCATAGTGAGACCCCATCCCTATTTAAAAAAAAAAAAAAAAAAGCAAGTGAACTCTGAATTGGGACCCTTTTCGATTAACATCTTTCTGAACCACTGAAGGGTAGTTCAGAACCAACTTTGGTTAAGTGCTAGGGTTTGGTAACATTTTTTTCCCCCAATTTCTGATGCCCTCTAACATCTCCCGCTTGATGGAAAGAGAGGTAATCTCTAGATCACTTCCCTGGGGAGGGAATGACCTGTGATGGCTGTCATGCTAACAGATGTTTTGTTTGTTTGTTATTATGGATCATGGTTTGGTTATTCCTGGGCCCCATGCACACCACCCCATGCACAGCATCCTCAGGGCATTGTCCTTCAGTAGGCGTTCTGACATCTGTCACCAAAACCAGGGGGCTGCTCCTCAATGACGCATCTCATCCTAGAGTGGGAGCTTATTTCTCATTCAATAAACAGTTTCTACATTAACGAGAACAGCAGCATCAAAGAGCCACATCAGAAATTAGCATGTGTTGAGAGCCAGTGATTACTAATAATTCAAATAATTTTGGGAGTAAAAGTAAAATGTGTTTAATCTTCCAACTAAGTTTTACAGGAAGCCTCTTAGTGTTCTGTTTTTTATTTTCTCACACTGAGAGATAAGAATGGGAGGAGAGCAAACAGCGTCATGTTTATACATTGTTAGAAGAAAGCAGAATTAGAAATAATTGACGATATAAAATATCTGCTTTGCCTGCGAAAGTGTCATGTCTAAAATCTGCTTTAAAATAATTCAACAAGAAGGAATAAAAATAAATTTGAAATGAAATGTTGGGTTTATGGGAGCTCATTAGACTATTTTCTATTTTTATGTATTTAAAATTTTCCATAACAATAAAAAGCGAAAAAGAATTCATATGGATTGAAGTAGTGAGGAGGAAGACATTCTCTGACATATTATTGCAAGCATAAATTAATACAACCTTTTTTTTCTTTTTTGAGACAGTTTCTCACTTTGTCACCCAGGCTGGAGTGCAGTGGGGCAATCTCAGCTCCCGGGTTCAAGCAATGCTCCTGCCTCAGCCTCTCAACTAGCTGGGAAAACAGTCATGTGCCACCACATCCTGCTAGTTTTTGTATATTTTTAGAGACAGGGTCTCACCATGTTGCCCAGGCTGGTCTCAAACTCCTGAACTCAAGCAATCTAACTGCCTCAGCCTCCCAAAGTGCTAGGATTACAGGTGTGCGTCACTGTGCCCGGTCTTGCACAATCTTTTAAAAAGTAATATGGAAGTGTCTATTAAAAATTTTTTTATGGCTGGGAACATGGTAGTATCTATTAAAATTTTAAATGTGCATACCTTTTGATTTATCATCCCAGTTGAAATTTAGCCTCCAGAAATAATAAAATTAATATTTATATACAAGGACATTCACTCTACTACCATGATAGCAAAATAATGGACACATAGATGTTTATTAAATAGACCAATAGTTAATAAGACAAAAAAATACTATAGACATCTTAGCACATACAAATGTCAGAGGCATTTGAACTAGAGCAACTCCATCTTGAATTGGGGCTAGGTAAAATGAGGTTGAGACCTCCTGTGCTGCATTCCCCGATGGTCAAGGCATTCTAAGTTACAGGATGAGGTAGGAGGTCAGCATGAGATACAGGTCAAAAAGACTTTGCTGATAAAACAGGTTGTAGTAAAGAAGCTGGCTAAAACCCACCAAAACCAAGGTTGTGACGAGAGTGACCTCTGGTTGTCCTCAATGCTACACTCCCACCATATGGATTGAAGAAGTGAGGAAGAAGACACTTTACAAATGCCATGGCCACGTCAAGAAGTTGCCCTACATGGTCTAAAAGGGGGAAATATGAATAACCCACCCCTCATTTA
This sequence comes from Callithrix jacchus, assembly GCF_049354715.1. NCBI lineage: Eukaryota > Metazoa > Chordata > Mammalia > Primates > Cebidae > Callithrix > Callithrix jacchus. The sequence continues at coordinate 103,409,602 of NC_133504.1, read as the reverse complement.
GCATCTAAAAAGAAATAACCATAAAAATGGACAACCAGCAGTCCTCAGGCTTCTCTGCCTAGGGAATAGCCATTCTTTATTCCTTTACTTTCCTAATGAACTTGCTTTCACTTTACTCTAGGGGTTCTTCCTGAATTCTTTCTTGCAGGAGATCCAAGAATCTTCTCTTGGGGTCTGGATTGGGACCGCTACCCAGTAACACAAGATGATTAGCACATACAAGATGAACGTGTATGTACTACATGGTCCAATTTGATCACTAAATGATGTTTTTAATTGTAGACCAGTATTTCTGGCATTATGCATGTGTCCATTACATACAGATGTGTATAAATTTGGGGAAAAGCTGAGAAGGATACATATTCAATGTAGAATGGTTAATGGAGTATGGGTTTGCTTTCATACTTTTCTGTAAATACTTTGTATTTTTTTAGGTAGTGAGATTACAGGTGGTTTTGTTCGTTTACCCAAGTGGCAAAGCTGAGCAGTAAACTCAGGCAGCCTGGCTCCAGATGCCTGGCTTTTAAACTGCCTTTATCTGGAGCAGTATATGAAGTGTGAACTTAATACTCTTAGAATTTACTCTTATTTAGTTCTTCATAGCATATCCTCATCTCTCCTATCATACTCAGAGTGACTATGTATTTCTGATTCCAAGCATCCCTTACCATCCTTGCATCAAGAGTACCTTCTGTTTCATGAAGTATTGACCCACAATATTGCAGGCCCTGGGTCCGTCTCTTAGTGATCTATTTACAAGAAAGAAAGAGAAAACAAAGAAATATTTACAGAACTTTAACATAAATCCCTGTTAATTATGGTGCCCTTGAAATTACAACTTAGTTTGGGCACATAGTTAGGCCAATTATTTTGAAAATGTTACCGAAATATTCAGTAAGCAACCACCCCTCTGGCCCACTTTGCCTGGTTTCTCTATCCTTGTTTGGAGCATCTGTTTTGAAGCACAATAGCCTCTTTGTTGCAGAGCCACAGGTAAAAAGTACTCATGCTCAAAGGCGACAGATTCCCTTCATCATTAATCCCAGGATGACCCCACCCCACCCTCCAGAAGTTCTTAGTCTATAAAGGTTCTCATGTACATGCCTGTTAAAACCAAGTTCTTTTAGCCTTGTTCTTGTCTTTTCTTCCTACCTCCTCTGCAATTGCTTTTTCCTTAAGGCATTTCATTTAAGTGGAGACACTAAGTTATATAAGAGAGGCAAGGAACATTTTCTTGCCTAGCCAACTAAAGAAATCTTCTTGAAATAAGTTGAGATAGGATTAGTGAAAAAGGGCAAAACTTCTGCCAAAAAAAGCAAAAAGTTGTTGGTATATTACCCAGAATTAACTAGATGGGCAGTTCAGCATTACATTACTAATTTTTTTCCTTACCTCCAGCAGCTTTTAGAAGACTGATTTACCAGGCATATTTTCTGTCCAAGCTTTCTTTGATGAAAAATTTGCTTTACCTAGACAAAGCACATGAAAGCAATTTAAAGCACATGTAACATTAAGGAGGTTCCTGTTTTCTTTCGTTTCCTTCCTTCCTTCCTTCCTTCCTTCCTTCCTTCCTTCCTTCCTTCCTTCCTTCCTCCCTCCCTCCCTCCCTCCCTCCCTCCCTCCCTCCCTCCCTCTCTCTCTCTCTCTCTCTCTTGCTCTCTCTCTCTTTCTTTCTTTCTTGAGACGGAGTTTCGCTCTTGTTGCCCAGGCTGGAGGGCAATGGTACGATCTTGGTTCACCGCAATCTCTGCCTCCTGGGTTCAAATGATTCTCCTGCCTCAACCTCCCGAGTAGCTGGGATTACAGGCATGCACCACCACGCCCAGCTAATTTTGTATTTTTTTTTTCATAAAGATGGGGTTTCTCCATGTTGGTCAGGCTGGTCTGGAACTCCCGACCTCAAGTGATCCACTTTAATATTATATAAATAATTCTTTACATTGGCATTTCACTAAATTGAAAGCTCTTTGAGGACAAAGTGTTCTACACCATTTCCCAGTTTTTTTAAAAAAGTATTATTCTGACATACCAAGTGATACAGCATTTTCAGAGAATGAAAAAAAACTTATTTTTTTATAGCTCATTAAGGTATGCCATATCCTGTGATTCATAAATTGTATATGGAGCCAGGCTCAGTGGCTCACTCCTATAATCCCAGCACTTTGGGAGGCTGAGGCGGGTGGATCATGAGGTCAAGAGATCGAGACCATCCTGGTCAAGATGGTGAAACCTCGTCTCTACTAAAAATACAAAAAAAATAGCCGGGCATGTGGCGCGTGCCTGTAGTCCCACCTAATCAGGAGGCTGAAGCAGGAGAATTGCCTGAACTCAGGAGACGGAGGTTGCAGTGAGCCAAGATCATGCCATTGCACTCCAGCCTGGGTAACAAGAGTGAAACTCCGTCTCAAAAAAAAAAATTGTATATGGAGAGCTCATGATTCTATCTGCATGTGGATATCCAGGGGGATCTACTAAGCAACTAGATTTGGCTACCACAGCATTTAATGTTATAAGCTACGTAAACACTCAGTACAATGCCCAGCCCATGGTAGACGCTCAATAAATATTAGAATTTAAATGATAACACCTTACAAATGTCACACTATTTATAATTTACAAAGTATTTACACAAGAATTATTCCATTTGATCTTCAGAATGATACAAGTGAGGTGGTTTGGATCTGTGTCCTCACTCAAATCTCATGTCAAATTGCAATCCCCAAAGTTGGAGGTGGAGCCCAGTGGGAGGTGTCTGGATCATGGGGGCAGATTTTTCCCCTTGGTACTCTGTAGGAAGAGTGAGTGAGTTCCCACCTTCCTCCTGCTCCTGCCATATGAAGAAGCCTGCTTCCCCTTCACCTTCCACCGTAATTATAAGTTTCCTGAGGCCTCCCCGAAGCAGAAGCTCCTATGCCTCCTGTACAGCCTGCAGAACTGTGAGCAAATTAAACCCCTTTTCTTTGTGAATTACCCAGTCTCAAGTATTATTTTACAGCATTTTAAAAATTATTTTATTTTATACCAATTTGAGAATGGACTAATACAAGAATCAACATTAATCTCTCTCATTCCAAATGATTCAGTAGAATGTAATCACTTAAATGCTGTCCTCTTCTACTGGAAATAGAGAGATGGATTGCTCTTAGAATTAAAACTTTCTGAAGGAAACTGGGGAAGATGGTGCTGTAGGACCAACTCAGGATTGCAGCTCCCAGTGAAACCGCAGATGATGAGTGCATGCCGCATTTCCAGACAGATCTTTATAGCCCACAGACCAGGAGATTCCCAGGTGTAGAAGCTGCATGGGCCGCCAGCACGGCTGTTTGGGCCAGGGCCGCAGCGCAGCAGCACTCCATAAAAAATTCACTGGTTTGGTTGCCCTGTTAAACCGGCAATTGGAGATTACAGCAGGCAGATTAGCACATTCATCTGATTAAACGGGACTTAAACAGAAAGCCAGGCCAGGAGATTCCCGGGCAGCAACGTGGTTCCAGCCAGTGCAGGGGGTCACCACACGGGAAATCACACAGATCCTGGCATCCTTTCAGCAGGCAACTGGAACATCTGGGAGAGAGTCAACCGTTCAACTTAAAAAATAAAATTAAAATAAAATTTAAAAAAAAGGGCCCTGAGGCAGGGAGCCAGGTGATCAGGCTCAGCAGGTCCCACCCCCACAAAAACAAACAAAACAGCAATTGGAAACGCTCAGGGTTGAGAGTTTCATGGCAAGCACAGCTGAACCCAGGATGGTGCAGCTTGGAGGGGGAGGGGCATCCGCCATTACCGAGGCACTCGGGAGGTACACTGCCACTGCTGACACATCCTGCTGTGGCTGAGGCAGCCCGCCATTGCCAAGGCAACCTGCCATAACAAAGAGCGTCCACCACTACAGAGGTGGGCCATCATCACCACAGCAGCTCTAACCACACCCACATAAACAGGACTATAGGGAATTACACACGGCAGCAGGGCGGAGCCCACAGCAACAGGGCAGAGCCCACAGCAGCTCAGCATAACCACTACAGGCAGGCAGTGACTAAACTGCCACCTTGCTGGGCAGGACAGTGCAACAGATACTCATAAATAAGGCCCTAACTCCCCGGGACAGAGCACCTGAGGAAAAAAAAGGGGCTTTATGAGTTCTGCTGCAGTAGACTTAAACGTACCTGCCTAGCAGCCCTGAAAGAACAACAGAGCTCACAGCTCAGCACTTGAGCTCCTATAAAGTACAGACTGTCTCCTCAAGTATAAAGTACAGACAGTCTCCTTAAGCAGCTCCCTGACCCCCATATCCAGAGTCACTTCACAAAGGACTGATCAGACTGACATTTGGCGGGCATCATTCAGGGACAATGATAGCAGAAGAAAAAATAGGTAGCAACCCTCATGGTTCTGCAGCAGCTACAGGTGTATCCCAGGCAAGCAGGGCCTGGAGTGGACCTCAGTAGTCCTATAGCAGAGGGGCAAGACTGTTAGAAGGAAAACTAAGAAACAGAAATACTTCATCATCAACAATCTGGATGTCCACTCAGAGACCCAATCAGAAAATCAACAACTACTCAGACGACAGGTGGATAAATCCACAAAGATGGGAAGAAACCAGCACAAAAAGGAGGAAAACACCCGAAACCAGAACACCTCACCTCCTACAGGGGACCAAAACTCCTCACCAGCAAGGAAACAAAGCTGGACAGAGAATGAGTGTATAAAATAACAGAATCAGACTTCAGAAGGTGGGTAATGAGAAACTTCCGGGAGCTAAAAGAACATGTTCTAACTCAATGCAAAGAAACTAAGAATCTTGAAAAAAGATTTGAGGAAATGATAACAAGAATGGACAACTTAGAGAGAAATATGAGTGAATTGAAGAAGCTGAAAAACACATCACAAGAACTGCGGGAAGCATGCACAAGTTTCAACAGCCGAACTGACCAAGCAGAAGAAAGGATATCAGAAGTCGAAGATCAACTCAATGAAATAAAACGAGAAGCCAAGATTAGAGAAAACGGCACAAAAAGGAATGAACAAAGTCTCCAGGAAATGTGGGACAATGTGAAGAGACCTAATCTACGTTTGATAGGTGTACCTGAATGTGATGAAGAGAATGAATCCAAGCTGGAAAATACTCTTCAGGATATTATCCAGGAAAATTTCCCCCACCTAGCAAGGCAGGCCAATATTCAAGTCCAGGAAATACAGAGAACACCACAAAGATACTCCACAAGAAGAGCAACCCCAAGGCACATAATCGTCAGATTCACCAGGGTTGAAATGAAGGAGAAAATGCTAAGGGCAGCCAGAGAGAAAGGTCAGGTCACCCACAAAGGGAAGCCCATCAGACTCACAGCAGATATCTCAGCAGAAACCCTACAAGCCAGGAGAGAGTGGGGTCCAATGTTCAACATCCTTAAAGAAAAGAACTTTCAACCCAGAATTTCATATCCAGCCAAACTGCGCTTCGTAAGTGAAGGAAAAATAAAATCCTTTGCAAACAAGCAAGTACTCAGATATTTTGTCACCACCAGGCCTGCTTTACAAGAGCTCCTGAAAGAGGCACTACACATAGGAAGGAACAACCAGTACCAGACATTCCAAAAACATACCAAATGCTAAAGAGCATCAACAAAATGAAGAATCTGCATCAACTAACGGGCAAAACAGTCAGCTAGCATCAAAATGGCAGTATCAAATTCACACATAACAATATTAACCCTAAATGTAAATGGGCTAAATGCACCAATCAAAAGAAACAGACTGGCAAATTGGATAAAAAGCCAAAACCCATTGGTGTGCTTTATCCAGGAAACCCAACTCACATGCAAGGATACACAAAACCTCAAAATAAAGGGATGGAGGAAGATTTACCAAGCAAATGGAGTGCAAAAAAAAGCAGGAGTTGCAATTCTCATCTCTGATAAAATAGACTTTAAAGCAACAAAGATCAAAAGAGACAAAGAAGGACATTACATAACGGTAAAAGGATCGATACAAGAAGAAGAGTTAACGATCCTAAATATATATGTACCCAATACAGGAGGACCCAGATATATAAGGCAAGTTCTTAATGACTTACAAAGAGATTTAGACTCCCACGCAATAATAGTGGGACACTTTAACACTCCACTGTCAATATTAGACAGATCAACCAGACAGAAAATTAACAAGGATATCCAGGACTTGAACTGAGACCTGGAACAAGCAAACCTGATAGACATTTACAGAACTCTCCACCCCAAATCCAAAGAATATACATTCTTCTCAGCACCACATCACACCTACTCTAAAATTGACCACATAATTGGAAGTATATCACTCCTCAACAAATGCAAAACAACTGAAATCATAACAAACAGTCTCTCAGACCATAGTGCAATCAAGTTAGAACTCAGAATTCAGAAACGAACTCAGAACCACACAGCTTCATGGAAACTGAACAACTGGCTCTTGAATGTTGACTGGATAAACAATGAAATGAAGGTAGAGATAAACAAGTTCTTTGAAACCAACGAGAACAAAGATACAACATACCAGAATCTCTGGGACACATTTAAAGCAGTCTCTAGAGGAAAATATATAGCAATAAGTGCCCACATGAGAAGAGTGGAGAAATCCAAAATTGGCATCCTAACATCAAAATTGAAAGAGCTAGAGGAGCAAGATCAAAAAAACTCAAAACCTAGCAGAAGACAAGAAATAACTAAGATCAGAGCAGAACTGAAGGAGACAGAGACATGAAAAACCCTTCAAAAAATCAATAAATCCAAGAGCTGGTTTTTTGAAAAGATCAACAAAATAGACAGACCACTAGCCAGATTAATAAAAAAGAAAAGAGAGAATAACCAAATAAATGCAATAAAAAATGATAAAGGGGAAAACACCACAGATTCCACAAAAATTCAAACCATTATCAGAGAATATTACAAATAACTCTATGCACATAAACTAGTAAACCTGGAAGAAATGGATAAATTCCTGGACACTTGTGTCCTCCCAAGCCTAAACCAGGAGGAAGCTGAAACTATGAATAGACCAATAACAAGGTTTGAAGTTGAGGCAGCAATCAAGAGCCTACCACACAAAAAAAGCCCAGGCCCCAATGGGTTCACAGCCGAATTCTACCAGACACACAAAGAGGAACTGTTACCATTCCTCCTGAAGCTATTCCAAATAATCCAAACAGAGGGAATCCTTCCCAAATCATTTTATGAGACCAACATCATCCTGATACCAAAACCTGGCAGAGACTCAACAAGAAAAGAAAACTTCAGGCCAATATCCATGATGAACATAGATGCAATAATCTTCAATAAAATACCGGCAAGCCAATTGCAACAGCACATCAAAAAGCTTATCCACCATGATCAAGTAGGATTCATCCTGGGGATGCAAGGCAGGTTCAACATGCGCAAGTCTATCAACATAATTCACCACATAAACAGAACCAAAAACAAAAAACACATGATTATCTCAATTGATACAGAGAAGGCCCTTTATGCTAAAAACCCTCAATAAACTCAGTTTTGATGGAACGTATCTCAAAATAATAAAAGCTATTTACGACACACCAAAAGCCAATATCATACTGAATGAGCAAAAACTGGAAGCATTCCCTTTGAAATCTGGCACTAGACAAGGATGCCCTCTCTCACCACTTCTATTCAGTATAATACTGGAAGTCCTATCCAGAGCAATCAGGCAAGAAAAAGAAATAAAGGGTATTCAAATAGGAAAGGAGGAAGCCAAATTGTCTCATTTGCAGGCAACATGATAGTATATCTAGAAGACCCCATCGTCTCAGCCCAAAAACTCCTGAAACTGATAAGCAACTTCAGCATAGTCTCAGGATATAAAATCAATGTGCAAAAATCACAAGCGTTCCTATACACCAATAACAGACTTAAAGAAAGCCAAATCAAGAACGAACTGCCATTCACAATTGCTACAAAGAGAATAAAATACCTAGGAATATAACTAACAAGGAACGTAAGGGACCTCTTCAAGGAGAACTACAAACCACTGCTCAACGAAATCAGAGAGGACACAAACAGATGGAGAAACATTCCATGTTCATTGTTAGGAAGAATCAATATCGTGAAAATGGCCATACTGCCCAAAGTAATTTACAGAATCAACGCTATCCCCATCAAGCTACCATTGACTTTCTTCACAGAACTGGAAAAAACTACCTTAAACTTCATATGGAACCAAAAGAGAGTCCACATAGCTAAGTCAATTCTAAGCAAAAAGAACACAGCAGGAGACATCACACTACCAGACTTCAAACTATACTACAAGGCTAAAGTAATCAAACAGCATGGTACTGGTACCAAAACAGAGATATAGACCAATGGAACAGAACAGAGGCCTTGGAGGCAAAACAACATATCTACAACCATACAATCTTTGATAAACCTGACAAAAACAAGCAATGGGGAAAGGATTCCCTGTTTAATAAATGGTGTTGGGAAAACTGGCTACCAGTGTGCAGAAAGCAGAAACTGGACCCCTTCCTGACACCTTACACTAAAATTCACTCCAGATGGATTGAAAACTTAAACATAAGACCTGGCACCATAAAAACCCTAGAAGAAAATCTAGGCAAAACCATTCAGGACATAGGAGTAGGCAAGGACTTCATGAACAAAACACAAAAGCATTGGCAGCAAAAGCCAAAATAGACAAATGGGACCTAATGAAACTCCATAGCTTCTGCACGGCAAAAGAAACAGTCACTAGAGTGAATCAGCAACCAACAGAATGGGAAAAAATTTTCACAGTCTACCCATCTGACAAAGGGCTGATATCCAGAATTTACAGAGAACTCAAATAGATTTACAAGAAAAAAACAAACAAGCCCATTCAAAAATGGGCAAAGGATATAAACAGACACTTTACAAAAGAAGACACACATGAGGCCAACAAACATATGAAAAAATGCTCATCATCACTGGTCATTAGAGAAATGCAAATCAAAACTACATTGAGATACCATCTCATGCCAGTTAGAATGGCGATCATTAAAAAATCTGGAGACAACAGATGCTGGAGAGGATGTGGAGAAATAGGAACACTTTTACACTGCTGGTGTAGGAGTGTAAATTAGTTCAATCATTGTGGAAGACAGTTTGGCGATTCCTCAAAGACCTAGAAATAGAAATTCCATTTGACCCAACAATCCCTTTACTGGGTATATATCCAAAGGACTATAAATTGTTCTACTATAAGGACACATGCACACGAATGTTCATTGCAGCACTGTTTACAATAGCAAAGACCTGGAACCAACCCAAGTGCCCATCGATGATAGACTGGACTGGAAAAATGTGGCACATATACACCATTGAATATTATGTAGCCATCAAAAATGATGAGTTCGTATCCTTTGTAGGGACATGGATGAATCTGGAGGACATCATTCTCAGCAAACTGACACAAGAACAGAAAATGAAATACTGCATATTCTCACTCATAGGTGGGTGATGAACAATGAGAACACATGGACACAGGGAGGGGAGCACTACACACTGGGGTCTACTGGGGGAAATAGGGGAGGGACAGCAGGGGGGAGCTGGGGAGGGATAGCATGGGGAGAAATGCCAGATGTGGGTGATGGGGAGAAAGACAGCAAATCACACTGCCACGTTTGTACCTATACAACTATCTTGCATGTTCTGCACATGTACCCCAAAACCTAAAATGCAATTTAAAAAAAAAGAATTAAAACTTTCTTCAGCCTGAAAAAAGTCCAGCTGCTCTTCCAATGGCAGATTGCATATGATGACCCCCAACTTTGAGTAACCAGATATCTAGCTTGTTTAAATGGCATTTCAATCTGCTGGTCATTAGAGGAGCAAATAAAGAGTGCTGGTTGGGCAATCAACACTGTTAAAAGAGTTATCTTTTTTTGGCCAGGCACGGTGGCTCACGCCTGTAATCCAAGCACTTTGGAGGCCAAGGTGGGCAGATCACCTGAGGTCGGGAGTTTAAGACCACCCTGACCAACATGGTGAAACCCTGTCTTTAATTAAAAAAAAAAAAAAAGAGTTATCTTTTTTGGCAAGATACAAATCCACATTTAGCCAAGAGAGTACTAAGCCTTTACTTTGCAAGAAGGAAGAGCACCAAAGGAATGAGAAAATGTGCTGCTATAAATCTGATGCCAAATTGTGCAATTCCTGCTCACTTACTCATGCAACTTCAGAAAGCTGAAGTGAGCAAATTCTTCCAAAGTTTTGCTTCCAAATTTTGGAAGTCCAAGCAGGGCAGCCTACTGTAATACTAAGAATTACATCTAATGTATTGAGTAATCTCTGTCAACAAATGAACATAGAAAATCAGACTCATAAAAAAGATATATAACAGGTTTCATGTCAAATGAAATGCATTGTAATTCTGATAGGAGTGCAGAATCTCAACCATTTAAACATGGCAATTAAAAGGTGTGAAGAGGCCAGGCTCAGAGGCTTAGTCCTGTAAGCCCAGCACTTTGGGATGCTCAGGTAGGTGGATCACCTGAGGTCAGGAGTTTGCAACCAGCCTGGCTAACATGGTGAAACCCCATCTCTACTAAAAATACAAAACATTAGCCAGGAGTAGTGGTGGGAGACTGTAATCTCAGCTACTTGGGTGGCTGAGGCAAAAGACTCACTTGAACCAGGAGGCAGAGGTTTCAGTGAGCCAAGATCACACCATTACAATCCAACCTGGGCAACAAACTCCTCAAAAAAAAGAAAAAGTCACATTACAGTAAAAATGAATTTTAATCAGGGACTTGAGGGAAAAATTCTGTAAGTAGTGTCAATATCCCTTTTAAACTGTCACTGTATAAAGTCCCTAAGTTCTGATCAGTTACCTCAGGGATGGGACAGGTGGGCAGGCCATATTGCTTCTGTGCTGATCCAACAAATTTAATTTGTGATTTAATAGGAGATATTTAAATGAATAAATCTAAATAAATTTAAATGCTGTTAGACTTATGAATTTAATTTGAAATGTACAAATAAGTTTGTAGACTAGTAACTTTAATTCAAAAATTAAAAAATTCTTTCTTCATGAACATTATTTCAAATTTTAAAATAATGCAACATTAAACCCTCAAGTTAAATTTATCAGATATGTAAGTAATAATCAAATGCTTGCATAAACTTGTTGGATTTGCAAGCCTTCTTTGATTTGTTGTATTCTCCCCTCATACATTAGGAAACTCCAATTGAGCTCTCTCTTCACACATGCCTCCTTCGCCTTTGACCTTCTCTGTCAATGTTTTGACTTAGCACAAAAGCTCTCACTAGAAGCCCAGCAGGTGACAGCACCATGCTTCTTGTACAACCTGTAGAACCATGAGCTAAATAAACCTCTTTCTTATAAATTACCCAGCCTCAAGTATTCCTTTATAGCAACACAAAATGAATGAAAAAAATCCTCAATTGACTGTCTTCTAACTAGATGGCATGAATATGTGAGAGATAGAAAAAGGAGAGAAAATACTGTGTATTGGTTTTGTTAATGTGTTTCCTAATTTCCTCTGTTTGGAATGACTGGCATTTCTTAATGTTTTTGCTTCTACTAACATTAAGTGGAAGACATAAAATGTTTCTGATTTTTGTCAGATGATGTACACATTTAATCAAAGTTTATAATTAAGTGAACACAAATTTCATTCACAAAATTATTTTAATTTTATTCCTGAGCACCTAATGTACAATGTACATTCCTTTAAAAGAAAAAAGAGAAAGGAAGGAAGCAGGGAGGAAGGAGGGAGGGAAGGATAAAAGAAAAAGGAAGGGAAGGAGGGAGGGAAGGAAGAAAAGGAAGGAAGGAGGGGAGGGGAGGTTAGGAAGAGGGAGGGAGGAAGGGAGGAAGGGTAAAAAAGCAAGATTCCTATCTTTCAGAGTGCTATGATCTGAATGTATCCCCCCAGATTTTTATGTTGAAACTTAACTAACAATGTGATAATGTTAAGAGGTGAGGTCTTTAGGAGGTAAATAAGTCAAGAGGACAGAGCCGGCATGAATGACTGTGACCTATAAAAGAGGTGTGAGGGAGCTATTCATCCCTTCTGCCCTTTTTTTTAACTCCTTCTGCCACATGAGAACGCAGCAACAAGTTGCCATCATGGAAGCAGAAAGCAGCCTTACCGGGCACCAAACCTGCCAGCACCTTGATCTTGTACTTCCTAGTCTCCAGAACTATGAGAATACATTTCTATTATATATAAATTACTAGTCTGGGGTATTTTGTTTGAGCAGCACAAACAATCTAAGACACAGAGGTATTCAAAATGCAATCCTTTTAATCTTTTCTCTTTTGGAAATATTCAGTCATCGACCAAATATTTCTCATGTGCCCAAGTGCAACATCCTGTGATAGATGCTAAAGATACAGTCCTGGGCAATACAGGCATAGCCCATACCTGAGCAGAATTTAAACAGAACTGGTAAGTTACAATAGAATAGACTAAAAATCTACAAAAGACAAGCAGATATTAATTTTCTAATTGACTTGAAATATCTCTAAAGTATGTTTTAATTCCTCACTTTATCAATATTTACTATAACCTAATAGATACATAGAATTTAAAGCATTGATGTGGAAAAAAATAATGCTCTATTATACCAAATGCCTTGTAGATGAATTTTTAAGATAAATATTTTCATATTTCAGTCTTTCAAATTAGTTATTATTATTAAGCAAGGGACACATATAACAGACTAATTATGCTGTTTGGGTCAATGGTTTTAAAAATGGTCACTATTGGCTGGGCACGGTGGCTCACGCCAGTATGTAATCCCAGCACTGTGGGAGGCCGAGGTGGGTAGATCACCCGAGGTCAGGACTTAAAGACCAGCCTGGCCAACATGGTGAAACCTCATCTCTACTAAAAATACAAAATTAGCCAGGCGTGGTGGTGGTGCCTGTAGTCTCAGCTTCTTGGGAGGCTGAGGCAGGAGCATTGCTTGAACCTGGAGGTGGAGATTGCAGTAAGCCAAGATCACACCACTGCACTCCAGTCTGGGTGACAGAGATAGACTCTGTCTAAAGAAAAAAAAAAAGTCACAATTAGTATATGAATTATTTTATAAGCTTAGACAATGCCAAATGACAAAAATCCTTACTTCTAATCCATGGAAATTAGGTCTGAAATTATTCTTATCCTATTAAATATAATTTTGAAATGCCTTCTAAAGGAGTTATATAACAGACAGAAATCATTGAAATTCAAGTTAATTAAGAAAATCTCTTCATAATTAAAAATATTTTCTATAGTTTATAAAGCTTTATAGGAAATAATTTAATGCAAATAAAAAAACCATCTCAATATGAATTTTCCTGGATCTCGAGAATATATTTTATTTTAAAACCCAATTGACATATTTGTTCTTTTCTAAGTGCTTCATCCATTTCCATGAACTGGAAAGTATAATTTAGATTTAGGTCTTCCCTGCAAGAATTGGTCAGAAGCATTCCTATATAATACACAAAATTCAGAAGGTGAGCACAGAAGGCTGAGTCTACTCTTACTATGAGAACGAACAGGCTAACATTGCACTTTCTCAGTCTTAGAGTCTTGTCTAATTTCTTCATTCTTGCCTGATTACTTCTCTGGCCTCAATCAGTTAACACTGCCCCTTTTCCTATTCTTTAAACACCACTTAGCACACTGAAGTTGTACTGACTCATTTACATCTTTTGACATTATGGTTTAGTGCTTCTCATACTGTGCTATACATTTCCTTTTACTTTGTTAAAGCAATATAAATGATTTTGCCATAAATTTTGACCCCAGCCCTTGTTCAAAAATGGGCACATTAAAAATTTGTGCTTACCTTTTAGATGTCTCTCAAATAATCTTATTGTTTCATTCAAATCCAAATATCTAGTTTAGTTTCTGTGGAGCTGAAATGCTTACTGGTTACCTCTTCACTGGCTCTACAAACTCCAGGCTGCCTCCCACTTATCATATCATTCTTTAATCTTGTTTATGAAGATGATGACAGTAGTGACTATCAGCTGGTGATAATATTTGGTGCCTTCCAGATTTCAGTATTTCATGTCCCTTGTCTGGGACACATGCATACCACCAAGCTCACCCTGTTTCTGGGTTTTCTACAGCTTGGTAAGCTATCATTGCTTCTCAATTTCTTACTTATTGCTTAGAGGACATCTACAGGAGTTTGGATTGGATTGTCTGTCTTGCTGGAATCAGACATTAAATAGTGCCAGTCCTTAGAACCACAGACTCAGCACCTGCATCTGGCTCTGATTCACATCTGCCATCTACTATCTAGTTCAAAATTATACAAGTTTTTTTGTTCATGATCACGTGATCAGAAATCCAAATAAAAGCAGGCAGCATGAATAATTGTATTGATTTATTACAACAATAAGGCAAGAAGGTCTGTGTGGCAACTCTTGGAGTGATCAAGTGAATATAGAGGTTCTAGCTGTATTTGTTTTCCTCTGTTGGTGGTTCTTCAAAGCACTCCAAAGTGGACTTTTAGTGGAATTTAATTTGAACATCTCAAAATTGATTAATTCAATATCAATTACAGTGTCTAATATAACTCCTTATAGCAGGCAATATCCAACACAGCACAGAATTATTTGGGACACACTGGCACCCAGTTTGTGCTTGGGTTTTTTGTTGTTATTGTTTGTTAATCTCAGGGAATGTGTGCAGCATTTTAGATGCTCAAGGTCTACTTTTAGAAACACAATATTGTGTTTTTACTGCCACTCCTCCTTGTTTGGTACAGATCCTATAACTCAAAAAGTGTTTAAATATGTGAATTTAATAAAGTTGAATTAACATTTTCTTTTTTTGTTTTTTTGAGACAGAGTTTTGTTCTTGTTGCCCAGGCCGGAGTGCAATGGAGCCATGTCAGCTCACCACAACCTTCACCTACCAGGTTCAAGCGACTCTCCTGCCTCAGCCTCCCAAGTAGCTTAGATTACAGGCATGTGTCACCACACCCAGCTAATTTTGTAATTTTAGTAGATATGGGGTTTCTCCATGACTTTAATCGCAGCACTTTGGGAAGCCAAGGCAGGTGGGTCACTTGAGATCAGGAGTTCGAGACCAGCCTGGCCAACATGGAGAACCCCATCTCTACAAAAAACACAAAAAAAATATCCAGGTGTAGTGGTGTGTGCCGGCAGTCCCAGCTACTCCAGAGGGTGAGGCACAAGAATCTCTTGAGCCCGGGTGGCAAAGGTTGCAGTGAACTGAGATTGCCCACTGCACTCCAGCCTGGGCAACACAGCGAGATACCGTCTATCACAGTTTTAATCACAAATGCATACAATCAACCCTATCATGAAAGTCAAAAGGCATCTGACAACTAAAGAGATTATTATATTTGAGCTGAATTGGGAGACTATTGATTGATGAGGAACATCTCAAGGAAAAGCGGAGGTATGGCTTTTAAGAGGTGGATAAACAGGGAAGTCACTGAAGAAGGGTGGAGACGGGTTTTTTGTTTGCTTGCTTGCTTTGGTTTTGTTTGTTTGTTTTGAGATAGAGTCTCACTCTGTCACCCCGGCTGGAGTGCAGTGGCGCAATCTCAGCTCACTGAAACCTTCGGGTCACTGAAACCTTTGGCTCACTGAAACCTTTGCCTCCCGGGTTCAAGCAATTCTTGTGCCTCTGGAGTAGCTGGGATTACAGACTTGCGCCACCACATCCAGCTAATTTTTGTATTTTTAGTAGAGACAGGGTTTCACCATGTAGGCCAGGCTGGTCTCGAGCTCCTGACCTCAAGTGATCCACCGGCCACCACCCTTTGCCAAAATGGGTCTTATCTAAGAGCACAGGACAGACAGCAGGGTAGTTGTTTGTGGTTAGCCATTTCTTGGAGCACAACAGAGTCACGGAAGGGATCCTGACCATCCAGCCTTCCAGGTATACAAGGGCTCAGATAAAATTCAACATTCTCAACTGTCCTTTTGTTCAAGATAAGTGAATGTCATTCATTGCTGAACAACTTGGAACTGATTATAAACTTCTCAAATGTGGTGACAAAGGGTCTAAGAAGTAGTCTCTCAAGGATTATTGTTGGTATTATTCCTAGAAAATCAGTTAAACCATCTATTGAGAGATGGTAGAAAATGTGGATTGTTTTAGGATCCTGGAGACCCTAAAGGCCTGGGCATTGCAAGAGATAGATGCCTAAAAGAAAAAAGAGAAATATTAGTATAAAACGTTGTATTATAATAAAGAGCCAGGAATTGAACTCTGAGGGTACTAGTTCAGTGGATTCCAAGAGGTTGTTGAAAATATTTGGGGTATACAGCACTGCTTGTTCCATTTCACGCTCTTAAGGTAGGATATCAGTGCTGTTGGTGATGTTGTCCACAGTCTTGGTTGCATCTCATATAAGTGTATGCCTGACCCAGGCATTTCACTGGAACTCCTTAGTGGTCCAGACAATGACTTGTCCAGGGAGAAATCCAGCTCATGCATGGGCTGCAGCAGTGGTGGGTTCTTCCGGGTTTATATCAGATCATTGGGTTTAACTTGCAGGACTTCTTCATATTCTGTGGAAAGGGTCAGCTGCAAGGCAGCCTTAAGTCCCAGAGATTGGGCAGTCAGGTTTAGTTCTCCATGACTCTGAGTCAGGCAAAAGGAAGAAAAATTGGAAACATTGTAGCCAGATATCGAAGGAAACAAAAAGAATTAAAAATTTGGTAAGGATTAACTATTTGAGCAAGGTAACCAAATTCAATCCAATTTTGGTGTAGGTACCAAACTGGTTTTTCACAGGGTGAGGGTTGGAAGTCACTTAAGTCTCTGCCAGACAAGACAGAGTTTGCATACCCATCAGTTATCTGAAATTTAGAGAGATATGAAAAAGACATCAAAGATCATGAACTGGGCTGTAATCTGATAACCAGGAAGGAGGTGCTACAAATGATACATAGTTTTCCACTGAAACACAAAACTTCTCTTTATAGTCACCCATCTTTTGATCAAAAGTATTCCCCAAAATATATATATATATATATATATATATATATATATATATATATATATTTTTTTTTTTTTTTTTTTTTTTTTTTTGAGATAAAGTCTCGTTGTTGCCCAGGCTGGAGTTTAGTGGCACGATCTTGGCTCATTGCAACCTCTGCCTCCCAGGTTCAAGCAATTCTCTTACCTCAGCCTCCCCAGTAGCTGGGAATACAGGTGCACACCACCATGCCCAGCTAATTTTTGTATTTTTAGTCGAGACGGGGTTTCGTCATGTTGGCCATGCTGGTCTCAAACTCCTGGACTCAAGTGATCTGCATGATTTGGCCTCCCAAAGTGAGCCACCACATCTCGCTATTTTTTTTTTTTTTTTTTGAGATAGGGTCTCCCTATATTGCCCAGGCTGGCCCCAAATTTTTGGATTTAAGTGATCTTCCCAGCTCCGCCTCCTGAGTAGTTAGGACTACAGGCATGTACCACCATGTGCCACCACTGTGCCTGCTAAGAGTATAGATTATTCTTTTTTTCTCTCTTTTTTTTTTTTTTTTTTTTGAGGCAGGCTTTTACACCCAGGCTAAAGTGTGCTAAGCCATGATCATAGCTTACTGTAACCTCTGCCTCCTGGGTTCAAGTGCTCCTCCCACCTTAGATTCCCAGTCCCTTAGCTGGGACTATAGGCATGCATCACCATACCCAGCTAATTTTCAAATTTTTTGTAGAGACGGGTTTCGCTATGTTGCCAGTCTGAAACTCCTGGGCTAAAGCAATTCACCTGCTTTAGCCTCCCAAAGTAATAAGATTGCCCTTCATTACGAAATAAAACTGGTCTAATTACATTTGATCTGATTATTTATATAGATGTAGTAATAATGATAACTTACCATTTAGACCTTTCTAAATTTGCTTTACTGAATGTTTTCAATAAGGATTTGAGAATTAGACTTTTAAAAGTTTATTGAAGCTAGAAAGCTAAGCTAAGATGATAGATTTCACCTGCAGAGGCTATAAATTTGGGGGAATTCTTCTCATCTTGGGGTTTCTGAATTATCTTCAGGCTCCCAGCCTTGCTAGGAAGTAACATTCCTCTCTCTTCTATAAAGTTGGAAACACTATAAGCCAGGAACCAGGCCAGCTTTCCCAAGAGGGCTGTGTAAGCACAGGGTCCACAAAGTAAACCTTAGTTCCTTGAAAGTGCCTAGTGATATTAATAAAAAGAACATCATTCTCAAATATGATGTTCCAGGCAAGATCTTGTTGCATAACCAATGCTTCTCATTATGTCCCAGTAACAAGGAGGACAGATTCATTTTCAACCTATCCAGATAACTGCACTGCCATTAGAATAAGAATACTCAGTAATAGCTTCTAAATTTTGGAATGGTCGAAAGGGAAAAAGAAAAGATTATCTACAAATAGTTTATTTTGTTTTAAAAAGCAGAGTCTAGGCCGGGCACGGTGGCTCACGCCTGTAATCCCAGCACTTTGGGAGGCCGAGGCGCGTGGATCACGAGGTCAAGAGATGGAGACCATCCTGGTCAACAAGGTGAAACCCCCGTCTCCACTAAAAATACAAAAAAAAATTAGCTGGGCATGGTGGCGCATGCCTGTCATCCCAGCTACACAGGAGGCTGAGGCAGGAGAATTGCCTGAATCCAGGAGGCAGAGGTTGCCGTGAGCCGAGATCGCGCCATTGCACTCCAGCCTGGGTAACAAGAGCGAAACTCCGTCTCAAAAAAAAAAGCAGAGTCTATTAAATTGTTATGAGTTATGGATTGCTTAAGAGAAAAGAGCAACTGGTTTCTTATAGTTCCAAAAACTAGAATAATAAAGCATCAACAATACTCCAAACAAAAATCGTAATGATCTCTCATCAGTTTATTCCTTTTAGTGTAATATATTCATTCCAGTGTAATTAATTCCAGTGTAGGAACGAATGCTCAATCTTAGATTAGTAGCCTCATCGGTCTACCTGCTTTTTGAGTGGCGTTCTGGAAATACCTGAACATACCTGACTCAGTCTTTACATATCTGACTCAGTTGTTTAAGTGATGCCATCAAAAGTCTATACCTCAAAACATCTGGCATCATCCTTTTCCACAGCACATGAGACAGTCCTTCTTTGCTAAAGATGAAGTATTCAGGCCTATAGTTGATTGTAAGAGCTTTCAGGGGAGCATTAGAGAAACACAAAAACACCATCAATGTCCAAAGATTAAAAATGATCATGGTTAATCTATTATTGATAATTTTCAAAAGTGGAAGATCTGATAGGTGTTCTCAACAATAGCGCAACTGAGAAGAACATTTGGGTAATTCTGTGTTATATAAAAGATAATAAAGTCAATCCAAACAAGTTGTTTTAGACAAAATATTCATAAGCATAATAATGAAGCCTACTTTCCAAAAAGAGTGGCCATTACATTTCATTTATACAGATGGTTACACATGATCTTTATGAAGGAAAAACTCCAGATATAATAATCCTGACATATGCTATACCCTAACTTTGCCAAGCACATAGTTAGAATATACCAAGAATATCAAGTAAAAGGATTCTGTAAGTCTAGAGTATTTCCTATGCAGAAGATGCTAGATTCAAATTAACTGAATTTATGACTAATAATACTATACTGTTGCTTTTTTAATATCAGGCAAAGCAGCACCAGGACTCCGATAAATTGAAACATATCATGGACAGTAAAGGCACTGACAATTCTCCAGCAACTTTCCATACAGCTTACAATTTCTGAAATATGTGTATTAATACCATTTTACCATTTAATCTAGGGAAAGCTAATCATAACTTCCCACTTAGCAATTTCTCCACTCCAAGTTCCATTTAGCAACTATGGGCCAAGAATGAATAAGGGCTGTGGGACTCAAAGGTGAACAAGGCACAATTCCTTTCTCCAGAGATCCTTGTCTTACAGTGTAGTGCAGAAAATACACTAATAAGAGTTATAAGCACAGACTAGCCACTCTGTGCCCAAACTTGGGAGTAGTGAGGAGAGTGAGAAAAGGAAAGTTAATGAAGCTGGGTTATGTATGGCTTTTGGAGAAATGATCGCTAAATGATTTTATGTGGTTTGAAGAATGAACAGGAGGAGTAAAAGGGAATCTATGTAGACTTCTCTTAAAAGAGTTTAATGGAGTGAGTAGATAGGAAGGCGATGAAGGTATAGACAGGAGACGTTCAACAAGATCCTTAAAGAGACAGAAATCAAGGGCACAAATCAAGAACACTGAAATGGGCCGGGCATGGTGGCTCACGCCTGTAATCCAAGCACTTTGGAGGCCAAGGCGGGCGGATCACCTGAGGTCAGGAGTTCAAGACCAGCCTGACCAACATGGTGATATCCCATCTTAAAAAACAAAAAGAACACTGAAATACAGGCTGAGTGTGGTGGCTCATGTCTGCAATCTCAGCACTTTGGGAGGCTGAAGCGGGTGGACCGTTTGAGATCAGGAGTTCGTGATCAGCCTGGCCAACGTGTTGGAACCCCGTCTCTACTAATACAAAAATTAACCAGGCGTGGTGGCAGGCGCCTGTAATCCCAGCTACTCAGGAGTCTGAGGCAGGAGAATCTCTTGAACCAAGAGGCAGAGGTTGCAGTGAGCCGAGATTGTGCCATTGCACTCCAGCATGAGTGACAGAGCAAGACTCTGTCTCAAAGTAAAAAAAAAGAGCTCTGAAATGAAAACATGAATTTAAATGTAAAGTGGTAGGTAAATTCCTTCCTAATCAGTAGAATTTTCTCAATAATGATGTCCTCTGCCGAACGTGATTCATACAGTAATTAGAGCTTTTGAAGTTTGGCTATAAATGTTTGAAATAGTTGCCAAAGAAAACAGGAATGAAAAGAACAGTGTCCAAAGACTGTAAAAGCACTTTCCATTGGCACTGGTCCCCACCATGCACTGTAGAGATAATATTTCTGGAGGCACCAATCAGGTTCCACAGTGGAACCTTCTCTAGCAGGGCCAAGTAGCCATTGTGTCGAGTGGGAAAGGCAGATTATAGATGAGTAAAGATGTGAGACCTGGAGTGGACTAAGGAGACACAAAATTAAAAAGGAATCAAAGGAGTGAAGGGCTCTGTGCAATTAATAGTAGGAATGATGTGACAGCCTAAAATAGCTGGAAGGATAGGACCATCCCAGCTTCTAATCTGAAACTAAATTATTAAACAGCTCATTTATTATATTAAATAACTTAATCCTTGCATCAACCCTCTGAGATGAAGTGACATATTTTAAAAACCACAGGATTCCAGATCTTGTAAAGAAAACATTGTTCCTAGAAGCTTTTATTACACAAGCTCTTTTGAACCAATTCAGATCAAAAGGTATTTTGGTAATCAACTGATTACCAAATTTTCTTTCTTTTTCTTTTTTTTTTGAGACAGAGTCTCGCTTTATCGCGCAGGCTGGTGTGCAGTGGCGTCATCTCAGCTCACTGCACCTTCTGCCTCCTGGTTTAAGGGATTCTCCTGCGTCAGCTTCCTGAGTAGCTACGCCTGGCTAATTTTTTTATTTTCAGTAGAGATGAGGTTTGCCATGTTGGCCAGTTTGGTCTCGACTTCCTGACCTTAGGTGATCTGCCCACCTCGGCCTCCCAAAGGGCTGGGATTACAGGCATGAGCCTCCATGCCTGGCCTTATTTTAATTTTGTATTGTAGATGGGTCTGCTTCTACAGTAAACTCTTTTATAGCTTAGGATTAGGGTAATTTATTCAAATATGCTTTTAAAAATTTATTCATTCTCCAGCAAAATCTTGTTAGAAAAAAAAGTTTATTTGGTCCAACAGCTGATGAATGAATAAATAAAATGTGGTATAACCAATGGAATATTATTTGAGAACAAAAAATAGTGAAGTACTGATGCATGCTGTAGCATGGAAAAACATTGGGAAAAAGAGCAGCATACAAAGTAAAAGAAGTCAGACACAAAAGGCAACATGTTACATGATTCCATTTATATGAAATGTGCAGAACGGCAAATCTATAGAGACACAAAGTAGATTATGGTGCTTAGGGCTAGGGGCGAACGGGAGGAGAATGAAGAGTTGACAGGTTTCTTTTAGGGAAGAAGAAAATATTCTGCAGTTAGGTTGTGGTGATAGTTGCACAACCTTTAGAATATATTAAAAAATATTGAATTGTATACCATAAATGTGTAAATTATATGATATGTGAATTATATCTCAGTTTTTTTTTAATTTACTCATTTCATTTTTAAGAGACCTAAAATGTACTAGCAATTCAAAACATGATAGTTATTAACAATTTAGTAACATGCTATAAAATATTTCAGAACCTATGTCTGTTATTACAAATAATTTTTATAATATTATAAGAAGATGGTAAATCAGTCATGTATCTAACTGATTGATAAAGAATATTTGTTTTAAAAAACACTATGGTGTTTTGGTATAATGTAGACTGGCCTTTTTTCTTGGAAGCATAATATTGTGGGATTGTCTTATACTTTATTTCATGGTGCTTATACTTCCATAATTTAAATGATTTAAAACCAATTGTATTGGCTGGGCGTAGTGGCTCATGCCTCTAATCCAAGCACTTTGGAGGCCAAGGCTGGCGGATCACCTGAGGTCAGGAGTTCAAGACCAGCCTGACCAACATGGTGAAACCCCATCTTTAAAAAAAAGAAAAAAATCAATTGTATTGAATTTTGCTCTATACTCATATTTTAATGTGACATTGATATTTTGGTCCTCTATTTGGTCCATACTTACAAAATCATGCAGTTATTGGTATTTTAATTATAAAACATTGCTGAATAATTTCATCGAAGATTAACAAATTTATTTACCATGGATTGCTAAGCATTAAATTCAGCGTGCAACACCCTTACCTGTTTGGATTGGTCATCTCCTTAGTTCCCAAATCAGTCTTACATTCCTCTTAGCAGCCTTTGTTTTTTGTCATTCATTCATTCAACAGCATGTATTGAGCACCTCTTGTTTGCCAGGAACTGGGGATATGCAGCAAGCAGACACTATCTCTGGGATGTAGGAGTCCAGGAAAGATGTATAATCGAATAAATAATTGCAATACTAGCCATTGTGGCAGCACTTAGTAATTAGCCCTTAACAGGAATAGAAATCAGGCTAAGTCATTTCAAGGAAGGTGATGGCAAGGTCAAGATTTGAAAAATTAACAAAAATTAGGAAGACAATGAGTAGGGTAGTTCAAAGGGATAATAAGCATATGAAAAAGTACAGAAATCAGTGACATAATCAAGCTTCAAAGGTAACTTTCCGTAGTTCAGAATGGTTTAAGAATTGAGTGCAGGGCCAGGCACGGTGGCTCATGCCTGTAATCTCAACACTTTGGGAGGCCGAGGTGGGTGGATCGCCTGAGGTCAGGAGTTCGAGACCAGTCTGACCAATATGGTGAAACCCCATCTCTAAAAAAAAAAAAGAATTGAGTGCAAAGAAGGAGAAATGACTACAGAGAACTAGACAGGTCCTGAAATGCCTAATAAGCTGGTTTAAGGATTTTGGATCTTCTAAGGGGAATGGAAGTCTTGAAGAGTCTTAAGCTTTAAAACAAGGTAAGACCTGTGTTTTTAGAAAGACTAAATATCTTTAAGTACTTCTCAAACCAATCAACCTCACAAATCCTTATAATCACGATTCCTATGAACTTCAGCTATTATTTCCAAATATTTGACATTATTCCCACTTGAAAAAGAACTATCCCAAAAAGATAATCTGTCCCTTCCAGTAGCAACCAATCAGTTTGCAAGCGGAGCGCCCTTGTCTGAGAGCTTCACTAGTTCAAAAAGAGTAAGAGCGACCATTTTTAAACCTTTTCATTACAGAATGTTCCCTCTGAAGAGATGATGGTACGTTGGCACCATGAAATATTATGTAATCATTAAAAATAAAGAATTAGAGCTATTGACATGGAAAGGTTTCCAGGAAGTATTTCTGACAAGAAATGCAAACTGTAGAAAAGTGCCTCTGCAATCTTGCAACCACAACACCCCACTATATATATATATATATATGTGTATATTAGCATATGTGTTGCACATGTTTATATTTGTTTGAGTATAATGATATGAACATTTATCACAGTATCCAAGCTGAGTAAAATTTCTCATTTCCATTTGTTCTATATGTATGTATAAAATATGTTTTTAAGGTCAGGCGCGGTGACTCACGCCTATAATCCCAGCACTTGGGAGGCCGAGGCGGGTGGATCACGAGGTCAAGAGATCGAGACCATCCTGGGCAACATGGTGAAACCCCGTCTCTACTAAAAATACAAAAATTAGCTGGGCATAGTGGTGCGCGCCTGTAGTTCCAGCTACTCGGGAGGCCGAGGCAGGAGACTTGCTTGAACCCAGGAGGCGGAGGTTGCGGTGAGCCAAGATCGTGCCATTGCACTCCAGCCTGGGTAACAACAGCGAAACTCCGTCTCAAAAAAAAAATATATATATATATGTTTTTATATATATATATTGTGTGTGTGTGTGTGTGTGTGTGTGTGTGTGTGTGTATTTTATATATGGTATGGCTCTGTCATCCAAGCTGGAGTGCAATGTTGTGCAATCTCCACTCACTGCAGTCTCTGCTTCCCAGGCTCAAGCAATTCTCCCACCTCAGCCTCCTGAGTAGTTGGGACTTACAGGTGTGTGCCACCACACCCAGGTATTTTTTCTTTTTTTCTTTTTTTTTATTTGAGACAGAGTCTCACTCTCTTACCCAGGTTGGAGTGCAGTGGTGCGACCTCAGCTCACTGCAACTTCTGCCTCCCCGGTTCAAGCAATTCTCATGCTTCAGCCTCCTGAGTAGCTGGGATTACAGGTGAATGCCACCACGTGCAGCTAATCTTTTGTATTTTCAGTAGAGATGGGTTTTCACCATGTTGCCCAGGCTGGTCTTGAACCCCTGAGCTCAGGCAATCCTCCAGGCTCGGCCTCCCAAAGTGCTGAAATTACCAGCGTGAGGAGCCACCATGCCAGCACTGTTACATTCTTAAATAAGAGCATGTGTGATTGCACAAAGCAAAAAAAGAAAAAAAAAAAAAGAACCTAGTAAAAAACCCCATCAACCAACTTTCACTAGGAACCTCAGCTTAGACTTGACTTTTTAATGAATACACATACACATTGAAGTTTTCTCAGTCTTGCAGTTTGGTGTCCCTAGGAAGCTGACTCTGAGCTGGAAAGTGCAGGGAGTTCATTGAGAAATGCTTTGGGGACCAACCACTGTGGGTTATCCTTGCAGAATTGTACTGAATTGAAGCAAAAGGACATTTATATTCACACAGCTGTGGGCTTCCTCCTCCCCGCACACTTTGACTTTGCAGAAGGCAGGTCTACAATCTCCTGAGGGAGAATTCAGCTGGGATGGGGACTGTACATTATCAGCAGTCAGGACTTAGTGCTTCAATCGTGAAGCGGGGAATGGATAGAACGTGTATCACAGCATCTACTACAAATCATTAGCATTTTATGAGGAATCACGATTTAATATACTTATTTAACCTATTTAGTGATTTTATCTTAAATTCCAACTTGTTTCATATTAACCATGTTTATTATTATTATTACGATCCAGGTCATTTTACAGACCTGGTAGTTAAATATATATTGTGGTAGCCACCCTCCAGGATGGCCTCCGATGATCTCTGTCTCCCAGCTCTCTCACCTATGTATAGTTCCCACTCACCCTGCAAGAGTAGCCTGTGTGAGCACTGGAATACAGAAGTGATGGCATGTCAGTAATGACATTCCTTTATAAAAGACACTGCAGCTTCCATCACTGTTTTTTCAGATCACTTGTTCTGGGTAATGATGCTAGCTACAATAGCCAGGCTCACTGTGGCGGGCCTGCAGCTTGCAAATAACATTAATAAGTTTGGAAGTCAATCCTCCAGTCCTACTTGAGTCTTGAGATGGCTGCAGCCTGAGCTAAAAACTTGAGAACCCCTGATCCAGAACCACACAGCTAAGTCACTCCCAGATTCCTGACTCTCAGGAATGATGTGAAATAATAAACATTTGTTGCTTTCACCTGCTAGATTTGGTGAGTAATTTATTGTGTGGCAATAGATAACTAATACATACATATTTTTAATTATCGAAATTTTTCTACCAAATGTCTGGAACTCATGAAGGTATAATTTAAAACAGCTTAATTAAATAGAAGAGGATAAAGAGTGGAATATAATTGGGATATTAGAACACTCAGGACTATCATACGTTTTACTTTGCTAGAATCTAGATACCTGTACAGGCAAAGGAATAGTAAGATTGCTATAGAAACAACATGTATTATATACACCCTTTCTTGTGTCCTCTATTAAACCAAGATGATTAAGCTGGTTTAAACATTTGAGGGTTTCTTTTTTCTTTTTCTTTATTTTTTAAAAAAATTAATATTCATGTAGAAACTTATCTGCAACTGACGGTCTGTCTTCTAGCTTACAATTTATAGCAAGACAAAATATTTACTCTTACGATGCTCAACAGTCTTTGGGAATAGGTCTTAACAGGCATGCTGCAAATGTCTA
The DNA here is from genome assembly GCF_049354715.1 of Callithrix jacchus. Taxonomy (NCBI): domain Eukaryota; kingdom Metazoa; phylum Chordata; class Mammalia; order Primates; family Cebidae; genus Callithrix; species Callithrix jacchus. The sequence continues at coordinate 103,383,088 of NC_133504.1, read as the reverse complement.
TTTCTAAGACAGCAATGCTAACTACATCAGTTTCCAACTGGAATGTGTTAGAATAGGAATGTGTGTCCATATTTGTTGAAAACTTAAAATAATAATGAATCAATGACCAAAAAGATCAGAAGGAAACAGGCCTGACAGATACTATCTAATACCATTACATAATTTTCCCTAAGCACACTAAAAATTCTATTTTGAGTTTATATCATTTAAAAAATTAACTTTTAAAATTATTTGATAATTATTACATCATTGGGGAACAGACAGTTTTACAGAAATCACAAAGAACATGAAAACATATTTAAGCAAAAAATAGTATAACTTTTAATCAAAAAAAGTTTAACTTGATGAAAGTTGGAATAACCCTAAAGAGTTTGCAATAGAGCCCACTAGCCACAAAATCCTAAAATAGAACACAACTTCTTTCAAGTACTAAGCATCATTCAACCTCATGTTTTTATTTACATATGAGAAAACCAAAGCAATAATAATGATAATATTTTACTGAGGGCTCATATATGTCAAGCAAAGCACCCACCTAAGCATACATACCACCTCGATCTTTTCAATTTTGCCTTATCCTTTTCTTTCCAAAAGCAAAGATCACTTTCTAATATACCACATAATCTATATCATTTATTAGTCTAGTGTAAGGTTAAGTAATTTACCTACTCCCATAGAGCTTGAGTTGGGTTTAGACTGTAGATTTTCTCATACTTATTTGAGTCTGTTTGAGCCCGTCAACAAATTTGTGCCGAGTACGCACCACAACACAATCTATCCATAAGCCAAATTGCTTCTTCTTTCTTCTTCTTTTTTTTGCCTGTCACCCAATCCTTCCAGGTTCAAGCAATTCTGCCTCAGCTTCCCGAGTAGCTGGGATTAAAGGTGCCTGCCACCATGCCCAGCTAATCTTTGTATTTTTAGTTAAGATGGGGTTTCGCTATGTTGGCCAGGCTGTTCTCAAACTTCCGACCTCAAGTGATCCACCTGCCTCAGCCTCCCCATGTGCTGGGATTACAGGCATAAGCTACCATGCCTCACCTCCAATAGCCCCTATCTTACTAGAAATATACAAATTTTTGAGAAGAAAAGTGCTTTAGAAATGATTCTAAAATTTTTTTATTTCCTTAAAGAAAGCATATTTAGACTACAAATCCATATTAATTATGAACTATTCATTATTAAAATACATGTTATTTTTTGGCTACTCTAGATATATCAACATATGTGAAATAAATGTCCCTGATAGAATCATTTCTTTTATCTTAAAATGTTATGTTCATAGTTAACTTGTGCTTAGGGACTGGAATTCAGGCACAGTGAAGACCTGTCTGGTTTGTGACTCATACTATATAGATTTTGGGTGGTTTGGTGCCTGTGGCACTTCAGGCCTGTAATGGCAAATTATTGCTGGAATGATGATTTTTTTCCCCTCACTTTTGAAATCCTTCATCAAATGGATAAATGCACTTAAATAACACGTTACATAGGCTAAATAGTGCAAAATAGATATGGGGTTGTGCATTTCCCAGAACTTTTAAAAGAGACTGACATTTAACCAATTACATTTTGATCTCTATTTTTCCTTATACTTTAATCCCAAAACTCAGCGCTAAATATCAAAAGTGCTTGTATTCCAAATTGTTCAAAGTATGTTTATACATTTCCGAATTATTTCTCATTTAATCCAGTTAAATTGGATGAATTTAAGTCTGAACTCAAGTTATTTGTTCTTTCGTTCCCAGAATATTTACAGAGCATCTATTTGAAAGAGCATTTCAATAGTCTGTCCCATAGTTTAGAGTCTATGGTGGGGGGGTGGTGACAGAGAATTATATAAGCAATAAGAGACAGTGATAAGGACACACAGTAGGAAAATACTGTATTCTCTGAACACTGAGAATGGTTGAGGAAGGGCATGGAAGACAATCAGCTGGATGAAGGTGGGTGGAGACATCACCCTCCTTCAGAAAGAGTGCCCAGGATAAGAGAACAGCATTTGTTTAAAGGCTAGGAAGGATAAGAATGTTGCATAAAAGGAGCAAAAGTTCAGTATGGCTGGAGTTGGGTTGGGAGGGTCATAAATGAATATGAGACTGGACAAGATCCAATAAACTTTCCCCAGTACAAAAACTTCTCCTTATCTATTTGTCGATGCTTCAGATTCCATTAATTTGCTCACAGGTTTGCTGATGATTCAAACTCAAGTCTTTCATTACATAACTAAAAATTAAACTGCAAAAACACATGGTGAATACAGCCACTGAAGTCTTAATAACAGAGTATGCCTACAGGTAAGGCATACAGGTAAGTCTAGAAGCTTAAAATTGGGGTGCAAATTTATGAGGACCAGAATGTTAACCTTTTATTACTTACACCTTGGACAGAGATTTCACACTCGTCTTTACCTCCTATTTGGAAGACACAGAAACATTCATAACTGAGTGCCTACGTGCAGATAGTGATTCCAGCTGGGAAGTCTTATCCCACCTTCTTTGTTTGCCCTATTTCAACTCATCCTTTCAGGACCCAACTGAATAGTCATCTCCTTAATGAAGCATTGCGCAATTTACACAAAAGTAGTCGTATGCCTTTCATACTACCAAAGTATGTCATTCATACCTTTGTAATAGCATTTACTCTGTGGTAATATTCTGTTAACAAGTCTGTCTCCTCACTTGATGACAGACTCCTTCTCTACAACGACTAAATCTTAGCGTCTTGGTATCCCTCGAGCCAAGCATTGTAACAGCCTATCAGACACAAAACTGCTGGATATGGTGATAAGTGCCTGTATTCCCATTTACTCAGGAGGCTGAGGCAGAAGGATCACTGGAGACCACAGTGTGCTATGACGGAACCTGTGAATAGTCACTGCAAACCAGCCTGGAAAACATAGTGAGGCTATGTCTCAATCAATCTATTGAAACATAAATCAAATCAGTGGGTAGCAGGGATCGGGGAAGGAGGGGAGAAGACTCATAATAAGACAAGAGGATGATATATTACCCTCTTGATAAATATATATCTCTCAGGGGATATATCTCAGGGGTGATATATCTCAGGGGTGATGGTGGTTATATGACCATATATATTTTTCAAAATTCATCAAACCATTCACCTAAAAAATGTAAATTTTACTGTATATATATTATACCCAAAAAAACATGTATTGTTCAAAAACTACATAGGAATAAGGGAATAAACATGAATGAGTGAAAGACATAATGAAGCATTTATCTGAGACTTAATTTCCTTCCTAAGAGTGCTTCCATTTTTTTTTTTTTTTTGAGACGGAGTTTCGCTCTTGTTACCCAGGCTGGAGTGCAATGCCGCGACCTCCGCTCACTGCAACCTCCGCCTCCTGGGTTCAGGCAATTCTCCTGCCTCAGCCTCCTGAGTGGCTGGGATTACAGGCATGCACCACCATGCCCAGCTAATTTTTGTATTTTTAGTAGAGACGGGGTTTCATCTTGTTGACCAGGGTGGTCTCGATCTCTTGACCTCGTGATCCACCCACCTCGGCCTCTCAAAGTGCTGGGATTATAGGCATGAGCCACCACGCCCAGTCCCATTTTATTAAAGTAACATCTGAAACCAGGGCAAAGTTTAGCACCAACAGAACTTTAATGGTGGGTATTTTAGGTACACCAGTGAGATTTCTGAACAGAGGCAATTCTAAAAATTCTTTACATTATTCTAATTTGCCTAAGTATAAAAGTTACTGGCAAATATCTATTATTCCGAAACAACTTTGATATTACTTCTAATACAGTACAAGCCATTTATAATTTACAAAAATAAAGTGTTCCTTCTGGTATAGTTAATTCAGAAGTGCTTTTCCAGTCAGTCTCAGAAATATATTAAGAGAAGACAACAAGTGTGGTACAGAAATTTCAAATGAAGCCAAACTCTGAACATGTAGAACTTACAAAATATTCTGGGCCTGGTGTGTGGTGGCTCACAACTGTAATCCCACTGTAATCCCAGCACTTTGGGAGGCGGGGCAGGTGGATCACTCGATTTCAGGAGTTTGAGACCAGCTTGGCCAACATGGTGAAACCCCGTCTCTATTAAAAATAAAGATAAAAAATTAGCCGGGAGTGGTGGCAGGCACCTGTCTGTAATTCCATCTACTCAAGTGGCTAAGGCAGCAAAACTGCTTGAATCTGGGAGACGGAGCTGCAGTGAGCCAAGATTGTGTCACTGCAGTCCAGCCTGGGCAATAGAGTGAGACAGAGTGAGACTCAGTTTCAAAAAAAAAAAAGATTACATTAAAATGTCATCTAGGAAAAATTAAATGGCCTTCCAAGCAGGTCTCCACCACAATGTGGTTATCATGACAGCTTTGTAGGTATAGAAATCCTGATTGATGCTTATTGTTGTCCAAAGTTTATTTGTTCATCTCCCCCAAAGTAGTTCCTTCTCCTCCACCTTTATTTCCTATCTCAGAACCATCACCTATCTACATCACTGTCCATTCCAGAATTCTCCTCATAATCAATACTTCTACCACATCTCAAACTATCAGCAAATCCTGTCAATTATATTTCATGAATTTGTTTCCAAATTCATCCTCTTTTCTCCATCTCCATTAGCACTACCGTAGTCTAGATAACTGTCACGTTTCCCTTAGAATATTACAACGGCATTCTCTCTCAACTTCAGGTGGCCTTTGATCTTTTGTTGTTTTTTTTCCAAAAAAATTTTTTGAAAAGTTGAAAAATAATGTGATTAGCTCCCACATATCTCTCAAATTTGCCATTTAACATTTTGCTAAATGTGCTTTATACCCCTTTTTCTCTATAAATAAAATGTTTTCCCTAAACTCTGGGTTTCTTTGCCGGGGAGGGTGGGATTTTGTTATTGTTGTTGTTGTTGTTTGTTTCTTTGTTGAGTCAGAGTCTCACTTTGTCACCCAGGCTGGAGTGCAATGGCATGGTCTCAGTGCACTGTGCAACCTCTGCCTCCCCAAGTTCAAGCAATTCTCCAGCCGAAGTCTCCTGTGTAGCTGGGAGTGTGCCACAGGCGCATGCCACCACATCCAGCTAATATTTTTGTATTTTTAGTAGAGATGGGATTTCACCATGTTGATCAGGCTGGTCTTCAATTCCTGACCTCAAGTAATCCACCTACCTTAGCCTTCGAAAGTGCTGGTATTACAGGAGTGAGCCACTGTTCCCGGCCCCCTAAATTCTTTGAAAGTAATTTGGCAACATCTGTACCCCTAAGTGTTTCAGCATGAATATCTAGATAAGGACATTCTCCTACATAAACATAGTAACATTACACCTAAGCATATGAACAGTAATTCCATAATATCTAACACAAAAACCATATTTAAATTTCTCCAATTGTCCCAAAAATGTTTTTACATTATAAAAATATCTTTCTACTCCCATGTAGACTCCAGTGAATGTTTACAGTGTTTGGTTATTATATTTCTTTAACATCTTTTCATTTAGAATAGCCACTGCTTCCAACATTTTTTTGTTTATATTTTTCAAACTGTCTTGCTTGGCAAGTTCAGGTTAGCTGTTGTAAAATATTGCACATTCTGATGTTGTCTGGTTGCTTTTTTTTTTTTTCTTTTTGAGACAGGTTCTGGCTCTGTCATGCAGGCTGAAGTTCAGTGGCACAGTGTGGGCTCACTGCAACCTCCGCCTCCTGTGCTCAAGTGATCTTCCCACCTAGGCCTCCTGAGTAGCTAGAACTACAGGCACATGCCCCCATGCCAAGCTAATTTTTCTATTCTATTTGTAGATACAGGGTCTTGCTATGTTGCCCAGGTTGTATAGGGGGGAGACCCCATAAGTGCCAAGGCAGGAACCAAACGCCTCAGCCTATTTCCATATAAATAATGAAGAAGAAAGTAACTAGAAATATAACCCTAGTAGTTATTAGATATTCATAGGTGATCTTAATTCTTTTACTAATGCCTCTCAGGTCAGAAGTGTGAACCTGGGGCAACATTGTGAAATGAATGACTCTAAGGCTAGATGTTTTAAGACCTCTGTCACACCCTTGTAAGGGCTGCCGGAGGGCGCCTTGGCAGAGCAGCAGCAGCCCCAGCGCTGGAAAGAGCCGGCTCTTTAGCCAGCTAGGAAAGGAGATGTCCAATATAGCTGAGACGTCTCCTTCCCTAGAGGAGTTAGGAGAAAACTCCACTTCTCCAAGCTCTTGCAGTAGGCCTGACGCTGTCAGGTAGGCCCAAAGACATCGGGGGCTTAATTGTCTCTATGTGATGCTGTGCTTCAGTGGTTACATTCCATGTCAATCTCATGATCCACTTCTGCACCTGGTTCCTTTTTTCTTGTAAGAATTAATCAGTAGAGAACAACCCAGGGTTGAGGCTCTCGCTGGATACACGGAGAAGGTGAGTCAGGGACGCATTTTCAGACGGACCTTTGTTGCCCACAGAACGGGGAAACTCCCAGATATAAAACAAACGCGGGACGCCAGCCAGAGATCTTGACTGGTGTAGCCAGCAGCCGGTGCAGCTGCGGCCCACGCTGGAGTGCAGAGGCGCTCCACAGAGGTCCGCACAAAAACGCACTGTTCCGGGTGCCCTGTTGAACTGGCAACCTGAGACCTGAGAGGGCTGAACTTGAGACTGAACGGGACTTGAACAGTGAGCCAGCCCAGGACAAAGCATTAGGGGTAGTGCAGTGCAACAAACAAAACGGGATTCCAAACGCTCGCTGCTAGGAGGTTTCCTTAAAACGCAGCTCCCTGCGGGAGGGGCGTCCGCCATTACCGAGGCAATCAGCCCCTACTGAGGTACACGCCCATTGCTGACACAGCCTGCCGTTGCCGAGGCAACCCGGTACAACAGAGAGACTCCGCAGCAGGGAGGACAAGACTGCCTCCTAGCTGGGCAGGACAACCCGGCGGACACTCAAAAATAAAGCCCCAACCCCTTCAGAAAGAGCAGCTGAGAAAAAAAGGGCTTTTTTATGAGTTCTGTTGCAGCAGAATTAAACACAGCAACCTAACAGCCCTGAATGAACATCAGAGCTCACAGCTCAGCACTTGAGCTCCTATAAAATACAGACTGTCTCCTCAAGCAGCTCACTGACCCCTCTATATCCAAAAGACTGACATTTGGCAGGCATCATTCTGGGACAAAGATAGCAGAAAAAGAAACTGGTAGCATCCCTACTGTTCAGTAGCTGCAATAGGTGCACCCCAGACAAGCAGGGCCTGGAGTGGACCTCTGCAGTCGTACAGCGAAGGGGCTAGACTGGTAGAAGGAAAATCAAGTAACAGAAATACTTCATCATCAACAATCTGGGTGTCCATCCAGAGACCCAATCGAAAAGTCAGCAACTACACAGACGACAGGTGGATAAATCCACAAAGATGGGAAGAAACCAGCGCAAAAAGGAGAAAAGCACCCGAAACCAGAACACCTCGCCTCCTAGAAAGGACCAAAACTCCTCACCAGCAAGGGAACAAAGCTGGATGGAGAATGACTGTGACGAAATGACGGAATTAGACTTCAGAAGGTGGTTAATGAGAAACTTTTGTGAGCTAAAAGAACAGGTTTCAAATCAATGCAAAGAAACTAAGAACCTTGAAAAAAGATTCGAGGAAATGATAACAAGAATGGATAACTTAGAGAGGAATATGAAAGAATTAAAGGAGATGAAAAACACAATACGAGAACTTCGCAAAGCATGCACAAGTTTCAATAGCCAAATTGACCAAGCAGAAGACAGAATTTCAGAAGTCGAAGATGAACTCAATGAAATAAAACGAGAAACCAAGATCAGAGAAAAAAGTGCAAAAAGGAATGAACAAAGTCTCCAAGAAATGTGGGACTATGTGAAGAGACCTAACCTACGTTTGATAGGCGTACCAGAATGTGACGAAGAGAATGAATCCAAGCTGGAAAATACTCTTCAGGACATTATCCAGGAAAATTTCCCCACCTAGCAAGACAGGCCAACACTCAATTGCAGGAAATACAGAGAACACCACAAAGATATTCCGCAAGAAGAGCAACCCCAAGGCACATAATCGTCAGATTCAACAAGGTTGAAATAAAGGAGAAAATACTAAGGGCAGCCAGAGAGAAAGGTCGGGTCACCCACAGAGGAAAGCCCATCAGACTCACAGCAGATCTCTCGGAAGAAACTCTGCAAGCCAGGAGAGAGTGGGGGCCAATATTCAACATCCTTAAAGAAAAGAACTTTCAACCCAGAATTTCATATCCAGCCAAACTGAGCTTCATAAGTGAAGGAAAAATAAAATCCTTTGTGAACAAGCAAGTACTCAGAGAGTTTGTCACCACCAGGCCTGCTTTACAAGAGCTTCTGAAAGAGGCACTACACATAGAAAGGAACAACCAGTACCAGCCATTCCAAAATCACACTAAATGCTAAAGAGCATCAACATAATGAAGAATCTACAACAACTAATGGGCAAAACAGCCAGCTAGCATCAAAATGGCAGTATCAAATTCACACATAACAATATTAACCCTAAATGTAAATGGACTAAATGCACCAATCAAAAGACACAGACTGGCAAGTGGGATAAAAATCCAAAACCCATCAGTGTGCTGTATCCAGGAAACCCATCTCACATGCAAGGATACACAAAGGCTCAAAATAAAAGGATGGAGGAAGATTTACCAAGCAAATGGAGAGAAAAAAAAAAAAGCAGGAGTTGCAATTCTCATCTCTGATAAAATAGACTTTAAAGCAACAAAGATCAAAAGAGACAAAGAAGGACATTACATAATGGTAAAAGGATCAATACAACAAGAAGAGCTAACGATCCTAAATATATATGGACCCAACACAGGAGCACCCAGATACATAAGGCAAGTTCTTAATGACTTACAAAGAGACTTACACTCCCACACAATTATAGTGGGAGACTTTAACACTCCACTGTCAATATTAGACAGATCAACCAGACAGAAAATCAACAAGGATATCCAGGGCTTGAACTCAGACCTGGAGCAAGCAAACCTGATAGACATCTACAGAACTCTCCACCCCAAATCCACAGAATATACATTCTTCTCAGCACCACATCACACCTACTCTAAAATTGACCACATAATTGGAAGTAAAGCACTGCTCAGCAAATGCAAAACAACTGAAATTATAACAAACAGCCTCTCAGACCATAGTGCAATCAAGTTAGAACTCAGAATTCAGAAACTGACCCAGAACCGCACAGCTTCATGGAAACTGAACAACTGGCTCTTGAATGTTGACTGGATAAACAACGAAATGAAGGCAGAAATAAAGAAGTTCTTCGAAACCAATGAGAACGAAGACACAACATGCCAGAATCTCTGGGACACATTTAAAGCAGTCTCTAGAGGAAAGTATATAGCAATAGGTGCCCATATGAGAAGAATGCAGAGATCCAAAATTGACACCCTATCGTCAAAATTGAAAGAGCTAGAGGAGCAAGATAAAAAAAAACTCAAAACCCAGCAGAAGACAAGAAATAACTAGGATCAGAGCTGAACTGAAGGAGATTGAGACACGAAAAACCCTCCAAAAAATCAATAAATCCAAGAGCTGGTTTTTTGAAAAAATCAACAAAATAGACAGACCACTAGCTAGATTGATTAAAAAGAAAAGAGAGAGCAACCAAATAGATGCAATAAAAAATGATAGAGGGGAAATCACCACAGATTCCACAGAAATTCAAACCATCATCAGAGAATATTACAAACAACTCTACGCACATAAGCTAGCAAACCTGGAAGAAATGGATAAATTCCTGGACTCCTGTGTCCTCCCAAGCCTAAACCAGGAGAAAGCTGAAACTATGAATAGACCAATAACAAGGTCAGAAGTCGAGGCAGCAATTAAGAGCCTACCACACAAAAAAAGCCCAGGTCCAGACGGGTTCACAGCCGAATTCTACCAGAAACACAAAGAGGAGCTGGTACCATTCCTTCTGAAACTATTCCAAATAATCCAAAAAGAAGGAATCCTTCCCAAAACCTTCTATGAAACCAATATCATCCTGATACCAAAACCCGGCAGAGACCCAATAAGAAAAGAAAATTTCAGGCCAATATCCATGATGAACATAGATGCAAAAATCTTCAATAAAATATTGGCAAGCCGATTGCAACAGCAAATCAACAAACTTATTCATCACGATCAAGTAGGATTCATCCCGGGGATGCAAGGCTGGTTCAACATACGCAAGTCTATCAACGTAATTCACCACATAAACAGAACCATAAACAAAAACCACATGATTATCTCAATTGACGCAGAGAAGGCATTTGACAAAATTCAACAGCCCTTTATGCTAAAAACCCTCAATAAACTCGGTATCGATGGAACGTATCTCAATGTAATAAAAGCTATTTATGACAAACCAACAGCCAATATCATACTGAATGGGCAAAAACTGGAAGCATTCCCTTTGAAATCCGGCACTAGAAAAGGATGCCCTCTTTCACCACTCCTATTCAATATAGTACTGGAAGTTCTAGCCATAGCAATCAGGCAAGAAAAAGAAATAAAGGGTATTCAAATAGGAAAGGAGGAAGCCAAATTGTCTCTATTTGCAGACGACATGATAGTATACCTAGAAGACCCCATCGCCTCAGCCCAAAAACTCCTGAAACTGATAAGCAACTTCAGCAAAGTCTCAGGATATAAAATCAATGTGCAAAAATCACAAGCCTTCCTCTACACCAATAACAGACTTAAAGAAAGCCAAATCAAGAACGAACTGCCATTCACAATTGCTACAAAAAGAATAAAATACCTTGGAATACAACTCACAAGGAATGTAAGGGACCTCTTCAAGGAAAACTACAAACCACTGCTCAACGAAATCAGAGAGGACACAAACAGATGGAGAAACATTCCATGTTCATGGTTAGGAAGAATTAATATCGTAAAAATGGCCATACTGCCCAAAGTAATTTACAGAATCAATGCTATACCCATCAAGCTACCATTGACTTTCTTCACAGAACTGGAGAAAACCACCACGAACTTCATATGGAACCAAAAGAGAGCCCGCATAGCCAAGTCAATTCTAAGCAAAAAGAACACAGCGGGAGGCATCACACTACCGGATTTCAAACTATACTACAAGGCTACAGTAATCAAAACAGCATGGTACTGGTACCAAAACAGAGATGTAGACCAATGGAACAGAACAGAGGCAACAGAGGCAACACAACATATCTACAACTATACAATCTTTGATAAACCTGACAAAAACAAGCAATGGGGAAAGGATTCCCTGTTCAACAAATGGTGTTGGGAAAATTGGCTAGCCATGTGTAGAAAGCAGAAACTGGACCCCTTCCTGACACCTTACACCAAAATTAACTCCAGATGGGTTAAAGACTTAAACATAAGACCTGGCACCATAAAAACCCTAGAAGAAAATCTAGGCAAAACTATCCAGGACATAGGAGTAGGCAAGGACTTTATGAACAAAACACCAAAAGTATTGGCAACAAAAGCCAAAATAGACAAATGGGACCTAATTAAACTCCACAGCTTCTGCACGGCAAAAGAAACAGTCACTAGAGTGGATCAGCAACCAACAGAATGGGAAAAAATTTTTGCAGTTTACCCATCTGACAAAGGGCTGATATCCAGAATTTACAAAGAACTCAAACAGATTCACAGGAAAAAAACAAACAAGCCCATTCAAAAGTGGGCAAAGGATATGAACCAACACTTTACGAAAGAAGACATATATGAGGCCAACAATCATATGAAAAAATGCTCATCGTCACTGGTCATCAGAGAGATGCAAATCAAAACCACATTGAGATACCATCTCACGCCAGTTAGAATGGCAATCATTAAAAAATCTGGTGACAACAGATGCTAGAGAGGATGTGGAGAAAAAGGAACACTTTTACACTGTTGGTGGGAGTGTAAATTAGTTCAACCATTGTGGAAGACAGTGTGGTGATTCCTCAAGGCCTTAGAAATAGAGATTCCATTTGACCCAGCAATCCCATTACTGGGTATATATCCAAAAGACTATAAATTGTTCTACTATAAGGACACATGTACACGAATGTTCATTGCAGCACTGTTTACAATAGCAAAGACCTGGAATCAACCCAAATGCCCATTGATGATAGACTGGATTGGAAAAATGTGGCACATATACACCATGGAATATTATGCAGCAATCAGAAATGATGAGTTTGTGTCGTTTGTAGGGACATGGATGAATCTGGAGAACATCATCCTCAGCAAACTGACACAAGAACAGAAAATGAAACACCGCATATTCTCACTCATAGGCGGGTGATGAAAAATGAGAACACATGGACACAGAAAGGGGAGTACTAAACACTGGGGTCTATTGGGGGGAAAAGGGGAGGGCCAGTGGGAGGGGGAGGTGGGGAGGGATAGCCTGGGGAGAAATGCCAAATATGGGTGAAGGGGAGAAGCAAAGCAAAGCACACTGCCATATGCGTACCTACGCAACTGTCTTGCATGCTCTGCTCATGTACCCCAAAACCTAAAATCCAATAAAAAATTAAAAAAAAAAAAAGAATTAATCAGTAAAAGTAACGTAAATCTTAATGTCTTTGTGACAAGTATGGAAAAAGTGTTGCCGCATTATTCCCCTTACCTCATGAGGGCTGCTGAAAACTCCGGGGCCCTTATCTGTGTGACAGGTGATGGACTTGACCCCATCACTGCCACTCCTTGCCCCCAGTCACCAGCCACCAACGCCACACCCTACCAACTCCCTGCCTTCCCTGCCCCCAGCTTTGTATTCAATAAAATTCAGAATGTGCAGAAACTCTGGGTCACAGCTGGACTCCACCCTTTGGTTCGCAGTGGACCCCTGTGCCCAGACTTTCTTTTCTCTATTGCATCTTTTACTTCTACACTTTCTCGTGTCCACACCCAGCAGGGAGGGGCTCACAGAGCCCTGTAGGGCTGGACCCTATGAGGTTGGCCCTGAATTCCTGGGCTCAAGCAATCCCACAGCTTTGGTCTCCCAAAGTGCTGGGATTACAGGCATGAGCCACTGTGCCTGGCCTGACTGCTTATTGTGTTATTTAACTTATATCTCCTGTATTTTCTGTAGATTGGAAGTAAGGTAGAGACCTAACTAGATTATTTAAAATATTTTTGGCAACAATACTGACAAGAGTCTGTAGTAGTTTGGTAAGGCTGCCCTAACAAAGTTCCACAGACTGGGTGGCTTAAACTGCAAAAACAACTATCTCATAATCCTGGAGGCCTGAAGCCTAAGATCAAGGGATATCTGGGTTGGCATCCTCTGAGGGCTTCTCTTTGGCTTGTAGATGGAGATCGTCTTCATATGATCTTTCCTCTGGGTAAGTCTGTGTCCTAATCCCCTCTTCCTTTTATGCTCTCTCTTTTTTGAGTTGGAGTCTTGCTGTGTTGCCCAGGCTGGAGTGTAGTGGCATGATCTCGGCTTACTGCAACCTCTGCCTTCCAGGTTCAAGCAATTCTCCTGCCTCAACTTCCCAAGTAGCTGGGACTACAGGTACACACCATCATGTCCAGCTAAGTTTTGAATTTTTATTAGAGATGGGGTTTCACCATGTTGGCCAGACTGGTCTTGAACTCCTGACCTTAAGTGATCTGTCTGCATTGGCCTCCCAAAGTGTTAGGATTACAGGTGTGTGTCACCACACCTGGCCCCTAATCTCCTCTTTTTTTGTTTTTTCTTTTTTTGAGACAGAGTTTCACTCTTGTTGCCCAGGCCAAAGTGCAATGGCTCATTGCAACCTCCACCTCCCAGGTTCAAGTGATCCTCCTGCCTCAATCTCCCGAGTAGCTGAGATTACAGGCATGTACCACCATGCCCGGCTAATTTTGTATTTTTAGTAGAGACAGGGTTCCTCCATGTCCAGGTAACCCGCCCACCTCAGCCTCCCAAAATCTCCTCTTCTTATAAGGACACCAATCATATCGAATTAGGGTTTACCCATATGACCTCATTTTATCTTAATAACCTCTTTAAAGGTATTGCCTCCAAATACAGTCACATTCTGAGGAACTGGGTTAGGACTTCGACAAGTAGATTTTGGAGACACACACTTTGCCCCATAACAACTTCTTGTTGCATCGCATCAGGGGACATATAACATCAAGTTTGTCAGATCTCTCCATTGTAAGGATTCTCTGTAATTAGTAAATATTCTGTGGAATGAAAATTTGAAGACCTTCATGGTTCCCCACCATCCTTTCACTATTAATTTTGCCATCCATTAATGATTCTTACCCGAATTATTAAATTGCAAAAAAAAATGGTTTGCCAATCATTTCTCTCTACATTTATTAACTGTCATTTTTCTGTAAAAAGAGGCCTACAGTCTTTCTGCATTCTAAATTAATATTTGTAAACATTAGTCAACTTAACTGTAACTGCCTTAAAAAAACTATTGATATTTTCCCCTGCTCTGAGGATTGAGTACAAACTCCTTTAATAACTCTCTTTTTTTGTTTTTTTACAGATAAACACTTTTTTTATTCATCTTCCTTCTCTTCTTCCTCTTGTGTTCTTCATCATTCTCTTCCACCTTTTTCCAGGTAACTTTAGCAGGACCATTTGTGTCATCAAACTTTCCTTTAGACTTACAGTCGGCAACATCCTTCTCATACTTCTTCAGCTTTGTTGCCTTAGTGATACAAGGCTGCTTTTCACTGTCATTTAAGCTATTCCACATCTTACCCAGCTTTTTTGCCACATCTTCAATAGAGATGCCAAGGTTGTGGATTTCATCTTGGGGGAATTCTGAATAGGAAGAATCCCAATAGTGGCTTTTTGGGGTCATTAAGATCCTTCTTGCCTCCCTTAGCTGGTCCATAATCCTTCATTTTCTGAACATAGGGTACTTTACCCACCTTGGCCATTTCATCAAATTTAGACTTCTCTCTTCCAGACATTGTCTTCTACCTCTCAGAGCACTTCTTGGAAGATTCTGCAAAATTGACAGGGACAATTTTTCTTCTTGGTTTTTCTTGTTATGTTCTTCTCTGTAAGTCTGCACAAAGAAAGCATAAGCAGAGATCTTGCCCTTTGATTTTTTGGGGTCAAGAAACCAAGAATATATTGTTCACTCGTCTACACAACCTTTTAAGGACTTCAGTTTCTTCTCTCCATGTCTCCATTTTATTTTCTTTATTGGTTTACTTCTAGTCATCTTTCATAACTCAGCTGTCACTTTTTCCTGGCTTCTTCTACAAAAATTATTAGAGCACTCTAGCACTGCACTTTGACTATCATAGCATAGTCTGTGCAATTTTGTCATTTAAGGTCTTCTCACCGACTAAGCTATCTGAGGAGAGAAATCTCATCAGTCTTCTTTATTCTTACATGTCTCAGCATCTCTCATAGTCCTTGGCACAGAGTAGGCCCAGAATAAAGATTAATTAAATTAATAGGAGTTATACACTATATACAAATCTATGTACACTGTAATTTATAACTGATTTATGAAATTTACAAGGGTAAATCTTAGTTTTTATTAAAAAAACAAAAAACTTAGGTTTTAAATTGACAAAAATTGTATATATTATGGTATACGATATGATTTTCTTAAATTGCATTTTAGGTTTTGGGGTACATGTGAAGAACACGCAAGATTGTTGCATAGGTACATACATGGCAGCGTGATTTGCTGCCTTCCTCCCCTTCACTTATATCTGGCATTTCTCCCCATGATAGCTCTCCCCAACTCCCCACCTGCCGCTGTCCCTCCCCTATTTCCCCCTAACAGATCCCACTGTGTGATGTTGCCCTCCCTGTGTCCATGTGTTCTCATTGTTCAACACCCACCTTTGAGTGAGAACATGTGGTGTTTGATTTTCTGTTCTTATTTCAGTTTGCTGAGAATGATGGTTTCCAGGTTCATCCATGTCCCTACAAAGGACACGAACTCATCGTTTTTGATGGCTGCATAATATTCAATGGTGTATATGTACCACATTTTCCCTGTCCAGTCTATCATTGATGGGCATTTGGGTTGGTTCCAGGTCTTTACTACTGTAAACTGTGCTGCAATGAACAGTCGTGTGCATGTGTCCTTATAGTAGAACGATTTATAAGCCTTTAGATATATACCCAGTAATGGGATTGCTGGGTGAAATGGAATTTCTATTTCTAGGTCCTTGAGGAAGCACCACACTGTCTTCCACAATGGTTGAACTAATTTACACTCCCACCAACAGTGAAGTGTTCCTATTTCTCCACATCCTCTCCAGCATCTGTTGTCTCCAGATTTTTTTTTATAGTCATTAGCCACTGTCCTACCTTCTGTGTGTGTGTGTGTGTGTGTGTGTTTTAATTTTATTTTAAGTTCTGAGATGCATGTGTGGAACGAGCTGGTTTATTACGTAAGTATAAACGTGTCATGGTTGTTTGTTGCACCTATCAACCCATCATTGAGGTTTTAAGCCTCGCATGCACTAGGTATTTGTACTAACGATCTTTTCCCTCTTGCCTTCACTCCCAGGGATTACATTTTTTTTTTTTTAATGGATTGGATGTTTCAGTGGGACGGGAGAATCACAAGGAATCAGGTGTTCAGAGGAATGTATTGAGTAGAGGTGAGGAACTAGGATGTTGAAAAGTAAAAAAAGGAGAGAAGGAGAGGAAGAAAGAGGAAGAAAAAGAGGGAGAGAGAACAGGAATATTGCTTCATTCTAAAAATGGGTATTAATAATGGCCGATCAATATTTTTTGTATTTAAAATGGAGAACTCTATAAATATTTATTGAGTTTACTTGTTCCGGATCTGAGTTGAAGTCCTGGATATCCTTATTAATTTTCTGTCTCATTGAGTCTAAATCTTGTTATGGGTCTTATGCATCTGGGTATTAAGATCTCTTATTGTTGCATTGATCCTTTTACCACTGTATCTTTGTTGCTTTGAAATCTATTTTATCAAATGTGAGAATTGCAACTCTTGCTTTTTGTTTATGTATTTATTTTTGCTCTCCATTTGGTTGGTAAATTTTTCTCCAACCCTTTGTTTTGAGTCTTTGTGTATCTTTGGATGTACCATTAGGTTTTGGCTGTATCTTTTGATTGGGGGATTTAGTTGATTTAAATTTAGGGTTACTGCCATTTGATGTTAACTGGCTATTTTATCCATTCGTTGATGTAAATTCTTCTTTATGTTTATGCTCTTCACTTTTTGGTATATTTTTAGAAAGGCTCATACAGGTTGTTCCTTTCTATGTATAATGCTTCTTTCAGAAGTTTTTGTAAAGCAGGCCTGGTGGTAATAAAATCTCTGACTACTTGCTTATTCATAAAAGATTTTATTTTTCCTTCAATTGTGAAGCTTAGTTTGGCAGGATATGAGATTCTAGGCTGAAAGTTCTGTTCTTTAAGTATATTGAATATTGGCCCCCACTCTCTTCTGGCTTGTAGGGTTTCTGCTGAGAGATCTGCTGTAAGTCTAATAGGCTTCCCTTTATGTGTAACCTGGCCTTTCTCTCTGGCTGCCCTTAGTATTTTCTCCTTCGTTTCAATCCTGGTGAATCTTAACGATTAAGTGCCTTGGGGTTGCTCTTATTGAGGAATATCTTTGTGGTGTTCTCTGTATTACCTGGGGTTGAATAGTGTCCTGCTTTGCTAGATTGGGAAAATTTTCCTGGATAATATCCTGAAAAGTATTTTCCAGCTTGGATTCCTTCTCTCCATCACATTCAGGTACACCAATCAAACGTAGATTGGGTCTTTTCACATAGTCCCATATTTCTTGGAAACTTTGCTCATTCCTTTTCATCCTTTTTTCTCTACTCTTGTCTTGTTGTTTTATTTCATTAAGTTGGTCTTCATAGTAGTTTGGCCTAATAAAGCACTTTCATAGCAAAAAAAAAAAAAGTCTCCTGATTTTTTAATGATCGCCATTCTAACTGGTGTGAAATGGTATCTCAATGTGGTTTTGATTTGCATTTCTCTAATGACCAGTGATGATGAACATTTTTTCATATGTTTGGCCTCATGTATGTCTTCTTTTGTAAAGTGTCTGTTCATATCCTTTGCCCATTTTTGAATGGGCTTGTTTGTTTTTTTCTTGTAAATCTGTTTGAGTTCTTTGTAAATTCTGGATATCAGCCCTTTGTCAGATCGGTAGACTGCAAAAATTTTTTCCCATTCTGTTGGTTGCTGATTCCCTCTAATGACTGTTTCTTTTGCCATGCAGAAGCTGTGGAGTTTGATTAGGTCCCATTTGTCTATTTTGGCTTTTGTTGCCAATGCTTTTGGTGTTTTGGTCATGAAGTCATTGCCTACTCCTATGTCCTGAATGGTATTGCCTAGATTTTCTTCTAGGGTTTTGCGGTGTTAGGTCTTATGTTTAAGTCTTTAATTCATCTGGAGTTAATTTTAGTGTAAGGTGTCAGGAAGGGGTCCAGTTTTTGCTTTCTGCACATAGCTAGCCAGTTTTCCCAACACCATTTATTAAACAGGGAATCCTTTCCCCATTGCTTGTTTTTGGCAGGTTTGTCAAAGATTGAATGGTTGTAGATATTTTGTGTTGCCTCCAAGGCCTCTGTTCTGTTCCATTGGTCTATATCTCTGTTTTGGTACCAGTACCATGCTGTTTTGATTACTGTAGCCTTGTATTATAGTTTGAAGTCCGGTAGTGTGATGCCTCCCATTGTGTTCTTCTTACTTAGAATTGACTTGGCTATGTGGGATCTCTTTTGGTTCCATATGAAGTTTAAGGTAGTTTTTTCCAGTTCTGTGAAAAAGGTCATTGGTAGCTTGATGGGGATAGCATCGAATCTGTAAATTATTTTGGGCAATATGGCCATTTTCGCAATATTGATTCTTCCTAACCATGAACATGGAATGTTTCTGCATCTGTTTGTGCCCTCGCTTATTTTGTTGAGTAGTGGTTTGTAGTTCTCCTTGAAGAGGTCTTTTACATTCCTTGTTAGTTGTATTCCTAGGTATTTTATTCTCTTTGTAGCAATTGTGAATGGCAGTTCATTCTTGATTTGGCTCTCTTTAAATCTGTTACTGGTGTATAGAAATGCTTGCGATTTGTGCACTGAGACTTTGCTGAAGTTGCTTATCAGTTTCAGGAGTTTTTGGGCTGAGACGATGGGGTCTTCTAGATATACAATCATGTCCTCTGCAAATACAGACAATTTGACTTCCTCCTTTCCTATTTGAATACCTCTTATTTCTTTTTCTTGCCTGATTGCTCTGGCTAGAACTTCCAGTACTATATTGAATCAGAGTGGTGAGAGAGGGCAGCCTTGTCTAGTCCCAGATTTCAAAGGGAATGCTTCCAGTTTTTGCCCATTCAGTATGCTATTGGCTGTTGATTTGTCATAAATAGCTTTTATTATTTTGAGATACATTCCAGGCCGGGCGTGGTGGCTCAGGCCTGTAATCCAAGCACTTTGGAGTCTAAGGCTGGCGGATCACCTGAAGTCAGTTCAAGACCAGCCTGATCAACCTGTTGAAACCCCCTCTTTAAAAAAGAAAGAGATACATTCCATCAATACCTAGTTTATTAAGGGTTTTTAGCATAAAGGCTGTTGAATTTTTTCAAAAGTCTTCTCTGTGTCAATTGAGATAATCATGTGGTTTTTGTCTTTGGTTCTGTTTATGTGGTGAATTACGTTTACAGACTTGTTTATGTTGAACCAGCCTTGCATCCCTGGAATGAATCCTACTTGGTCATAGTGGATAAGATTTTTGATGTGCTGTTGCAATCAGCTTGCCAGTATTTTATTGAAGATTTTTGCATCTATGTTCATCATGGATATTGGCCTGAAGTTTTCTTTTCTTGCTGAGTCTCTGACGGGTTTTGGTATCAGGATGATGTTGGTCTCAGAAAATGATTTGGGAAGGATTCCCTCTTTTTGAATTATTTGGAATAGTTTCAGAAGGAATGGTACCAGCTCCGCTTTGTATGTCTGGTAGAATTCGGCTGTGAACCCATC
The DNA here is from genome assembly GCF_049354715.1 of Callithrix jacchus. Lineage (NCBI taxonomy): Eukaryota > Metazoa > Chordata > Mammalia > Primates > Cebidae > Callithrix > Callithrix jacchus. The sequence goes on along the minus strand of NC_133504.1, from coordinate 103,363,160 downwards.
TGGACCTGGGCTGTTTTTGTGTAGTAGGCTCTTAATTGCTGCCTCAACTTCAGACCTTGTTATTGGTCTAACGATATGATGTTTTGACATATTTATATGTTGTGGAATGGCTACCTCAAGGTTATTAACATATGTATCACTTCACATATTTATCATTGTTTTTGGTAAAAGCACTTAAAAATCTACTCTCAACAATTTTCAAGTATACAATGTATACAAGGAGAATTTTAATTAAAAGTTTTTTTTTTCACTTTATTTTCTTTCTGGGAGCTTAATTCCTAGGTAAAATAAAGTTCCTTTCTAAAATTAAGAAATATTTAGGTAGTCTTAACTATATGCCAGTCCCAGCCCTAAGCATGAACTATTTCAAATTTAATTCACAGAAATCCTTTAGCACGGATACTGTTTTTCCCATATTACAAATGAGGGAATTGAGAGAATATCACACAGCTAGTAAACAGAAGACATGGGATTTGCACTCAGGTATCTAATTTCATAATGACTTTGTAATTTTGAAATTACCTTTTTTTTTTTTTAGTAGAGGTGCCAGGGAATGAACCAAGATCTTATACTGAAATTACTTTCTTTTTTTCTTTTTCTTTTCTTTTTTTTTTTTTTTTTTTTTTTTTTGAGACAGAGTCTTGCTCTGTTGCCCAGGCTGGAGTCCAATGGCACCATGTCAGCTCACTGCAACATTTGCCTCCCAGGTTCAAGTGATTCTCCCGACTCAGCCTCCTGAGTAGCTGGGATTACAGCCATGTGCCACCATGCCCAGCTAATTTTTGTATTTTTAATAGAGAGAGGGTTTTACCATTTTGGTCAGGCTGGTCTCGAACTCATGAACTCAGGTGATCCACCTGCCTAGGCCTCCCAAAGTACTGGGATTATAGGTGTGAGCCACTGTGCCCGGCCTGAAATTACTTTCTTAAGAGTTCATTTTCGGCTGGGTGCGGTGGCTCAAGCCTGTAATCCCAGCACTTTGGGAGGCCGAGGCAGGTGGATCACAACGTCAAGATATTGAGACCATCCTGGTCAACATGGTGAAACCCCGTCTCTACTAAAAATACAAAAAATTAGCTGGGCATGGTGGCATGTGCCTGTAATCCCAGCTACTCAGGAGGCTGAGGCAGGAGAATTGCCTGAACCCGGGAGGCGGAGGTTGCAGTGAGCCGAGATCACGCCATTGCACTCCAGCCTGGGTAACAAGAGAGAAACTCCGTCTCAAAAAACAAAAAAAGAGTTCATTTTCCTCATTATAGCTAACTATAAACATGTCATTTTATGACCATTTGTGGGAGTCCATGTTTTTTATTCAGTAATACTTCCACCTTCAAGAGAACAGACATGTACAATGTAAGGCATTTACACTATTAGCAAATATCTAAGTAGGAACAGTCTAGACAACATGCATTGTGCAAAAAATGTTAAATGTTAACTTATTCCCAGAACTGTGATTTGATAACATCTAAATAGATATGGCAGTAAGAGAATTGTGAATTATGTTTAATGGTTGTGGAATTTAAAATGGCTGAAAAAAAGAAATAACTTATGTTCTCCTGGAATCTTTTTGTAAAGACCATTTCAGGGGCTGGGCTCAGTGGCTCACGCCTGCAATACCAGCACTGTGGGAGGCCAAGGTTGGGGGATCACGAGGTAAAGAGATCGAGACTATCCTGGCCAGCATGGTGAAACCCCATCTCTACTAAAAACACAAAAATTAGCCAGGCATGGTGGCCCGCACCTGTGGTCCCAGCTACTCAGGATGCTGAGGTGGAAGAATCGCTTAAACCCAGGAGGCGGAGGTTGCAGTGAGCCGAGATTGCGCCACTGCGCTCCAGCCTGGTGACAGAGCAAGACTCTGTCTCAAAAATAAAAAAGACCATTTCAAGGAGAATAAAATGTGTATGTACAGGATTAGGATGATTACAATGATTCTGTTTGAGTTAAATATATTGTGAACAATGACTTTTGCAAAATGACACATATAAGAGGATAATTTTCAAAGTAAGAATTACTACCACAAAGATAAGGTATCACAAGCACATATATGATAAAATTTGGACATAGATATGTGAATTTAATGATTCAAAGTATCAAACATGATCCTGACATTGTGGGTACATACAACAAAATGGTGACTATAAAGGCAAGGAGTGGTGGCTCAGGCTTGTAATCCTAGCATTTTGGAAGGCTGAGGTGCGCTGATTGCCTGAGCTCAGGAGTTCAAGACTAGCCTGGGCAACATGGCAAAAGCCCATCTCTACTAATAAAGCAAAAATTAGCTGGGCATGGTGGCATGCACCTGTAGTCACAGTCGGAAGGCTGAGGCAGGAGAATTACAGGAGGCAGAGGTTGCAGTGAGCCCAGATCGGGTCACTGCATTCCACCCTGGGCAACAAGAGCAAAACTGTTCCCCCAACCAACCAAATAATAATAATAATAATAATAATAATAAAGTAACTATATAACTTAATAAGGAAACTGAATTGCAAGGCCACTAGAAGAAAAGTAAAAATCTAGTCTATATGTGGGCATGAACTCAACTTTCTAATTGAGAGTGTCCTGAAAATTGAAGATATGCAGAAGCAGAAAAAAGAAGGGAAAAAATAGGATTAACAAATAAAGTAAAGCCGGCTGTGGTGGCTCATGCCTGTAATTCCAGTACTTTGGGAGGTCAAGGCAGGCAGATCACAAGGTCAGGAGTTTGAGACCAGCCTGGTTAATATGGTGAAACCCTGTCTCTACTAAAAATACAAAAGTTAGCCAGGCATAGTGGCCTGTGCCTATAGTCCCAGCTACTCGGGAGGCTGAGGCAGGAGAATTGCTTGAACCTAGGAGGTAGAGGTTGCAGTGAGCCAAGATTGTGCCACTGCACTCTAACCTGGATGACAGAGTGAGAGAGACTTTGTCTCAAAAAAAACAAAAATCAAGTAAAAAAAGAGATACAATTTGGAATTTGTTCTTCAAGTTCTGAAAAATCAAGCATCACATAATTTATTTAGAATTTAAATCCTACTTTTTTTTTCAGAAAACAAATTACGTTAGCAAAACATGGCAGATATTTACCAAACCAAAAGTATGAAAATTTTCAATATTTTTTAGTTTCCTAAGTTGGTAATGGTAGTTGCTAGAAGTTTCAAGTTTAAAAAGGCACATACATGGATGTAATCACCATGAATTCTACCAGAGTTATGAGGATTGTGGACATCTTTGTCAGAATGTCTTACTATGAAGCCCATAGAGCACTAAGTGTTCCATGAGCCCCCTGAAATTATGTGCCACCTGTCATGTGCATATGCAGTTTTTTTGGAAGGGGTTTGTAACTTTTTAAAATTTGGATTCCTAAGAGAGGTTTATAACCATGCCCTCTACCTTCCCAAATTAAGAATCATTACTCTAGTTAAAGAAGTATTTGCATACAAATTGATATATGACTTAATTTCTTGTTACCAAGGAAGAAAGTTTTTTTTGTTTTGTTTTTATGACTTGGTATCTTGTCTTTTTCATTTTATGTTCATGTGTGGGAGATAAGATCAGTTTACACAAGTTTCCATTACCAACCAGGTGCAGTTTACATTTGTAAGATATCAAGTTAAGAAAGGATCCAAGCTTACAAATCTCATTTTTAATCTCTGTTGCTGTTTGTTTTTTTGTTTGATTTCTTAATCAATTCAGTTCAATTTTGGAAGGGCTACTTCTTCCTCAAATTGCCTCATGGTTTTATTTTGGTAAATATGAAGCAACAAGAAATAACAATAAAATTCCCACAGTCTTTTCTCCTTTTTAATTAAGAAATTTGAGGATTCTATCAAACATTTTCACTGAGCCCATTTAAAACTAACAGGTAACTAAAATGATTTTTGCAGCCACACATAAGTTTTTTTATTTAAAAGGTGAATTCTGTGGGGCATGGTGGCTCATGCCTGTAATCTCAGCACTTTGGGAGGCTGAGGTGGAAGGATTGCTTGAGACCAAGAGTTTAAAGCCAACCTAGGCAATATAGCTAGACACCATCTCTAGAAAAAAATACAAAAATTAGCTGGGTGTGGTGGTGTGCAACCAACCGTGGTCCCAGCTGCTCAGGAGGCTGAGATGGGAGGATCTCCTGAGTCTGGGAAGATCGAGGCTGCAGTGAGCCATGATCACTGTACTCCAGCCTGGGTGACTCTGTCTAAATAAAAAATAAAATAAAATAATAGAAAAGAAAAAATAAAAGAAAGGTGAATTCTTGGCCAGGCATGGCGGCTCATGCCTGTAATCCAAGAACTTTGGAGGCCAAGGCAGGCGGATGACCTGAGGTCCGGAGTTCAAGACCAGCCTGACCAAAATTGTGAAACCCCATCTTAAAAAAAAAAAAAAAAAAAAATATATATATATATATATATATATGAATTTTAAAAAAAAGGTGAATTTTATCCCCATATGGACCCTTGAAACAGTATTTTATTTTAACCACATTTGAGGTGCCCTGCTGACACAATTCTATTTTATGGTCTATATTCTAGGAACTTTATTGTAATGGCCATGTTTAATCATATGAAGCCCTTTAACAAAAATTAGAAATAATAATGCTTTTCTATGATCAGTAGCTATTTCTAGAGAAGAGATGCCTTTAATTTCATTTACACTCCTGAGAAAGAATTAGATGCTATTGTGGGAAATAATTCTTCTTTCAAAGGAGGTAGAGAAAGTGTGAGGACACAAAGTGTACTAAAAGATTATTTTTAGACTGAGCTCCTCAAAACTTGAGGAAAAGAGCGTAAGATTTCCAGGCAGTTTTTGAGTGAGGGGATTTTAAGATAGAAAGAAAAGGAAACATTTTAATTCTAACTGGAAGAATTGGTACCCTCAAGACGAAAATGTAGAAAATATTTGGATATGTTCCAATTATCTAATACTGCCTGACAAACTACTCCCAAAATGTAGTGGTTTAGAACAATAGCCATTTTATTCTATCTCATGATTTTGTAAATGAGCCAGGCTTGCTAAGTAATTCCAAATTATAGTTTTTTCTCATTTATTAGTTGGAATACTTTTATAAAGAGACAATTTCCCTCACCTCTTCTTCAATTACCTAGTAGAAGCCTTCATAAAGACAGGATAAAGCTTGATTCTTTCCATCTGTTTATCAGTTTTCATGATAAATTGTTTTCCTTTCATCCTCCAAAATCAAGCAGTTTAAAAAAAAATCAGTAAGAACTCCTGGATTTCAGCATATTTGATGGCTTTCAAATTCCTGCAAATTTTAATCACATTAAGCTCAAACTGCCCCATCTTTGGCCAGTTGGAACCTCAGGTTGACCTCTGAATCTTTTTGACATATTAGTGGCCTTTGATAATTTCCCTGCTTTCCGGTTTAGGGAGATATTTTAGTCTCACCTTGTGTATTTTCCATTGCATACTGTAATCTGCTCTTTTTCCAAGCAATCCAGGTTTCCATTAGCAGTAAATGATATTCAAAGACTATCAGCATGGTGCTAGGGCTGTGTAATGGGCTAGTCACTTTCTATGTCTTTCAGTGGACAAAGATAGGAAACAAACACACATTGTGTCTGTGTGCATATCAAATCTCATAAATTCATATTGATATTTCCAATTCAAATAAAATACCTAATCTCTATTACATTTCTATTTTTGATTTTTTTATATGTTTCTATCACTTCTTTTAGGAGGTGAAATTTGACAAATCATATAACCATTATAAACTGTACTCTCTTCCTTTTAAACATCACATTATCTTTGCTCTGCGAGTAACTATGTAGTTAATGCTCAATACCTATCCTTACAACATTGTCTCTATAGAGGTTTTGGTTTTATGAAGCTTATTCTCTGATAGATACCTCAGTAGTACTCATGACAATACCCTCAGAATTCTTTTTTTTTCATCAATTGCTAATCTACTCTGTATTGTTCCAATTTTAGTATACGTGCTGCCAAAGCAAGCACTACCCTCAGAATTCTTACCCGATGTTAGTAGTGTGTTTGTGCCTTTATATTTTAAAGGCACTTTTGCTTGATATAAAATTCTTGAATCACATTTTATTATCTTAAATCTTAGATGCCCAAGAAATTTTTAATTTTCCTTTAAAATCTAAATTTTAGCCAGGCGCAGTGGCTCAAGCCTGTAATCCCAGCACTTTGGGAGGCTGAGGCAGGTGGATCACAAGGTCAAGAGATCAAGACCATCCTGGTCAACATGGTGAAACCCCATCTCTACTGAAAATACAAAAAATTAGCTGGGCATGGTGGCGCGTGCCTGTAATCCCAGCTACTCAGGAGGCTGAGGCAGGAGAATTGCCTGAACCCAGGAGGCGGAGGTTGCGGTGAGCCGAGGTCGCGCCATTGCACTCCAGCCTGGGTAACAAGAGCGAAACTCCATCTCAAAAAATAAATAAATAAAATAAAATAAAATCTAAATTTTAATGGAATATGCCTTAGGGTTGGCCATCTGCCAACCCTAAGGTATGCTTAGATAAATAATAGTATGCTTAGGTAAATGCTGTGTTCTTTCAATATATAGTTTTAAATCCTTATAGTTTTCAGGAAGTGTTTTTTGGATTATAGTTTTTAGTTATTTCTTTTACTCTTTTACTTTGGTCTTCTTCTGTAGCAACTCCTATTATAATTATGTTGGATTTTCTTTATCTTCAATAATTATTTTCTCTTTTAAAATCTATTTACCTATTTTTATTTTTAACTTTTTTTCCCCTTTTACCCTATATTTCTCTAAAGGCATTATCTATTATGTTTACCTACCTATTATTAGGTCTACTTTACTCCTCATTTCCAAAAAAAAATTTTTTTTTACTTCTGTTCCTTTCTTGAGATCTGTCACCTCTTTTCTGAGATTTTTAAACTCTGATTTATGTTGTGCTTTTGTGACATATATCACTTGGATGATAGTTTGCTTTACATTTTATTTGTGGTTATCTGTATGCTTAGACAATTTCTCTAGTTATTAATATCATTAATTCATGCAACAAATATTCATCGATCCTCTACTATGTGCAGGCATTATAGTCTGAACTTGAGCCATACTACCTAATCACTAGGTAAATGAAAAAGAGATAAAACTTATTGCTTTATGCAACTAAAATTTTGTAGTTTGTTATGCAATAATAGCTGACTAATCTAACATATTTATAATCATTATGTGTTTAGTCTCAACAGAATGCTTTTACACCATGAATTCTCTATATTGAAATTCTCATTTTGACATTGTCAGCTGGATTTATGCCTTTAGGAATATTTTAAGGAAGATGTATGTTCAGGAAATTGAAAGTTTGAATTTTTTTCTTCCACAAATGGGTATTTGTGATCTAGAGAATTACTGAGTCACAATCCTTTTCTTTCCCCAAATCATTATAAATGTTGCATCGTTACTTTCTGACATTTAACGAAAAAGCTTCTGCTTTATTTCTTTCCCTTTGTAGGCTGTAGATTTTTTTCTGAAAAATGTTGCAAGACATTTTTTTAATTCTTGAAATTAAAACAAATTCTGCAGGATATTTTTATTGTATAGTCTCTTTCAATTGACTCTGCCTTGAATTCACTAAGCTCTTTCACCTGCAGACTAACTGAAAGTCCATAATTTTCTATTATATTTTTCATTATTTCTTCTTCTTCTTTTTGTGTGTGTATGTATGTATGATTGTTTACACCTATTACTCAAAGGTTCATTCTCACTTCTCTGAATCTTGTATTTATCATTTCTTTAAATTGCATTGATTTTTCTCTTTCTCTTTCTTCCTTTTTTTTGGAGATGGAGTCTCACTCTGTCACCCAGGCTGGAGAACAGTGGCATGATATGGCTCACGGCAATCTCTGCCTTCCAGGTTTAAGCAATTCTCATGCCTCAGCCTCCTGAGTAGCTGGGATTACAGGCACGTACCACCATGCCCAGCTAATTTTTGTTAAATCTCATTGATTTCACCTATTGTCTGCAATAGATCTTTTCTTCATGGCTTTTAGAATAAACTAACTCTATCAACATTTTGATAGTGGACCTCTAGCCTTTAGAACCATGATAAAATAAATTTCTATTGTTTCTGTCATCCAGGCTGTTACTATACCAGCCCTAGCAAACTAATACATCCCGTTAAACTTCCGCTTCACTTTCAAAGAGAACCCCAATCATGAATCGTTATAATTCTCCCAGGTCAATGAAGGTTGCAAAACAATCCTGCTCTCAGAACTGGGCAAGAGGAGTCCCTGTCCTGGTCTAGTGTTTTAAAAGGCAAAATCTACTTCTTCTCAGCTATGTCCCACCCTAAAGGAATCTTTGGGGCCAAGAAAACATGTTCACTCAGAACTTGTGCCTTCACTTATAGAAAATAATTTGAATATCTGGTTCCTAAAATTCTTTGCTTACACAGTCCCAAGAAGTCCAACAGTGACTTTTCCCTGAGGTCCTCCCTACTGAGGGCAAACAGTGTTTTCAATATCTATAATCCTAGGCCAAAAATGTAGCCAAAAGGCCCCTAGGTCTAAAAGGTGGCAAAGGAGTGGGATAGCAGTAAGTTTGCCAAATAAAATACAAGACAACTTGTTAAATTTGAGTTTCAGATAAACAACAAATAACGTCTTAGTATCAGTTCCAAGTATTGCATTAGACAAATTTATACCAAAAATGTATTCATTGTTTATTGAAAATTCAAATTTAACTGTACATTCCTTAAAAAAAAAACAAAAAACAAAAAAAACAAATATGGTAACCCTAGTTGGGGGCCAGAATTGAGTGTCCATATGCTGGGCGTCTATATGCATGAGCACATGGCCCATTATGATATCATTATTGATACCATTAGTATCAAATTGAGTATGAAAAGGTGACACTAGGAAGGCAGGATATATATGCCAACCAATTCTCGTTCATTAATCCACTTTCTGACACAATAGGATTTCTAAATCCAACCTGGCTTCCCTGGTATTTTCAAAATAGAAAGAATATATTTAACTTTTACATTTTGTTAACTATATTTATAATGTTTAAATATTTAGACATTTATGATTTATATGGCTCATTTTCAATCTTGCCTCAGCTATACAAATGTCAAGAGGTGGTACTGTTGCAGAAAAGCACTCTAGGAGTCAATATCATTGTTAGTCACATTTAAAGTATGATGAAACTAAGATTTAGAAAGGTCATTCAGCTAGAGGAGTCTGTTTTCAATCTCAGATCTCTCTAAATAGACATCAGATTGTCTTCATCACCAAAAATAATTTCCCACTTATAAGTAAATATATTATTTTTATTTTCTTTTTCTTTCAATCATGGCTCACTGCAGCCTTGATCCCCCCACCTGCCCTCACCCCTCAAGCCTGGCCAATATGGCCAAACCCCATCTCTACAAAAATGCAAAAATTATGTAGGCATGGAGACAAGCACCTGTAGTTCCAGCTACTTGGGAGGCTGAGATGGGAGGATCGCTCAAGCCCAGGAGTTCAAGGCTACAGTGAGCAGAGACTGAACCACTGCACTGCAGCCTGGGTGACAGAGTGAGACCCTGTTTCAAAAAAAAAAAAAAGAGAGAGAGGAGATGGGGGGGTGTCTCCCTTGTTCCCCAGGCTGGTCTTAAACTCCTAGCCTCAAGTGATCCTCCCACCTCAGCCTCCCAAAGTGCTAAGATTACAGGTAGGAGTCACCATGCCTGGCCATAAGTAAATATATTCTTCAATCATATAATTTAATATGCATGCATAAAATGAATGCATTTCACAGGATATTAAAGATAGGTATAAAGGAAGTCCCAATTGTTCAGGCTTCGATCTAGAATTTTATGGGCCCAAACACCTAATTTTATTAATGTGCCCACATTTGATAAAACTATGGGTTTATATTATAAATATACAATTCACAACACTGACATAAAACGGACTGCCAATTTAAGTTTACAATGGCTAATGTATCTGACAGAATGATCATTTGTAGCAATTCCTCTTTATAGGAAATGCCAACCAGAAGATCAAATTATAACTCAAAACACTGCTTCTTTAAGTCTAATGTTTGAACAGAGGGAGTAAACCTTTGGGTTTTTTTTTTTTTTTTTTTGAGACAGGGTCTCACTGTCGCCCAGGCCAGTAGATAAGAAAAATGTGATACACATACACAGTGGAGTACTATTTGGCTTTTTAAAAAATGAGATCCTGGCTGGGCGTGGTGGCTCATGCCTGTAATCCCAGCACTTTGGGAGCCTGCGGGGAGCGGATCACAAGGTCAGAAGTTTGGGACCAGCCTGGCCAACATCATGAAACCCTGTCTCTACTAAAAATACAAAAATTAGCCAGGCATGGTGGCGTGTGCCTGTAATTCTAGCTACTTGGGAAGCTGAGGCAGAATTGCTTGAACCTGGCAGGTAGAGGTTGCAGTGAGCTGAGATCACGTTATTGCACTCCAGCTTGAGCAACAGGGCAAAACTCCGCCTGGGGGCAGGGGCAGGGGTGGGTGTGGTGGGGCGGGGGGGGGGGTGGAGGGTGGGGTGAGGGTGGAGTTGGGGGGGGTGGGAGCTGGGGGTTGGGGTTGGGGCTGGGATGAGATCCTGTTCTTTGCAATATGAATGGAAATGGAGGTCATTATATTAAAGGAAATAAGGCAGGCGCTGAAAAACAAACTTCACATGTTCTCATTTATTATATTTGTGGGAGCTAAAAAATTAAAACAATTGAACTCATGAGAAACAGAGACTAGAACAATGGTTACCAGAGGCTGGGAAGGGTAGTGTGGGGCGGAGGGGGGTTGGTGAGCATGGTTAATGGGTACAAAAATACAGTTAGAATGAATAAGATCCAGTATTTGATAGCACAACAGCATGACTACAGTCAACAACTTATTGTACATTTTTAAATGACTAAAATAATATAACTGGATTGTTTGAAACACAAAGGATAAATGCTTGTGATGGATACCCCACTTACCCTGACAGGATTATTATGCATTGTATGTCTGTATCAAAATATCTGATGTACCCCATAAATATTTACACCTACTATGTACTCGCAAACATTAAACATTAATTAAAAAATAAATTAATCAAATTCCACTCTAAGAACAATCTCTCCGAAAGTGAGGAATTACTTCAAATGCTTTGAAACTCAACATCCTGGGGTTCTTATCCCTCACTAATTACCTATGCAATTGCAGGTCTCACTTTCTTTTCTTTGTAAGCATAGGCTTCTTGTTAAGGATTGGGATTATACACTTAAAATGCTTAGCACAATATTATTACTATTATGCTATCTGCATTATAGATGAAACATTACAGATTATAATACAAGGTATACTAATCGTATCATATATTGTTATTTTTTTGTCATCATGCTATTTACTATTGTTCTATTTAAGAACTCTGTAGCTAACTTACAGAAACAGGACAAAGGTACAGATCAATCTGGCTCTTACAAGCCGGCAGAGACGGGTACGAATTACCATGACAACAGCGCGCGCCTAGACATTTTCGGCTCGCGCGTTGTTTGGGGAGAAAAAGCCTAGGCTACGTATTGCGTCATCATTACGCGCTCGTAAGGTTGCTTCGTGCTGTTTTGAAAGGTCCCGGCACGGCTACCGTCGCCCCACGCCAGGAATTATTTTTTTATTTTCAACCTTTGTTACATAGAACTGAGGCTACAAGATCGTAAGTACTGAGGGAAGAAAGAACAAGCGAGCGATTGAACATTAAAAAGATGCCTCAGTATACGCTCCATCTCTGAACCTTCCTGTGTGCTCTTAATCCTATCAGCTTCCTCTCAGCTGGGATCGCGCCGCGTCAACTTCCGGGCGGGTGCCCGCCAGCACGGCCTCCGCCGCTCCCCTTCTTTGGCCCCTTTGTGTCCCCGCAGTGTCGAGGCACGGTCTCTGGCAGGTCCTTTCTCGAGGCAGGGGGCACAGTAGCACAGGGAGCCTCTTTCTGTGTGCGGGCGCGAGGCCCGCTAGGGGGTTATACTGGGGAACGTGCCTGCGCGTGCTGGGGTAAGAGGAGGTTGCACGAGGGTCAACTCGTGGTTTCAGTAAGGAGGGGCGGGTGGGGGAGGCGGACGAATGGGAGTGAAAAGCAATGGAATTTTTAGAAAGACACCCGGTCCACCTTCTGATCGTGGTCGCCTAACAATGAAGCGTAGCCATAATAGTCCTGAGCCACGGGCATGTTTGCGGGTCCTTTATTGCCTTGGGAATAAAATGCTGTGGCATTGTATTTTATGTTGTTTTCATGGCTTCTCTTCCTCTGTTTATTTTTCCCCTGCAGATAGTTCATTTAAAGCCCCCATCCCTGCAAGGTGGTGGTTTCTACCAATATGAATCTTTTCAACCTGGACCGTTTTCGCTTTGAGAAAAGGAATAAGATTGAGGAAGCACCCGAAGCAACCCCTCAACCCTCCCAGCCTGGCCCTTCTTCACCAATTTCTCTTAGTGCTGAAGAGGAGAATGCTGAAGGGGAAGTTAGCAGGGCAAACACTCCTGATTCAGATATAACTGAAAAAACAGGTGAGTTGCAATGTTGAAATTGATGTAACATCAAGGACAGTTTTTAAAAGCTGGAAGAAGGGATTCTCATTTTTATTCTCGATGTCATGTATATTGATGCATTGTCCTGCAGCGTGCCCTTTTAAATACAGCTTTGGGACTGCCATAAGCACCATGTACCCTCAACTAAGCATCCATTCATTGTTGCTTCACTTTTGTATGAGTTCTTGGAATATGGCCCAATGGTGAAAGTTGAAATCGGAACTTAGGTCATCCATAGGTCAGAATGGTTACTACTGGAAGAGCAGCGTAGGTGATTCAGTCCTGTGATACACTTTGAAGCTATTTGGCCAGACATACTCATTTATTCCAGTATTCCCTCAAAATATTGATCATCTATGTGCCAGACATTGAACAAGGTGCCTAAAGACAACCTCTGTATACAAGGGAAGATCAGATCACAAGTTATTGCATCCACTTGACTTCCTGGGTGTCCTCAGAATGCAAATGAATAATTGGTATTCTTCATGATGAACATTTTTAACCTCATCAGCAGATTGTCAGAGACAAAAGGATTTGAGGATAAGCCAAAAAGTTGAGATTTCCACTCGAATCTGTGTTCATTGAACAGTTAACTATTAGAGGAATATATTTGAGCTTTTGCTGTTTTATAGGCATAGTGATAAGTGCTTCACCTTCTGTCATTTAATTTGCACAATAATTCTACACGGTAGGTATAACTGACATAGAGGTTAATGTAAAATGAGATTCAGAGAGGTTATTAGGAACGTGGTAGAGCCTGAACTCAAGTCCTGGCGGTATGGTACCTGAGCATAAACTCAATAGTTACATAGTTTCTTATGAAAGGTGAAAGAAATGTGGGAAGTTATATTTTAATATTTTTTCAGTAATATCTTTTTTATACAAACTTTTGTAAGTAGCTTTTACCTTAATGTAGCCTGAAAGATCGGTAACACACGTTTATCCTTAGTACCTTTGTTTGCCACTCTTCTACTTAAATGTAGCGGTGATGGCAGATCCTCTAGAAGTTATCATTAGAGTAACATTTTTAAATACTTTGTTTAACTGGAACTTGGCAGAATGATTTGGTACATTGGATTGGGAGTCAGATTTACAAAGCCTTTGTCTAAGGAGTTTTGAATTTGAATGCTATAGGGAACAACTGAAGGATTTTAAGCACCAGGAGTAAATCTTTGTGTTCACTCTTTGAATAGATATCTGACATCCAAGTATTTAAATGCTTTTCCAGTGAATATGTTCATCTGTTTCCTCTGTGGTTAGACAGGGCAGGAAGGCCAAGGTGTAGACACATTTCAAATCCATAGACGCTTCTGCCTTTTCATTTTTGTTAAATGTGGGACATTGGACACCTCACTTAAAATCTGTGATTCACAGTTTATTTCATCTCTGGAAGTAAAAGCAGTTTGTAACCTGGATTTCAGTGGAATGTTTTAGTTATTTATCAGTATTGGTCATGTGAAATCTTTAATTTCCTTTGTTGATCAGAAGATATGTTTCTGTTTTTATTTCTTTCTAACAATATCCATTCATTTTCTCTTTATTGGGACTCTTTTCCATAAATAAATTCTCCTTAGAAACTGAGATTGCTTTAGGAATTACATGGTCAGGCTCGATGGCTTTGGGAAACTGGAAAATTAAGTTTGTTCTAGGAAGGGTAAGAATTAATCCTTGTAGGAGTGGTGCACTTTGCTTTAATAAAAGATTGTTGTAAATGATACTGTGAATTTTGGAGAGTCTCAAAAACTAAGGCTGAGTTTAGATTTTACATTATAGGTGCTAGGTATCCATTGAAGACCTTACAGATTGAGTAGGGAAATGATGAAAGTAAGTTTTTAAAGTCAGTTTAACATTGTTGACTAGTATATCTTGATTGAGGGTAGGGATTGAAGGGAAAGAACTCATTTAGGCACCTCCCATAATCTAGGAGTGGATAGCTGTAGAAATGCAGAAGAAAGAGATATGAGAGGTTTCAGAGTAATGAAGGGCAGGGTTTACATCCCTGATAGGAATGAGATGAGATGAATGTTAAGATTTTTATTTTAGGGCCAGGTCATGCCTGTAATCTCAGCACTTTGGGACGCTGAGGTGGGCAGATCACCTGAGGTCAGGAGTTTAAGACCAGCCTGGCCAACATGGCGAAACCCTGTGTCTACTGAAAATACAAAAATTAGCCCTTATGGTGGAGCACGACTGTAATCCCAGCTGCTGGAGAGGCTGAAGCACAAGAATTCCTTGAATCTGGGAGGCAAAGGTTTCAGTGAGCGGAGATCATACCTGACGGGTAGAGTGAGATTCTGTCTCAGAAAAAAAAAAGTAAATGTCTTTAAGAATTCAAATAAGAATTAAAGGTCCTGCCCCCAAGTATTAATTTAGCATGGGGTCTAGGGGGAGGTGCGAAGGGGGATTCAGAATTGAGTGTTGGACCTGTGTAGAGGACAAGATACTGAAGTTATATTTTTAAGGTCAGGACTGGAGATAAAGATTGGTGAATTCTGAATAGGATGTGACTATTGACCTTCCTTTATCATGTGGTAATTTTGCATACTGCCATTGAGGGATAATGCTATGTGAGCTTATTTACAGTAAAGTGTCAGATCTAAGTCAGGTTACAGAATGGAAATTATATGTAGTCAAAATTACCTGTAATCACTCATTTTAAAACAATTCTTTTTTTTCTTATCAAGTGAGTTGACTTTATTTCCTACTACCCTCCGTCAGTTACTGTGCCACTGCCACATTGTTTCTTGAATCTGTAAAGCAACAATTGTTTCTTGAATCTGTCCCATCTTTGCTTCTTCCAGTTTGCTCTTTTGCCTAGAAAACTCTTCCTGCTAATATTTGCATATGACTCAGATGCTTTGTTTCATTAGATCCAAGTAAAATGTCACCTTTTTTGGAAGACCTTCCCCAGTCGCCTGTGAAATAGCCACCCAACCCAGCCACACCCTACTGCAGCTTTACTCTATTGTTATTTTTCTTCATGGTATTTATCACTAGTTAGCATTCCATTATATAGTTGTGTCTCCCTTGTTAGAACATAAGATTCATGAGAACAGAGACCTTATCAGTTATGTTCATCTATTTATCTCCATTGTTCAAGACAATCACTGGCTTGTAGTAGCCCTCAGTAAGTGTATTGAAGTAAGGATTATTGCATGATGAGTAGGCATTATTTGTACTTTATACATATTTTTAAAAATTTGTTATTTATTCGTTTTTATTTATTTTTATTTTTTTTGAGGCGGAAGTTTCACTCGTTACCCAGGCTGGAGTGCAGTGGCACAATCTCGGCTCACCACAACCTCCGCCTCCTGGGTTCAGGCAATTCTTCTGCCTCAGCCTCCCAAGGAGTGGACTACAGGAATATGCCACCATGCCTAGTTAATTTTTGTACGTTTTGTAGAGATGAGGTGTCTCCATGTTGGCAAGGCTAGTGTCAAACTCCTGACCTCTAGTAATCACCTGCCTTGGCCTCCCAGAGTGCTGGGATTACAAGCATGAGCAACCACACCCAGGCTTATACATTTTTTTTTCTTTTTTTGAGATGGAGTCTTGCTCTGTTGCCAGGCTGCAGTGCAGTGGCACAATCTCAGCTCACAGTAACCTCTGCCTCCTGGGTTCAAGGGATTGTCCTGCCTCAGCCTCCCAAATAGTTGGGACTACAGCCACTTGCCACCATACCTGGCTAATTTTTGCGTTTTCAGTAGAGACGGGGTTTCACAACATTAGCCAGACTGGTCTCGAGCTTCTGTCCTCAGGCAGTCCCCTTGTATGGAGGGTGCGGAGGGTTTCTAGAAGAGGAGGTTTTAGACAATACAGATGAAGCTGAAAAGATAGAAGTGAACGGTTGGGTTGTGAGGGGCCTTTATATCCTGTGTCAGGGAAGATAGATCTTCTTTGATGCACATCATTGAGCATTTTATTTTGGAAATGTGGAAGATTTGCAGGTAACTCAAATGTTCCTTGTTTGGGCAGCTGGAGCACTGCCACCATGGCCTGAATTAGAAGGTGAGTGTAGGAGAAAGATACTAAAGCATGATACATTTGCATTACCCATCTTATTTTAGTATCAAGATAGTAGATGGTTGAATATTACAGTTTAGAGCTCAGAGAGTGGTCTGAATCTTAGAAGTCAACTTGGGAGTCATCATTGTGATAGTTAACAAAAAATGTCCTAAGCAGGGTGTACAATAACATCATTTGACAATGGGCAAAGGCAGGAAAACCAATGAAAAATTTGAAAGATGGCTAGAATAGTCATAGAAAATGATAGTGTCCTGGAAGCCAAAGAAAAAAGTGATTTTAGTTTGGTATTTAGTAACAAATCCTGTAGATAAGTCAAGTTCAATGGGGACCAATCAGTGACCAGTTTCCTTGGAAATTAAAAGTTACTACTAACCTTTAACAGTTCAGTAGAATGGTGACGAGGTGAAGATGATTCTTTCAGGAAAGGAAAGAGAAAAAGAGATACCTTGATTGGGAAGCAATGTCAAGAAAAGATGTTTCAGATTGTTGAAAATTGAGCATGTTTGTTAACCAAGGGCAAGAAGCTAGTGGAGAGAGAAGGGCTGAGGGAGGGAGAGCAATCTGAAGAGAGGCATCAAGTGATGGGAACTGAAGCATTGTTGGACTGTTTAACTGTGCAAAACAATAAAGACGTTTTACCTGGGGGGGAGATAATTGAAGGAGATAAAAATAGATGGTTTGATTCATAGATTATTTTGGCATCGGAGGAGTGGAGGAAAGTTTTAGTATGCTTGATGAATTTTTTTTTTTTTTTTGCTGAAATAGATTCAGTCCTCTAGACCAGTTCAAGGTGGTTGTCATATTGAAAGGAGCACTGGTTAATAAATGAGAGACATTTTTGAAACTGTACCAGTCATCAAAAAGATTTCCTGAGAGTATTGCTCTGCCACAGACAGATTGTATAATTTTGAGTAAAAAGTCAACTGTTTGGATCTTACTCCCTTTTCCTGGCTTTGCTTAGTTTTCTGCATTCCTTGTCTACATTAAAATGGTTATTATCCTTTGAATGATGAAACTGAATGTATCCTTTTAGCTTCATAGTTCTGTGACCATTGGGCAATACTCAGTCTTGTTGGAGGTATGTATGGCCAAAATGTGAATCATTGTTATACCTGTAGATAGTCATTCTGATTTCCTAACGTCTCTTAATATTAATTGACAAGCAGTACTTGGTTAGTACTTGGTTAGTGCTCAATTGTTGTAACAGAAAGTACAGTAAGTACTCAAATTTAAGTAGTGCATTTTAAAGTACATTTATTTGGCCAGGCACAGTGGCTCACGCCTGTAGAGTACCAGCACTTTGGAAGGCCAAGACAGGAGGATTGCTTGAGACTAGGAGTTTGAGACCAGCCTGGGCAACATAGCAAGACCGTCTTTATAAAAAAATTTAAAAATTAACCAGGCGTGGTGGTGTGTGCCTGTAGTCTTAGCCACTTGGGAGACTGAGACAGGAGAATTGCTTGAGCCCAGGAGTTTGAGGTTACAGTGCATCACTCCACTGCATTCCAGCCTGGGTGACACTGTGAGATTCTGTCCCAAAAGAAGGGGGTAAATAGGGGAATTAAGTGTTATTTTGGTCATTGTCACTTCACCCTACACAAAAATTTCACTATTTTGTATCAGACTACATCTTGGTTTTCTGATGTCTGCTTTTTCATACCTGTCTAAAATACTGCAAACCTTTATTATCTTTAATAGGCTAATAGGCAAAAGTATGTTATTGTTGCTTTTTCTTTATTTTTGAGGTTAAGTATGTTTTCATAAATTTACTAGCCATTTAGTTTTTTCTGTGTTCCTTTATGCTTTTCTGTTTTTCAGATAAATGTCTCTTTCTGATAAATGATTTGTAAGTACTTTTTAATTTCCATGTATCTTAGTCTGTTAGGGCTGCTATGACTACCATAGACTGGGTAGCTTATAAGCAATAGAAATTTACTCTGACAGTTCTGGAGGCTGGGAAGTCCAAAATCAAGGTGCTGGAAGATCAGGTATCTGAGAGCCCTCTTCCTAGACCATGATTTTTTTACTGTAATCCCATGTGACTGAATGAATGAGGGGTCTCTTGGGCCTCTTCTAAGGGCACTAATCCCATTCATAAGTGCTCTGCCCCCATCACCTAATACCCCCTTGTTCCTCCAGCAAATGTCACCTCCTAATACTATTACCATAGCGATTAAGATTTCAATATACCATTTTGGGGAGTGGGGCACAGACTGTAGCAGCCCCTTTGTTGTTTGCCATAGAAAAATTTTACATTTTTATGTGGTTAGCTTATTCGTCCTTTCTCTATAAGTATTCTGCATTCCTCATTACCACATTATAAATATACTCATTCATATTTTCCTCTAGTATATCTGTTAATTTTAAAAATTGTGATAAAATACACAGAAAATTTACCATCTCATCCATTTTTAAGTGTACAGTTCACTACATTCAATTCAATGCATTTACATTGTCATGCAACAATTCTCCAGAACTCTTTTCATCTTGCAAAACAGACTGTGTACCTATTGAACAACTACTCACATTTCTGATTCTCCCAGCTCCTTGCAACCACCCTTTATGTTGTTTTTTTATGGATTTGACTATTCTAGTATAACATCCTCAGAATCCATGAGTGTTGTAGCATATATCAGAATTTCCTTCATTTAAAAGACTGAATAATATTACATTGTGTGTATATACACATTTTGTTTATCCATTCATCCATCAATGGACACTTGAATTGCTTCCATATCTTGGATATTGTGAATTGTATTGCATTGAACATAAATGTTTAAATATCTCTTTGAAACCCTGCTTTCATTTCTTTTGGTTGTATACTCAGAAGTGGTATTGCTGGGTCATATGGTAATTCTATTTCTAATTTTTTGTGGAACCACCATACCATTTTCCATAGATGCTCTACCATTTTACATTTCTGCCAGCAGTGTAGGGGGTTCAAATTTATCCACAACCTCTCCAACCCTTGTTATTTTCTGTGTTTTGGATAATAGCCAACATAATAGGCTTGCATTTGTATCTCAGTGTGGGTTTTGTGTTGATTTTTAACTTTAAATCCCATCTGAATTTGATTTCATTATAGAGACTAAAGAAAGGGTGATAACGTTTTCTCCTTTGTTCATTATTCACCAATTATTAGTCAGTTTTCCATTTATTGAAAAATACTTTTTCTTTTTTTTTTTGAAACGGAGTTTTGCTGTTGTTACCCAGGCTGTAGTGCAATGGCATGATCTTGGCTCACCACAACCTCCACCTTCTGGGTTCAAGCAATTCTCCTGCCTCAGCCTCCCGAGTAGCTGGGACTACAGGCGTGCACCACCATGCCCAGCTAATTTTTTGTGTTTTTAGTAGAGATGGGGTTTCACCTTGTTGACTAGGATGGTTTCGATCTCTTGACCTCGTGATCCACCTGCCTTGGCCTCCCAAAGTGCTGGGATTATAGGCGTGAGCTACCGCGCCCGGCCGAAAAATACTTTTTCTTACATTAAAATGTCATTATTATAGTCTAAAATAACATTTACTTCTAATTTTGCTGTTTTATGACCAGAGAATGTGGCCTGTAGTATTTCTTTTTGGGGAAATTCACTCAGATTTTCTTTGTGGCCTAATATTTAATTAATTCCTATAAAAATTCCAGGGGTGCTTGGAAAGAAGACATAATCTAAGTATAGATTTAATTATATGTCATATTAATAGATGAATTTTATTATATCTTTGTTTTCAAACTGTGGATTATAAACATTTATTGTGTCATTAAATCAATTTCTTGGATCCTGACTAAATATGCATGACTACAGTTTTTAATGGAGTAGAACAAATAGAAAATTATCAAAGTGTATCAGTTATAGTGAGAGCTTCTCCCATTTTGTTTCAGTTATACCTGTGAATCTAACAATCTGTGTGCTTAGGATAATAAACTGAAATGTCTCTTACAATGGGTTTCAGTTAAAAACGTTTAAAAAACACTGTTCTAGATCTTGTTTATTTTTGTGCTCTTGCTTTATTAAGAGCATAGAGAAGAGTTTAATGCCTCGTATTTGTCTTTGTTGACTCTGCCTTATATATCCTGCAATATTTATGCATTTCATTATTAGTATAGAGTTGAGATAT
Source organism: Callithrix jacchus (assembly GCF_049354715.1). NCBI lineage: Eukaryota > Metazoa > Chordata > Mammalia > Primates > Cebidae > Callithrix > Callithrix jacchus. The sequence goes on along the minus strand of NC_133504.1, from coordinate 103,342,522 downwards.
GTCAGTTATATATTTATTGTAGGTATAAAGACTGTTATTTAAAAGTCCCTCTTGAAGGTTTAATACTCTTACCTTGTTCAATATTAATTGCATGGCTTTCTTTTCCTTTACATTTTAATTAAAAAAATTTTTTTTTTTGAGACAGAGTCTCACTTTGTCACCCAGGCTGGAGTGCAGTAGCGCCATCTTGCTTACTGAAACCCCCACCTCCTGGGCTCAAGTAATCCTCCTGCCTCAGCCTTCTGGGTAGCTGAGACCACAGAAGTACACCACCACGCCCAGCTAGTTTTTGTATTTTCAGCAAAGACAGGGTTTTACCATGTTGCCCAGGCTGGTCTCGAACTCCTGACCTCAAGTGATTTGCCCGCACTGGCCTCCCAAAGTGCTGGGACTACAGATGTGAGCCACTGCACCTGGCCATGTTTTGGTAATAAATTTTTTAAGAGGGCAAATATTTGATGTGTTTTAGTTGGCATTTGAAGGAAGTGCCTTGAAAATCAGTTGCTATGTTAAAGGATTGAACAGCATAGAGCAATACATGATTTGAATATCAGAAACGGCAGGGTTTTATAATTCTTTGGGACAGGTGGAAAGGCTTATGTGTTTTTATTCTACTTTGGGAGATCACCTTTGTTTATGAATTATCAAATTGATTTAAACTATTTCTGTGAATTCATAATCTCCCACTAGTGATTTTTTTGTTCAAATGAGCCTTGATCTTGGACTATTGAAAAGGTGAAACCAGTGGCAAGCTTGATTGCTTATTTTATGGTAGACTTAGATATGAGAATGGGTAAAGGGTACTGGATAAACTTGGGATATAAGATTGTCTTCTTTTATGCATACCACTAGTGGGAAATTTCATGTGGAATTACTCCTTAGGGCCGTGGAGTCTTCTTGCAAGGGCTAATGATAGAGGTTCCCATTACCCTTGGTAATGAGAAAATATCTTTAAGTTAGCCTTTCCTATTGTTTTTATATGGAAGGACAGACTTTTCCCTCCTGTTCATTTAGCATTTTGTTTATTCTCTCATTGCACAAATTATGCTTATAACATAGTTATTCATGTGCATGTCTACTGCACTCCTATTTAAAAAGGGCAAGTTGAACTGTAACTTGCCATTATTTTGCTTTAATATCCCACCTCCTGCTACAATGCCTTAACCGCAGACAATGTTCAGCATGTGTCGGCATTGAATAGTAGCAGATGTCTTTTCTTTATAACTGTTTCTGCTTTTCACTGTTCTTTCCTCTGTTTTTATAGTTTTCTTTTTTGCTTCCTGTTTCCTTTATGATACTACTAAAAAGTGCTTGTTTGCTTTGAATTAAAAAGCATCATTGCAGCAGGAATAACTTTTTAGGCATTAGCTCTGAGCTATTTTGTTGTTGCTCACTTCTAAAAATAGTTCAGATAAACAAATCTAAGTGTTCAGCACTATTCTAATTCCGATTATTGATGTACCAGTAAGTTGATGTATTATAAACAAGCTTTTATTTTATCCCATCAGTTTTCGAAGTGTAGTCTGTGAACTTCTGAGCGTTCCCTGAGCCCATCTGAGGGTGTCCACAAGATCAAAACTATTGTTATAATAATATTAAGACACTACTTGCCTATTTCACTGTATTGACATTTGCACTGAAGGTGCAAAAGCAATCATAGGTAAAAACTGCTGGTGCCTTCGCACCACAGATCAAGGCCAAGGCTTCAGACTGAACTCTAATAGTGTATTCTTAAAATTGTGTACATGCCAGTTTCACTTAAAGAGTCTAGATGAAGCAGTAAAAATTATTAATTTTATTAAATCTCAACTTAGGATATGTCTTTTTAATATTTTATGAAACAAATGTGAAGTACAGGTTATTGCATGCTATACAACAATGATCTTAAGGGAAAGCATTTGAGCAATTGCTTTGAGCTAACCAGTCACTGTTCTTTCCCAGAACACCACTGATTCACAAAGCATGGTTATACAAACTTAGGAATTTGGCACATGTTTTCGCAGAATAAACAAAGTGATATAAAAGAAAATAATACAGTATTTATTGCCAGTGATAAAACCCCAGTTTTCAAAGGAAAGTCTGAATTTTGGAAAACTAGTGTCCATGACTGTGAGTTTGACAGTTTCCAATATTTAAAACATTTCTGATGGGCTCAGCAGTGATATTAACAAAAGTAGTTTTTAAATATAATATCATGAAATGTGTCAACATTTGGAAGATATGTATTACTCAGTGAACCAGTATTTTCCAAATGACCCAAGCACAATGTTAGGAAATAATACACCTTTAATGGTTTTAATGTAATAGAATGCAAAATGTTTTTTCATATGGTTCCAGATTCCACATTGCAACTAACTTTAAGAAATTACCACTTGTCAAGTTTGGGTTTAGTATCAAAGAAAAATATTCACAGTAATCTAAAAAGGCTATGAAAATACTCCTCCTTTCTCCAACTACATAACTTTATATGGCATAATTTTTTTATAAAATAAAATGGCAACAGTGTATCACAACAAATTAAAGGTAGAAACAGATATGAGAATTCAGCCATCTTTTATTAAACCAGAGATTTTGACAAATATGAAACTGTGGCTCATCTCACTAAATAAATTATTTGTAGCGGGGACATATAGTTTTCATGAAGGTATTGTAGGTGAGGCAGAGATCACTTCCAACACCTTTTTAGCTCTTTTGTGGGCTCTTTTGGCTGAATCTAGAAACCAGAACAATACCAGGAAGGTAAAAAAGAAAAGCATACCATTTTGTTAGGTTTATGTGTACATGGAGATCTTCCCAAGAGAAATGAGAAGAACTGACCAAAGCAAGATGCTTTTATACTTTTTAAGACAACAATAAATTTGAGAAGAAATAATAGGACAAAGGGGATCTGGCAATGGGCAGCAAACTTCTGGGTGAGTCACTAGGAGACATACGTGGGGTGTAAAACTGGTGGAAGATAAGTGTTACTTTGTTAAGTATATTTAATCAAGTTGGTTGCAGCCCCCAATTTTCAGTCACTGGTGTTAAGGGCTATTTTCTTGCCCTGGTACAGGGAGGCTACCCCTCCCGGAGGAGCCTTCCTGACTTTTGCTGCATGCAAGAAAAGACGGGTCAGCTACCTGTTTCTGAAACTACAATTTCGCCAGTGTTATCAGCTCAGAATAATGAATGGTTTGGCATATTTTGGAATAACATGTCTTTCACACCTTCAATATACTATTTATGTTAATATGTGAAAAGTTTGGTTTTAAATACATAACTATTTAAACATTCAGTTTTAATTTTATTTTTTAGTTATGGTAAGTATCAGAGATAAAACTGACATAAGGAAAAGCTCATTGGGACTTTCAATTTTTAAGACTACATAGGGGTTCTGAGTTGGAGAAATGTTGTATCTTAGCTTCCCCTCACCCACCTACCCCCCACATTATACTATTTTCTCTGTTAATCACTTGCAAAGCAGGCTGTGAGGATGACACTTGGTTCAGTACAGTCTATATGTTTAATGTATATATTTTGAGAGTATAATATATCTGATAAAAGTGTTAAGTAATTGAGTACATGATGGGAAGTAAGCAAAATTTTATTTTATTTTTTCTGTATTTTTTTTTGTTCTGTTAACTAAGCATATTAAAGATTAATTTTAAAAATTGGGGCTGTATATGGTGGCTCACACCTATAATCCCAGCATTTCAGGAGGCCGAGGTGGGTGGATCACCTGATGTCAGGAGTTTGACACCAGCCTGGCCAACATGGTGAAACCCCATCTCTACAAAAAAATACAAAAATTAGCCAGGTGTGGTGGCGGGCACCTGTAATCCCAGCTACTAGGGAGGCCGAAGCAGGAGAATCGCTTGAACCCAGAAGGCAGAGGTTGCAGTGAGCTGAAATCGTGCCACTGCATACCACCCTGGGCAACAGAGCAAGGCTCTGACTCAAAAAAAGTAAGTAAAATAAAAATTAGTTTGTCTTCACCATGTATTTTGTACTATAGTCTGTATAAGGGAGAAAAACAAAGAAAAGGTGAATTAAAAAGTCACATTCACAAAGTTGTAGTTCTCCTAATCCTCACTAATAATTTTTAGACATCCCTACAGGCGAAAAGATTTTTCCTCATTTTTGATCTGCAGTCCAATGCACTACCTCTGAACTTTACTCCCTCCTGTATTCATTTTTTATAAAGAGGCCATCCACAGTGGCTCATGCCTGTAATCCCAGCACTTCGGAGGCCAAGGCGGGCAGATCACGAGGTCAGGAGTTTGAGACCACCCTGGCCAATATGATGAAACCCTGTCTTTACAAAACATACAAAAATTAGCCGGGCGTGGTGGTGTGTGCCTGTAGTCCCAACTTCTCCTGCTGAGGCAGTAGAATCACTTGAACCTGGGAGACAGGCTGTCTCCTGCTGAGGCAGGAGAATCACTTGAACCTGGGAGACAGGCTGCAGTGAGCCAGGATCGCACCACTGCACTCCAGCCTGGGAAACAGAGCAAGAGTCCATCTCATAAAAATAAATAAAAATAAATAGAGCTTTTAACGAAAATTGGACAATTCATTTTCTCAAAGCCTTTTTTTTTTTCCTGAGACAGAGATTTGCTCTTGTTACCCAGGCTGAAGTGCAATGGCACAAGTCCTGGCTCACTGCAACCTCTGCCTCCCAAGTTCAAGTAGTTCTCCTGTCTCATCCTCTCAAGTAGCTGGAACTACAGGCGTGTGCTGCCACGCCCAGCTAATTTTTTTTTTTGTTTTTTTTGTTTTGTTCTGTTTTGTTTTTCAGTGGAGACAAGGCTTTACCACATTGGCCAGGCTGATCTTAAATTCCTGACTTCAGGTAATTAACCTGCCTCAGCCTCCCAAAGTTCTGTGATTACAGGCGTCAGCCACCATGCCCTGGCCTCTCATAGCCTTTCTAAAGTGTCAGAAAGTAGGACTTTATTGTTGAAATGTTTGATTGACATGGTTAGCTTTAGGCCCCATTTTTGACACAGTAATGATCTAAATTTTGATTTTATATATTTTTAGGTTTGTGGTATATCAGGAACACTTTGTAAAATCAGAGTCTAAAGTATCTTTATATTTACTATATAGGTGTTTGGATTATTTTATTACTTTGTATATGATGATAATATGTAGGTTTCTTTATGTTTATGACAATTAATGTTGCTGTGGTTTATTCCAGTACAGAGTTGTTTGCTCAACTTGCATGCGGTGTTTATAAAATTGTTCTTTTGGAAAAAAGTATGATTCGCTTTTTACTGTTGTTTCTAGGACTGCATTGCAGGAAATAGAGAAATGTATGTGTTTTGGTGCTCTCCAGAGCATATAGTAGTTGTGTAGTACTTGGTTAATGTTAGAGGTTGAATATATCTTATCTGAAATTCTTGGGACCAGAGATGTTTCTCATTTTAGATTTTGGAATATTTTTGTATACATAATGAGATTGGGAATGGAACCCAGGTCTAAACACAATTCATCTGTATTTCACATGCACCAAGTTTGTGCATGAAACAAAGTTTTTACAACATTTTTGATCAAATGAGATTAGATGTGGAATTTTCCACCCTTGGAGTCATGTCAGTGCTCAAAAGCTTTCAGATTTTAGAACATTTTTTTATTTCAGGTTTTTGGATCAGGAGGTTCAGTCTGTATTTACAGATATGGCTCACGAGCTTCAATAATGATTGTTATAATTTAGTGTTATGATTTAATGGAGGTGGCTACGAGTTTTAGGGTATAACATTTAGACTTTTGGACTTGGATTTCAGATCTACTTTGTCCTATATGACTTGGGGCAAGTTGCTTTTTCTCTCAGGGTTTATTTCTCTCTTTCAGGAGGGATATGTGTCTCTCATGATTATTGCGAAGATTAAAGGTGTTTATTATATTTGAGGACTTACTGATAATGACCTGGAAGAGAATTCATGACAGCTATCTTTTTTTTTTCGCACCACCCTCTCACTATCTCCTCAACAGCTATCATTTTTAACCTTTAAAGATTCAACTGGTCATTGCTTTTTAAAATTAATTTCCTAGACCAGGCACTATGTTTACTTTAATATGACTCCCTTCAGTCTGATCCCTTCCTCCTAAAATATGTAAGGATAAGTGGTGGTTTTATTGGGAAAAGGGAATTATAATGTTGGAACTCACCCCCTTTGGAAAGGAGATACTGGTATAATACTTTATTGACCTGTTTTGAACAGACAGATCATACTGATCATATTAGTTTTCTAGAACTGCCATAACAAAATGCTACAGATTGGGTAACTTATGCACAGAAATTTATTTTTCTCAATTCTGGAGCTTAGAAGTCCAGATCAAATTAGCATGTATTTTCTGCTTAGGCCTCTTTCCTTGGCTTATAAGGTGATCTCCTCCCTGCCTTGTCTTCAAATGGCCTTTTCTTCTTTTGCATCCCTGGTGTGTTTCCCTTTTCTTATAAGGACATCAGTCTTGTTGGACTCAGAGCCCATCCTGTAGGCCTCATTTAACGTAATCATTTTGAGGGTCCTATTTCCAAATACAGTCACAAAGAATAGGACCCACCCACATAATCTCATGTAAGCCTTAATTACCTTTTTAAAGGCCTCATCTCCAAATACAATTATGTTTTGAGGTATTGGTGATTGAGACTTATGAATGATCAGGAGGAGTACACAGTTCAGCCCATATACCACATATACATAAGAGCTAACGTTTATGAGATGCTGGCTATGTGGCAGTTACTTAACTAAATGCTTTACATATGTAATCAGATTTTATATGCATATTAACTTCATGATTATTAGTATCTGTATTTTACAGAGGAGGAAATTAAGGCTTAAAGAAATTAATAAGACAAAGAGATGGGATTGGAATTTTGGGCTATGGTGTTCATGCTGTCTCAGGCAAGACCTAAGTGCTACAAAATAAAAGCACAATAGAAAAGGATTAGAATGTAAAACACAAACCTATGTTTATTTTGCAATATCCACTAAAGCCTTGCTAGTTAACAACCTGTGAACAAAATTTAACTCCAGCCCTGTTTTTTCTTTAAAAAGTGATGGGAATTTTTTGGGTTTACGTTGAAAACATGTATGAAATTTGAGATTTTAGCACATGATTGTAATTAACAACAGATGCCTTTTCCAGTTGCTCAAAATATTTTTCTCCTTTTTATTCTTTTGCAGAAGATTCTAGTGTTCCAGAAACTCCAGATAATGAAAGAAAAGCAAGTATATCATATTTCAAAAATCAAAGAGGAATACAGTATATTGATTTGTCTTCTGATAGTGACGATGTTGTTTCCCCAAATTGCTCCAATACAGTTCAAGAGAAAACGTTCAACAAAGATACAGTGATTATAGTGTAAGCTGATTAATAGATTCATTGTATTTGCATGTGTATAAGATTTTCAAGAAGAAAGCTATCTAATTTGAGATATTTTGGTGACTCCCCCCCCACCTTTTTTTTTTTTGTTTTTTTTTTTGCCCCTGCCCACTTTCTTGACCACATCTTGGTTATTTTCTCTAACTTATAAACACGGAGAGGTACAATGTGTATGTTTTATGGATAACAGTGATTTTTTTGGGTGAGGGGGGAAATAACAGTGATTTTGAGAGCAGATACTTAATTTCCTTATTATGGAAATTTAAAAGAGTTATTTAACTAGTACCTTTATTATTATTATTTTTTTATTTTTTATAGAGATAGGGTTTCGCCATGTTGGCCAGGTTGGTCTCGAACTCCTGACCTCAGGTGATCCACCCATCTTGACCTCTCAAAGTGCTGGGATTACAGGTGTCAGCTACCGCACCTGGCCTAACTAGTACCTTTAATTATTTATAACTGCTTTTTGATTTATTCTTCAGTCCACGAGTCAAGTCATTTTAATGCGTATTGGAAACACTCTGAGCTAGGCACTGTTTTATAATTAGGAATATAACGGTGAACAAACCATCCCCAACTTCCTTCTTGCCATCATATAGCTTATATTCTAGTCAGGTAGAAAAGGAATAAATAAAAGATGTAGTGTTTCAAAGGGTAAGTATTATGGACAAAGGGAAGAGGAGAAGGGAGTTAGGGTCAGGGATTTTCTTTCCCTTTTTTTTATAGGGTCTCGCTGTGTTGACCAGGCTGGTCTCAAACTCCTGGCCTCAAGCAATCCTGCCATCTTGGCCTCCCAAAGTACTGAGATCACAGGCATTAGACACCACACCTGGCTAGAGGGTCAGGGAATCATTTCTAAAGAGCATGCTCTGAAAAGCCTTAATTGAGAAAACTGTTAATTGATAAGACAGTGCTTGAACAAAGACCCTAAAGGAGGTGAGAAAGTGAACTGTGTAAATATAGGAGAAAGAATATCAGGCATTGGGACTATCATGTTCAGTGACTGTATTATGCCTGGTGTTTTTGAGGAAAGTGGGAGGAACATGATGGAGTGTGAAGGATCTGAAGTCATAGAGTAAAGGATGAGGTGGAGGAGGAGCTTCATCACATTAGTTCCATAGGCTGTTTGGTTTTTGTTCTGACCGATATGGGAATTCCTGGGAGAATACTGAACAGAGAGGTAAAATTATCTGAGTTAGATGTTTAAAAGGTCTTAATGACTGTAAGGGAGCAGCAGTAGTAGAAGCATAAATATTGTTGTAATAACCCTTCAAAAAGTGATGGAGACTTAGATGATGCAAGTGCCTGTAGGAGGGATAAGTAGTGGTTAGATTCTGGAATATACTTTGAAGGTGGAGCAAGAGAGGATTTGTTGCTGGATTGCATGTAAGTTGGAAGATAAAGGGGTCAAAGATCACCCTAAGATTTTTGGCCTGAGCAAACTGGAAGGATGGAGTTACTTGTTACTGAGATAAAGATGACTGTTTCTGGTGTGGGTTTGCAAATACCTTTTGGAGGAAAGTCAGCAACTCAGTCTTGAACATGCTATGATTGAGAAGACTCTTAGACATCTAAATGGAGATGTCAAATTGGTATAATTAGATTTGGAGCATTTGAGTTCTGGGGAGAGGTTACATACCTGAATTTGCAGTTGACAGAGTATTGGTTTGCTATTTAAAGCCATATGATTAGATGAAATCAATAAGTGCCACTAGTATTGTGTAACTGAAGAAGGGAAGTCCTCTTGGTTGAACTACTGAGGCTAGGGAAACTGGTTTTTAGGATCAGGGAGATGAGGAGAAACCTGTAGAAGGTTCTAAGAAGCAGCAGCCATTGAGGTAAAAGTCAAAAGGCTACCTGGTCTTCTAGAAGGTAAGTGAAGATAAAGTTTTGTAAGCAAGAACAAGAGATCAGGACTATATACTTCAGATAAGATGAGGACTTCATCTTAAAGTGAACTTTTCAGATGGAGCTATGATAAACATGCCTCATTCTGAAATTTACTCCAAGATAAAATATAGTGAATATCTTACATGGTTAATCCTGAGGAAAATTGATACATTTTGAAAAAATTGTAGAAAAGTTGCAAAAATATATTGCATTATCAACTCTCACAGTCTTTTCAGAAATACTTACCCATTGTTAGCGTTTTCCTACAATCAATCTCTTCCTAAATTACAATTATTACCGAACACTTTGCCCCCAATATTTTCACATTTATCTCCTAAGAACAAGGCCATTTCATTCATTTACATATTAACAGTAGTATTTCAAACTCAGAAATGCCAATTAACACTAGTACAATACTACTGTTATCTAATACACGGTTCATATTTCAGTTTTGCCAGTTATATCAGTAATATCCTTTAAAGCACTGCTAATCAAAATACTGGTTTATAAATAAGGAATATGCTTTAGAATGCAAAAAATCAGGGTACTGATTCCTTCAAGAATATCTTGCAATGAAAAACAGAAACAGCTAAACAAAGCAATGTGCTCAGTAACATAGTTGTTTACATTCTGTTGCAAGTTCCTTATTCTGTCATGGACAGACTAGACTTGGAGTTGGAGAATTAGGTGTCAGTCCCTGGACCATATTTTCAGTAGTACTTTGTAACATTTTTTTTTTACATTGGATTTAGTTTGTCATATCTCTTTAAGCTCATTTAATCTGAAACCATTTCTCAGTCTCTTTTTGTTTCTCATCATGCTGACTTTTGAAGATAATAGGCCAGATTTTTTTTTAGGATTTTTCTAAATTTGGGTTTAATGTTTCTTCATGGTTAAATTTAGGTTAAGTGTAAAGAATACTACATACTACTACATAAATGATCTTGTGTCTTCCTCGATCTGTCATATCACCCTGAGGCATGTGTACGGAGGCACATGATAACCATTTGTCCCATTATTGCTGAATTTTGACCACTCAATTAATGTGGCCCCTGCTAGGTTTTGTCTATCAAGTTACCATTTTTCCCTTTGTAACAATTAAATTATCTGTGGAGAGATACTTTGAGACTGGATAATAGTCCTGTTACCTAGCCAGTTTTCACTCAGTAGTTTTACTATCTGTTGATTTTTTTTTGCCTGATTAATTTATGATAATGATGATTGTAAAATGGTGGTATACTAACCAGTATTCTAGAAATTACACTTTTATTTGGTAGTCTGTAAAGAAATTTTCCCTGTTCTCTCCATTTATGCATTTATGTGGTACAATAAATAATGAAATTACAGATGTGTGCTTAGTGGTTTATAGTTCATTACTATTATTATTCATTTTGATTTACAAATTTCTCAGTTTTGGCATATGAGGGTCCCTTCAAACAGGCTGTTGTGTGTGTTTGAGGGATTTCTATCATTTTCCTTTCTGGCACAAGGTGTTCTAGACTTGTACTTCTTCTTCAAGCCTGAAATTAAAATTAGCTATTTCTCCAAGTAGCTCTGGTTCCTTTTAGTAGGAAATGATACTTGGAAGTCTGGAAGCTTGTTTTATGTTCTTCCTCTGCTGCTGGTGAGGTAGGAATTAATGTCATTGCCCTTTAAGCAGAAGGAGCTAGGAAATACAGCAGAAGGACCAAGAACATAGAGGGTTGGAAGAAAGGGAATTAGGGGGAGAGAGAAGGAAAAATGTGAAAACGTGGGGTTTTTTTAAATCATTTGTTCATAATGATACTGATAGTTCTAATCTATCACTGCAGGGCTTTTCTTTGCCTCTCATTCTGTGTTGTCTTCTGACAGTGAGAACCCTGGCTTCTACCAGTATCAGTATGTTTACTAATTTGCTCAGTCATCGGGTATGCATAAAATAGTTTTAGAATAGCTACAGCCATACTACTTGACCATTAAATCCACTAAATAGAGTCTAAGATTTGTTTGTAAGTTTTATTTTTGTCTTTAGATTGAGGGTATACAGTCACTGCATTTAGATTATTAATTAATTTAAATGTTTTGTTAGTCATTTGAAGTCCCATTAATCAGTTTGTATTCCTTTTAGGGTTTTTCTCTTGTTTCTTTCTTTTAAATTTTACTTTCAAATGTTTAAAATAATGAATAAGATTCCAAAAATAAAAACTCTACAAAAGATAGAAGAGTAACACTCCTTCACTCTCTTTCCTATCCCTTCTCCATTCAAACCTTAGAACTAACAGGTTTGTTTAGTTTCTTGTCATACTTTTCCTTTCATGTATTTTGTTTGTTTCTTACACAAAAGATAGCATATTACATGTGTGTATATTCATTTGTTCTGTTCACTTAGCATATATGTATATATCTCCTGGAAATCATATCAGTTCTAGAAATTTTTATTCTTTTTTACAACTCCATTGTACTACATTGTGTGAACGTTTGTTATTTCATTCATTCATTCCCAATATATCAGCATTTTGGTTGTCACGATTTCTTAACCTTAACATTATTGACATTTGGGGCCTGATGATTCTTTGTTGTGAAATGCTGCCCTGCACATTTAGGATGGTTACTTAAGTATTTCTGACCTCAACCCAACAGATACCAGTAGCATTTCCCTAGTCAAGACAATCAGAAATATCTCCAGACATTGCCAGATAACCTCTGGCAGCAAAACTACCCCCTCCCCCCAGCCTTGAGAACCTACCGATGTAGATATCAGTCAGAAACTATGGCGGTCATAAAATCTCCCAGGTAGCATTTATAGACAAGAAAGAACTGAAGACAGAATCTTAGATAGCTTCAGCAATTGAGGAAGGTGAACAAAAGAAATAGAGCCTGTTACAGAGATTCAGAAGGACAGGCTGAAAGGTGAAAGGAAAATCAGAAGTAATGTTGCAGAACCCATGATAGGAGGGTGGGACCAAATTTTTAAGGATATATTTTTGAACAATATACAGAACAATACAGGAAAACTTAGATAAGCAATTACAAGTTTTTATCCCATTCAGCAGTTTAGAATACATTATTGTCTTTAGAGCAGTTTCACTGAGTGGTGGTGCAGAAGATACAGAAAGAGTAAGTTTGAGAACTTCTTAAGAAAAGATGTAGAAAATCAATCTAATAAAATCTGTGAAATAGAGAAGAGTGTGCTTTTTTTTTTCTTTTCTTTCCCTGCTGTGTCCATAGTACCTGGAAACCCTGGCCCATGGAATAAGTTGAATTAATTAATTAATGCAATCTTGAGCACATTTCGGGCTGCGGAGGAAGAGCTTCTGAAGAGAGAAAAGATTCAGGAGAAGGATAGTAGGTAGACAAAGCAGTCTTATAGAGGTAGAAAGGGCTAGTATGCCTTGGCAGTGTGAGGGGACTTTGTCTTTAACAGGAAGGAACTTCTTTATCTGAGACGATAAAAGAGCAGTGGTCAACTCTTGTTCTTACAGAATTTTTTCTTTTGGGTTTAATGTTTCAAGCGTACCAGAAAATGAAATAGTGTATAATGAATACCTGTATACCTTCCACCTAGGTTTAATCGTTGTTTTTCTTATTTGTTCATTATGTCATCTATTATTATTTTTAGCTAAAGTGTTTTAAAGTAAATTACGGACATTGCAGCATTTCTGCCCTTAATAGCCAAGGGCAGAAATGCTGGAATGTCCGTAATTTACTTTAAAATACTTACCTGCCTTCTATCTGTGAACAATTCTCTAATATTTAATTTCCACCTTATGTTCAGATTCCATGTATTTTATAACTGATTTTTTAAACCGAGATCCAAATTACATTTGGATATTAGGCCTTAAGTGTCTCAATCTAGAATGGGCTACTCCCCTTTTTTACTTTTCTGAAGAGATCAAATCTTTTCTCAGAGAAAATAAGTTGTTGTGTTTTTTTTTCCTTTCTTTTATTTTGAGGCAGAGTCTTGTTCTATTGCCCAAGCTGGAGTGCAGTGATATAATCTTGGCTCACTGCAGCCTCTGCTTCCCGGGTTCAAGCGGGTCTAGTGTCTCAGCCTCCCTAGGAGCTGGGATTACAGGCACCCGCCACCATACCCAGCGAATTTTTTTTATATTTCATGGAGACAGGGTTTCACCATGTTGGCCAGTCTGGTCTTGAACTCCTGACCCCAGGTAATCCACCCAGTTCAGCCTCCCAAAGTGCTGGGATTACAGGCATAAGTCACCTCATCCAGCTGGTTTTTCTTTTTCTTCATGACATTATTTATTTTCTATCACTTGTATTTTCTGTAGTCTGGAAGATAAATCCAAGCCATGATGAGATTCATGGTCAGCATCAATATTTGTTACATCACAAAGCACAAGAATTTGTTTCATCATTGAGTCTGATCACTGGGTAAAGGTGACAGCCAGAAGAGTAAAGATCTTTGAAATAATTCCAGGGCAGGAATTATAAAAGGATTTTCAACCTGAGTGTTTTCATTTTCTCAGTCGGCTAAGAGGCAGAGCCAAGTAGGGAGCAGGAAGATAGGCATAATGAAAATTCAAAGTTGCGTACACCTGGAATGAGAACTCTAGGTATAATAATGCAAAGGAAATACATGTGATTGTCTTCAAATATTTGAAGGACAGGCCTAGTGATAAAGGAAGAGATGTATTTACCTCATCACTTTAGAGCAGTTTCTCAGAGCTGATCTCAGGAAGTCAACCTAGAAGATTTTGAAATGCATATTCTGGCAGGCGTGGTGGTTCACACCTGTTATCCCAGCACTTTGGAAGGCCGAGGCTGGCAGTTCGCTTGAGTCTAGGAGTTCAAGACAAGCCTGGGAAACATGGCGAACCCCTCTCTGTACAAAAAACACCAGAAAATTAGCCGGGTGTGGTGGCAAGCACCTGTGGTCCCAGCTACTCACGAGGCTGAGGTGGGAGGATCACTAGAGCCTGGGAGGCAAAGGTTCCTGTGAGCCAGGATTTTGCATATTCTAGATATGTGTCTAAGAGAGATTCAGAAACGGAATTAGCAGCATAGCCAGGTCTGAGTTTGCTGATGTTAAGAATATGCCTAAGTATAGTCCCACCTTGCTTTTATTGTCTCATCTTTATAACTTCTATTCATTTGTTACTGTTCTAGTTGATCTCTAGAATGCCTACGGTATTTGAAAACCAAAATTTCAAAATGAGATTTTTTTTAAATTTAGGAAATAAACGAGTAAAATTTGACTCAAAATGTCTTTTATAAAGGATAAACATATAAAGGTTAAATAGAACAAGAATAAAGTTAGTTGTTGAAGAATAAACCCTCATATGAAATAAATGTTCCTGTTTAGCTGAAGAAATGTTTTGTTCCTGGCGAGATTCTTTGTAGAGTCCAGCCCTACAGGGTTCTGTGAGCCCCTCCCCGCTGGTGGTGAGACAAGAAATTGTAGAAATAAAAGACACAAGACACAGAGCTAGAGAAAAGAGAGTTTGGGCCCAGGGTCCACTGCCAACCAAAGGGCAGAGTCCTGCAGTGGCCCCAGTGCCTGGAGCTCTAACTTTTAGAGTTGCAAATCTGGGGGAAGGGTAAGTAGGGTGTAGGTTGGGTGTGGCACTAGGGGCAGGGTAAAATAGGGAGTGACAGTCATAGGGTCATGTACATCACGTGTCATATAAGACTCAGGTAGCTGAGAGGAAGGAGCATAATGCGTCAGCACTTTTCTACTTGTTAAGAAAGAACAAAGACATTAAGATTTATATTATTCTGAGGTAAAAGAAAACAGGTGCAAAAGCGGAACATGAGCTTGACATGGAACATGACCACTGAAGCACAGCATCACATAGAGATAATTAAGCCCCTGGATGTCTGCGAGCCTACCTGACGGCATCAGGCCTACTGCAAGAGCCTGGGGAAGTAGAGTTTTCTCCCAGCTCCTCCGAGGAAAGAGACGTCTTAGCTATTTTGGACATCTCCTTTCCTAGCTGGCTGAACAGCAGGTGCTTTCCCAGTACTGCTGCTCAGCTGGGGCGCCCTCCAGCAGCCCTTATGCAGGAATGACAGAGAGCTTAAAGTGTCTTTATTAAAGGGTCATTTATTTCACAATGTCTCCCCAAATTCACACTCTGACCTGAGAGGCATTAGTAAAAGAATTAAGATCACCTGTGAATAAGATCATATATGAATAATAACTACTACGGTTATATTTCTAGGTACTTTCTTCTTCGTTACTTATATGGAAATAGGCTGAGGCTTCTGGCTCCTGCCTCGGCACTTAGGGGATCTGCCCCCTACAATTCTTACATTGAATGGGCCCATTCTGATTTTAACACTTAGATTTTGATCACACCTAGGTAGGCCTGAAAATTGCTTTATCTTTGTATCAGTGTAATTTTTCAGGAGCCACATAATGTCTAATATGGAGAGTATTGGTGAAAGTTGAATAAAGAGGAAGTGGACATGCAATAAGTGTGTATGAATCCTAACACAATAAATGCTAGCAAGTTCCCTTTTTTTTCCATCCCAGCTCAGGGTTGAGATTTTTTTTCAGTGTATGCTGATGTTGGTAATGTAGATTTTTCACATAACGACACTGAAATGGAAATAAAAGTTCTCTTACTTTCAGACAAGTATAGATTGCATTTACTATTGAAAAGAACTGCAGATGTGTTGTACTATACACAGACAGTATAATGAAATATTAGTAATACATTAAAAATGTTTTTTCCTCTTCTGAAAATATTTTTAGTTCTGAGCCATCTGAAGATGAAGAGTCCCAAGGCCTTCCTACCACAGCACGTAGAAATGATATTTCAGAATTGGAAGACCTTTCAGAATTGGAAGATCTTAAAGATGCTAAACTTCAGACTTTGAAGGAACTTTTTCCACAAAGAAGTGACAGTGATTTACTTAAGGTTATATTCTTTTATAGTAATTGGTTATTGTAGCTGTAATGATAAAATCTTTCCTGCATCCAGTGCTATACTTAGTAGTGAGTGGATAGTCATTTTTCTAAAGATATCTTATGTTTGAAGATATTAACTATTAAATCTAAAGGAATTAAATGCCAGAAATTTGTGTATTTAGAGTCTTTACTTATTAATAGCAAGGTTATTCATTTGTAAATAATGGAATAATTAAAGCCTTAATAGCGAATGTAGGTTGTTTTCTTGTGTTTGAGTGTTTCTAAAATGCATAACCTCCCTATTTCCATAGAAATACTCAGAAATGTCAGGAACCACCCCACAAAACTGTGACAAGGGTTTGCAGTGGCATTTAGTGTGCTGGAGGCAGCAATGCTAAACACCCTACAGTACCACGGGCAGTCCTACATAACTAAGGATGCTTAGTCCTCACGTAGCACTCTTGCTGAGAAATACTACAGAAACAAAATAAATGGGTATGGTTGAACTGTAAAAGTTTGATGTATAGGTACCTCTAATTATAAGAGTAAATAAAAATTGACTAAGTTTTAAATAATGAATAAATTTCTGAATATTAATACATAGTCTGCCCCTAGCTCTCCCACTTATTAGTTAAATGATCTTAGGAGAATCATTTAATTGCAGGTCCTTTGTGTTTTCAACTTTGTATCTACCGTTGCTGCTGTCACTACCAGTTCTCCCCACAGTGTGAGACTTAGGAGTTACCGTATCTGTGTGAACTAGACAGGTAACTTTGAAGTGGTAGACACTAGTATACTGTGGAGTACATGCACTTTTTAAGCGGCGTAACTGCTGTCTAGCTCCAGCAGGATGTGACCATCAGTGGGCTATCAGTGATAGCCCGTTTTTACTAGATACTCACATTTTTCAAATAAAGCCGTAAGACTGGATTTTTATTGAGGGTTGGTCACCACTTTAACAGCTATATTCCTGTGTCTCAAGATCACCCATTTAAAGTGTACAATTTAGTGGTTTTTACTATATTTACAAAATCATGCAATTGTCACTATAATCTCAGAACAGTCAGTCATACCAAAAGAAACCTTATATCCATTAGCAGTCACTCTCCAATTTTGTCCCTCTCCCAGCCCCAGGCAACCACCAATCTACCTTTTTATTTGGCCTATTATGGACATTTCATATAAATGAGATCAGATTTGTGATATTTTGTGACTGGCAGAGATTCGTCCTTGTTGCAGCATGTACTTTGTTTCTCTTAATGCTAACTAATTTAAAGAAAGACAAAAATAAATATACTGTTCAAGTCAAACAAATACGTCTGTGAACCATAGGTGGTTCTGTGCCTGTCAGTTTGAACTCTTAAGTATAGATTACATTATTTTTATTCTATGTTACTTTTGACATGAATCCACTGATTTTTTTTCCCTGCAAAAATCATTTTGATACCTTCTTACTATTAGCGAAATGAAACTTTCGGGATATCTTGAGTCTAAATTTTCTTAACATAGTGTTACTTGTCTGCTAATGTGTGTGTTTTTATTTTTTTTATGGAAACAGAAATGTAGATGCAAGGGCTGAAGTGTTTTAAAGCAGTAATAAGGAAAGAGCTTCCAATAGAATAAACATGGAGTATTAAAGTATTCCACAGAAAGGGCCGAATCTCAGTTTAAGAATACTTTCACTGATTGCCCATTTTTAATGTAGTTTAAAGGGGTTTTTTCTTACAAAAATATCTTTCTCTAATTGTGTAATTTTATTGGAAAAATAGGATTAGTATGCATAATTTCCCCGAATGTTTAAAAGTTTAAAGGGGTTGTTTCTTACAAAAATATCTTTCTCTAATTGTGTAATTTTATTGGAAAAATAGGATTAGTATGCATAATTTCCCCGAATGTTTAATTGGTATCTGAAATTGTGGAATTTAGTGTATCACACACTCCAAAGCAGAGCACTCTCTTGAAGGTAATCTGTATTTCAAGTGATCTCCTTCATTTCAAGAGATTTAAAGGTAATATTTATAAATTACTCAACAAAAGGTGTTAGACCTATATAAATGAATTGAAGAGGCTGTGAAATAATTCTAGGCTCAATAAGAATATGTTTTGGCTACGCCGGGCGCGGTGGCTCAAGCCTGTAATCCCAGCCCTTTGGGAGGCCGAGGCGGGTGGATCACAAGGTCAACAATTCAAGACCATCCTGGTCAACATGGTGAAACCCCGTCTCTACTAAAAATACAAAAAATTAGCTGGGCATGGTGGCACGTGCCTGTAATTTCAGCTACTCAGGAGGCTGAGGCAGGAGAATTGCCTGAACCCAGGAGGCGGAGGTTGCGGTGAGCCGAGATGGCGTCATTGCACTCCAGCCTGGGTAACAACAGCGAAACTCCGTCTCAAAAAAAAAAAAAGAAAGAAAGAAAATGCTTTGGCTATTTTGAAAATGAAGAGGTGCCAATAGGAATATCTGAGCATACAAGATTAGGAAGAATTAGTGTGGAAGAGAAAGAGGGCACTCTCATTTGATTTGAGGCTACTTGATTTAATACAAAAAGTAGTTTATTTAAAAGTAAGATCTTTTTAAAACAAGTAACTCATTTGAAGTATAGGAAGCTATACCAGGAGAAAAAAAGGGGATTTTAGTTTCTTCTGAAATCTAAAATTACTGAACAGTATAAAAACAGTATATTGGAATGATGTTATACAAGTAGTATGTGCATATGTTCTTTAAAAAATTCAAGCAATTCAGAAAGAGTAAAAATTAAGAGCTCTTATCCCATTTGTCTTGAGCAGTATTAGATTTTTTGAGATTAGAATTGTGCTTTTACTCCTAGAAATTAAAAAAAGGAACGTAAATAGATGTCCATCAGTCTCCTCTTTCCCTTTTCTCTCTCTGTCTGGCACACATGTGCACATGCACAGAGTACCTGGACATGTTAAGTAGGAAGTTTTGTGTAAAAATTTGTAATTAAAATAGCAAAAACCTGAAATATACTGTATCTATGTGATTAATTTTCCTTTATAATAAGGATGAGTCGATCTAATAAATTTTAAAATATGCTTAAAGTTTAGACTTTTCACATAAAATAGATTTTCTGAAAATTTATCATAGGACTTAGTGAACTTAAATTGTGACATTCATACTTTCCTACTGTGTATATATTTAATACATTCATTCTTAAATATTTCAGTAACTGAAATAATTCTTAAGTGCTGATTTAAAACATTAATCTTTTCTCATTCTGTTAGTTGATTGAATCAACAAGCACTATGGATGGAGCAATTGCTGCTGCCTTGCTGATGTTTGGTGATGCAGGTATGCCTGAATTAATTTTAAGCCATGTTGATTTATTGTTACATCATAACAGTACTTTCTCATTAATATTGCTCCACAGTTTACCAAATACCTTTGTGAATTCTTATAAGAAACTATGAGGTATTAATAGTTTGTTTTTTTTAAGATAAAGAAATTAAAGTTTAATGTTAAGTAACTTACCTGAGGCCATGCAATTATTTGGGAACCAAATTTCTAAGTTTTTTGGGTTTTTTCTCTAAAAAAGGGAAGAAGCTTCTCACTGATAATTTTGCTGCTTTTCTACAAATCTCATAACAGTGAAGTTGTATAGGATATATTTTTTTCTTTTTAAATTTAATTTCTAATTGCATTGTGGTTTTATTATAGGTTTACAAATCTTAGTAAGTAGGAAATAGTGTCTTGTGGAAAGTCATAGCTGGTAATCAGCATTCCTTCATTTAGTAAATATTGTTTTCAGTTTTAGGGGCTTGGGATACAAAAGTAAATGCTTTTGAATGAGCTTGCAACATACAAGCATGTCCAATGTTTTAATAAATGCTGTCTTAATTTTTTTTTAACTTGGCGTATACCAAAAAAAGTAAAAATCATCTGACTGTACTACTAAAAACGTATTTAAAGTAAGTAGTAAAAGCAAACCCACACTTCATTAACCACCTTAAATTATAACTATGTTTTATATAATTCTCAACTTTTTTCCTGCTTATATGCAGGAATACAACACAAATACATTTTTTTTCTTTTTTTTTTTGGTTTTTGAGGCGGAGTTTCGCTTTTGTTACCCAGACTGGAGTGCAATGGCACCATCTTGGCTCACCGCAACCTCCGCCTCCCGGGTTCAGGCAATTCTCCTGCCTCAGCCTCCTGAGTAGCTGGGATTACAGGCACGTACCACCATGCCCAGCTAATTTTTTTGTATTTTTAGTAGAGACAGGGTTTCACCATGTGGACCAGGATGGTCTCGGTCTCTTGACCTCGTGATCTGCCCTCCTCGGCCTCCCAAAGGGCTGGGATTATAGGCGTGAGCCACCGCGCCTGGCCACAGATACGTTAGGTTACAAAATGTAAATATATTGGTTTGCATCTTTTTTTTTTTTGAGATGGAGTTTCACTCTTGTTGCCTAGGCTGGAGTGCCATGGTAGGATCTCAGCTCACTGCAACCTCTGTCTCCTAGATTCACTTGATTCTCCTGCCTCAGCCTCCCAAGTAGCTGGGATTACAGGCATGCAATACCACACCTGGCTAATTTTGTATTTTTAGTAGAGATGGAGTTTCTCCATGTTGGTCAGGCTGGTCTCGAACTCATGACCTCAGGTGATCCACCTGCATCAGTCCTGGGATTACAGGTGTGAGCCACCAGGCCTGGCCTCATTTGCATCTTTTAAAAATCGTTTAATAATTTGTCATGAATAGCTTCACATTCCTCTGTGACTACCCACAAGATTAGTTTATTAACTGTTTCCCTATTAATTAGCACTTATGTTTTTATTATTTCATTATAGTGCTAACGTAAATGACCTTATACATAAATACAACAAAGATTTATGTTACTTATGTAGGCTACATTTCAAACTAGGATGCTAAAGCAAAGTGTATGCACATTTTAAATTTTATTATCTACTTCCATCTCCTTTTGTTAAAGATTTTGCCAGTTTATACTTTTATCAACAGTATTTTTGTGAGTGCTCATTTTTCTCAGTGTATTCTTTCTACTTTTAATTTTTTTGAGGTTTAAAGTGTGTACAAAATAGAAAACAATATGTGTTCCCATGGATCCATCATTCTTCTTCCAACAATTATCCACTTCGTTTTTCTTAAACTAAAGGGATTGTGTTGGAGTAGTTTCTACATAAGATTTTATTTTGTTCATATGAAATATTTAAATCTCTAGTTTCCTCCAGTTTGAGCAAGCAGACAGTATTGTGTTGGTGCTACCTACCTTTATGCTTTTATCAACAGTATGTTTGTGAATGGTCATTTCTGTAAGTGGATTCTTTCTACTTTTAATTTTTTTGAGTTTTAAAATATGTAGAAAAATAGAAAACAACATGTGTTCCCACGGAGCCGTCCATTATTCTTCTTCAACAATTATCCACCTCATTTTTCTTCCACTAAGTGGATTATATTGGAGTAGATTCTACATTAAGATTTTATTTTATCCATATGAAATATTTTAAATACTGAATTTCCTCCTGTTTGAGCAAGGAGACAACATTTTGTGGGTGCTACCTACACAGTTTATCAAGATTCTTTTTTGTCTTCTACTTATTATTAATAGCTGTGTGACCTTCAGCAGTGGTGCTCCTTAGCAGTAAAATAGTATAATAGTGCCAAACTCAAAGGTTGTTGTGAAGAACTGATAAAGTTAATGTATATTTTTTATTATGGTGCCTGGTACATAGTGAGTACATACTAAATGTTAGCAGCTATTTGTTTAAGGATCATCTGATGATAAGAAAAATGTGGCAGGAGAATGTTAGCTATGTCTTCCTCATTAGTGCTTCCCTAGCACTTATTTTGTAAGCTTCTGAGCTAGGATTGTGCCACTGCACTCCAGCCTGGGTGACACAGCAAGACCCTATCTTTTGGGAAAAAAAAAGCTCCTGAAAATTGATAGGCTCAGTGAACATTTATTGAGCTGCAGAATAGCTTGGGAAGTTTTGCAGCTTCCCAATACATTCTTGCTCTCACATTATCTCATTGTCCATAAACATTCTATTAAAAATAGGTTGTGGAATTAGATACTACTGTGGAATTTATTCTCTTGGAATTTGTACTCTTTTTTTCTCTTGTGCAATTCATCTTATTTAACAAATATTTTTTATGCTTCTTTTATTAGGTAGCACAGGCTGTGCCTTAGGTACTGAGGTTGATGAAACAAAGTGGATGCAACCTCTGCCCTCAAAGAGTTTACAATCCTCATTAAATATATTTAACTTCAGCTGAATTTTTTCTTCTTCTTCTTGCATGGTACCTCAGATTATTTCATTTTTTAAAAAAGTTAAATGGCAAATTACAAGGAAACAAAAAATCAGCATTTTCTTTTTTTTTTTTTTTGAGATGGAGTTTCGCTCCTGTTTACCCAGGCTGGAGTGCAACGGCACAATCTTGGCTCACCGCAACCTCCGCCTCCTGGGTTCAGGCAATTCTCCTGCCTCAGCCTCCTTAGTAGCTGGGATTACAGGCATGTGCCACTATGCCCAGCTAATTTTTTGTATTTTTAGTAGGACGGGGTTTCACCATGTTGACCAGGATGGTCTCGATCTCTTGACCTCGTAATCCACCTGCCTCGGCCTCCCAAAGTGCTGGGATTACAGGCATGAGCCACCGCGCCCAGCCCTTTTTTTTTTGTTTTTGTTTGTTTGTTTGTTTGTTTGTTTTGAGAAGCATTTTCTTGTTTTTTGATTGAAATTCCATGCTGCATCATGGAATGGACAGAACAGTCTTATCAGACATCTTTATTTTTAGTGTAGTGTACTTTGAGGTAGCGTATAGAATGACAGCTTTGTCTAACCTTGAAGATAAGGTTTATCTTCAGTATACTATGTCATTAAGACAGAAACTATTTTCAGCATATTAGGACAGTTTTCAACAGGACCTTTTTAAATACCTGTACGTGATCTTTAACAGATCCACAAATTGTGACATTTCACATTTTTTTAACTACAAATTGCTGTCTTATAGACAGTATCAGCCTGCATATTAAACAGTATTCCTCTTAATGTTTTTGTTTATGCATGTGTATGTTCCTTTTGAAATGCTGATCCTTTTGAAAGGTTTTGTGTGTGAATATGAAATTACAGAAACAAACATATATCCAAAGTTTTTACTCAGCTTCAGAAGGTAAGAGTACGAATTTATTGATGTTGTCAGGAGTCTCTTTAGCTGTTCTGTTTTGTGTCTCAGTGAGACTGATGACAGTCTCACTCTGTCATCCAGGCTGGAATGCGGTGGTGCAGTCTCAGCTCACTACAACCTCTGTCTCCCAGGCTCAAGTGATTCTCCCACCTTAGCCTTCCAAGTAGCTGGGACTACCGGCATGTACCACCATGCCCAGCTAATTGTTGTAGTTTTCGTAGAGATGGGGTTTTGCCATATTGCCAAGACTGGTCTTGAAGTCCTAAGCCCCAGCAATCTGCCCACCTCAGCCTCCCAACGTGTTGGTGCTGGGATTACAGGAATGAGCTCTGCACCTGGCTTCTTTTCTGTTCTTTTTAGGAAAGAATTCAGCATGTCTAGATGATGTGGCAAAATTATCTGGTTTGAAGCTTTTTTTTTAGACTTAAAATATTACATTTAGAATATTTTGGTTAGTATTTGTACAGACATGAATATTGTGCTTTGAAATGTTAATAACATTCCATTTTATTTTGTAATAGCCATGTTAATGAAATTTTTAAGCTGACTTATTTATTTCAGTTGCATAGTTAGGGCTCCGATAAATTAATGCTGAAATCTTAAACCTTTGTAATCTTAACAGGTGCTTATATTGCACAGCAATATGTCTGACAAATTTGTTTCTGAAAGCAAAAGTATTTTAAGAAATAAATGTATACAAAATGTATACAATTGTACATAAGTAGCTTATGTAGCTCAAGTTTGTTTTCTTCCCATCACGGTATGCAGGTTTCAAGTTACTACTGTACTCTTATATTCTCTTGCTTTTACATTAAGAGCATTTGTTGCTGAAACCCTCTGTATCTCCATCCTCCTCATTTGTAAAATAAAAATGTTACCTACTTTGTAGGTTCCTTTGTGTAAAGTAAATGAAACAATAGTTTATAAAAGACCTTGTGCAAAGCCTCGTACATAGTAGACATAGAAATTATTGGTGTCTGTGATGATATTCAGATAATTTACACTTGGTGGGGGTCAATTTTATTTCACTGCTCAACACTCAGCCACTGGGAAGAACCCCTCCCTCATAATGTTGCTCTGTAGAATTACTCAGGAATTTAGAGATGTATATTTTTAGATTAAATAACATAATGGTTTATGAATATAGTATTATAATGATTTCTACTTCTGAAAGACTACAAAGAATGTTTCCTTTTTTTCAGTTCAGTCATGTCGAACAGCAAACACTGGGCCTGATATCAAGAGAACTGTCTAGTATTCATTATAATACATTTTTGCCTTTGTTTTACATTAAATTGATTTTTGCTATTGCTGTGCAAAGTTTGAGTATGCTGCTCTGCTTTAAAAGGTGGTGGGCCCAGGAAAAGAAAATTATCTTCTTCTTCAGAGCCATATGAGGAAGATGAATTTAATGATGATCAATCTATAAAAAAGACAAGACTGGATCATGTAAGTTTATATTTGAATTACAGTATCAAAATTGGCTGCTTAAGGATGGAATATGTTGAGTTTGTGGATATTAGACTTGAAAATCCACCTAAATGAATTCCTCTCTTTCACAACTAAGGGAATTTTTGTCTACATCTAATTTGTGACTGTTTTTGCTTTTTAATTTATCTAGTATGAAGCCTGCTTAAACACAGGCTATTTTGTGTCTGTGGATATCAGACCTGAAAATTTGTCTAAATCAATCATTCTTTTCTTTCGCCAGAAAGCAAGAAAATTTATGCTTGCGTATATTCTGAGACTGTCTTTGCTTTCTTTTAAATTTATCCAGTATTAATTGCTTATCTCTGCCCTCTTTGTTAAATTGTGTTCTCTGAACTGTGTGCATGTTCATCTTCAAATTTCCCTTTTTTTTATATGGACAACAGTCAGAATAGGTCCCACTCTAATGACCTCATTTTAACTTGAGTATTGCACTAATAACCCTGTCTCTACTAAGGTCACATTCTGAGGTACTGGCCATTAGGACTTCAACATTTGAATTTGGAGGGGACATAATTAACTTACAACAGTGATGTTTCCAGAAGCAGTTGAATAGGGAAGGCAAATTTATAGAGTAGATTATCTATTATGTATCTTTCATGATGAATCATGAAAGCATGAAAGTGTAATCATCTTGCCACCAGACAGTTGAGTTAATCTCCCAAGAAATGGTACTATAATGGAGACTCATCGTTGGCCTCTGTTCCTTCCAGGTTGAGCGCTGACTATACCAATAGTCAGATTAATCTTGGTGAAGAAAGTCTTATCTTGTTGATCTGCGAGCACAGACTCAAACCTAGTTGCCAGGGCCATTTGTAAATGGGCCTATTGAGCAAGGATTCAAGCGGCTATGGACTTAACTGGTGTTCACAAAATGGATAATCTTGTATACCTGATGCTTAAAAATTGTCTCTGCAGTGTGTGCACCCTTGGCTAAACATTCACATGAACACCATTATCCTTGTATTCTATTCTCAGGATAACTTTTTATTTTGTTTTGTTTTGTTTTGAGAAAGAGTCTTACTCTTGGGCAGGCTGGAGTACAGTGGTGTGATCTTGGCTCACTGCAACCTCCATCTCTCAGGTTCAAGCAATTCTCGTGCCTCAGCCTCTGAAGTAGCTGGGATTACACGTGTGCACCACCACACCCAGCTTTTTTTTTTTTTCCTTTTCTTTTTTTTTGTAGAGACAGGCATGTTGGCCAGGCTGGTCTTGAACTCCTGACCCCAAATGAACCACCCACCTCAGCATCCCAAAGTGCTGAGATTGCGTGAGCCACCACGTCTGGCCATTAGAATAATTTCTATTTTGAGATGTTCAACAATATGCCTCTTTTCCAGACCTCCTGGTCTTTCAGTCTTGTTCTCCTTAGTCTCTGTCCATGATATATTGCTGATCTCTACCTCTGGCCATCTCTTTGTACACAAAATGGACAAGATCTACTGCCCAAAGTTTTACATAGGGCTACTTTCTGAGATGGGTTTATATTATAACAGTTGTTCACTTGACTAGTTCTAACAATTATGCAAATCCTTTGTAAAGCCAAGCCAGTTTAGGCTGGGTGCAGTAGCTTACACCTATAATCCCAGCACCTTGGGAGGTTGAGGCAGGAGGATTGCTTGAGCCCAGGAGTTCAAGACCAGCCTAAGCAACATAGTAGGACTCCCGTCTCTGCAAAAAAAAAAAAAAAAAATTTTTTTTTTTTTTTTCAAATTAGCTGGTCATGCTTACATGCAGCTGTAATCTCAACTACTCAGGTGGTTGAGAAGGGAGGATTACTTGAGGCCAGAAGATCAAGGCTGCAATGAGCCATAATTATGTCACACTTCTGCCTGGGTGACACAGTGAGACCTGTCTCAAATGAAGTTTAAGGATTTCTTTCCTCTTTGTCAGGTCAGACAGAATTTTGTTGTTGTTGTTTTCGAGACAGAGTCTCACCCTGTTTCCCAGGCATTATCTAGGCTCACTGCAACCTCTGCCTCCCAGGTTCAAGCGATTCTCCTGCCTCAGCTTCCCAAGTAGCTAGGATTACAGGTGTGCACCACCACACCCAGCTAATTTTTGTGTTTTTGGTAGAAACAGTTTCACCATGTTAGCCAGGCTGGTCTCAAACTCCTGACTCCAAGTGATCCACCCACCTCAGCCTCCCAAAGTGCTTGGATTACAAGCGTGAGCCACTGTGCCCAGGCTATCAGGTCAAAAGCATTCTGCTTTTATCAGGATTTATTATCTAGTCAATAACTTTCACAAAAATAAATCAGTTCCATTTTTAAAATGTGAATTCATTTCAATGTCAATACATTAGAGAACAATTTGAGCATAATCCAAAATTTGCATGTGTTTTTCTGCAGTTTTGTCCATGAGAAATAATAGGTGATCATACAAAGTTGTTTCCAACAGAACCAAGCCACGTAGGAATACATAAAACACACACACACTTCCAGTATCTACTGGCTGCCTCTTTTTACCATGTATATTATCCTATTAGGTGGCAATGTGCTATTCTTCAACATTTGTGATCTTTTCTATTTGAAAAAAGCACTCATTCAATATCCCAAACCTGTCTAAGCATTCTGGTTCAAAAATGCTACGCAGTGCATGCAGAGGGAATGTTTTAAGTATTAAGGAGAAGCTCGAAACAAGAAAACATTTGGAAAGAAATAAGAATGTACAGTATCCCAAGCAACAGATATCTTTGACGGTCCACATTATGGACCGTCAAAGATAATGCCACAAAAATAAAAGTGTATGTATGGCTGGACCAGGTTCAAGTGCTGCAAAGTCAATAAGAACAAGGCATAAAGAGATAGAGGAAAAGGACAGATTGTCAAATACTTGGATTCAAGATCAAAGGTTGAAATACTAAGGAACAGTCTTTCTCATATAGATCTTTGTCATTGTATACACAGACCTAGAATGGAAATCACTGTACCCTGCATGAGTGGCTCCTTTTAGTGCTGGTAGTGGTTGCTTTAATGATTTCAAACAGTGCTGCAGTTTCATTAGTGTAGATAAGAGAGCTGCAAAAGAATTTTTCAGCAGTGATACAGAAGTAAATTGAAGAAAGAAGCTGTGCATGTATTAAACTCTTGGTTTTGATTAAACAAATATCTATTATGAATGCATGCCTTGAATAACCCAAATATGAAAAGCAGAAAATTGCTCTAGGATTCAAGACTCTTAAAGTTAATATAACTGTAATATTTGGCATCAGTGCCAAATGGAGATGTGAAACTGAAGCCAATAATATCACTCACCAAACTGTGAACCTTTTAAAAGAAATTGTTAAAGTCGGCCTTTGAGGTTCATGTCAGGTATAGAAAAAATGTATGGATGACTGCCCACATTTGCATTTATATTTTTACTTAGTCCTTTCCTGTTAAAGAGGATGAATGTTCCAAAACATTAAAAAAAAAATTAAAAAATTCTTACAGTATATCAAGTTTACTCTCTACAAAAGCAGAATTCAATCTATGTCATATTCTTCCTTTTGCCTCCAAAAACCACCTCTCTGATAATAGCCCCTTTTTAAAGGTGTGATAGCAATGATTATAGCTTATTAAAGTGAATATTTAAGATGTTAATGATGTTATCTAAGGCAGGGATCCAGAAGAGGTTATAGAATGTTGGAAGAGGTTTAACATTGCAATGTCATTGTTGAAGCCTGGAGTAATATAACAAGAATGTTTGTGTTATGTGTGGCTGAAAATTGTCTTTGACTTGATTCTCTATTTTGAAGAATTTGATTCTTCAGAGAAATTTTAATAGTTTAAAACAAGCTATGTTAATCTGAGAAAACAGTTTGGATCTGAAGCAGTCAAAAATGAGGATACTGAAAAGCTTCTAGGGTCCTATCCTGTTGATCTAACTGCAGAAAACATTCAGCACCTTGCCGCTGATGGCTGTATGGATGCAGAAGATGATGATGACAGTGATGATGAAAGTCAGAAGTCTGTGTATGCCATGACAGTGTAATACAAGTGATCAGATGTTTTAAATGCTGTGAAAATAGTTGGACTGCCTTGAAGATAATGGCCTTACTGCTGAAGATAGTAGAATAGTCTTATATGGCATCCAGATGAATTTGGAACTGTACAGGCAGCATTGGTGTAAAAGGAGGAGGCCGGCAATGCAAAAGAAATTTTATTCTTTATGTTTTAAGTCACTACAGCAGACATAGCAAGGACAGTGAGCTACAACCTTCTGGATCTGGCATTACAAATTTCCATTCATTTTCAGATAACCATTTTCTACCAATTCACAATAACTCATAAGCTGTAACCCTTCCAATGTCCACAAGCAAACTTCAGCTCATATTTATTGTAGTATTTATATATGAACTATCTAGTGTGTGTAAAGTTATGGTATCATTTTTATTAGATTACTTTCTCTTTTTATGTGTTACTGATGTTTTTTGACGTTGTATCTCTAATGCAGTTTTTTTCCTAAAGGCTATGATTTTTTACCAATTTTGTATAGTGCAGTAATTTTTGGAAATGTGTATGTCACAGCAGAACTGATTCTGGTCAATAGAAGAGGACATGCTGGCCTTTCTTTACACTCTCTGCAATGATTTTCCCGCTGGGGCTTGCCAGAGACTTGATATGATATCCTTACCTATGACAGATAGATTATATGAAAATCATTGCATCTGCTGGTCATGAAACCCAAGTGACAGAGTACCTTGTATTGCACTCTGGACCTGGTACAAAGCCCTCTCTTAACCTGGGCCCCATTCATAACCAACAATCTTTTTTTTTTTGTTTTTGAGATATTAGTTGCCCAGCCTGGAGTGCAATGGCATGATCTTTGCTCTCCGCAACCTCTGCCTCCCGGGTTCAAGCGATTCTCCTGCCTCACGCTCCTCAGTAGCTGGGATCACAGTAGCCTGCCACCACACCCAGCTAGTTTTTTGTATTTTTAGTAGAGATGGGGTTTCAGTGCGTTGGCCAGGCTGTTCTCAAACTCCTGACCTCGTGATCTGCCCACCTCGGCCTCCCAAAGTGTTGGGTTTACAGGCGTGAGCCACCATGCCCAGCCATAACTGACAATCGTAAGAGGTATTTTATAAAATGAATCAAAGCAGTATATACCCTAATGAAATATATCTTGCCTCCAGTGTGCAAAGTGCTCCCTATGTCCAAACAGTCTAAAGAGGCAGATAGGTGCACCCTTTCTTTTCTTAAGAGTGGAGTTTCCAACGTGCTCCAGACTACACTCCCATAAAAGTGGTGGTCCTCAGAGTGAGGATGGTTATTCCCTCACCCTGCATGTACATATCTGACCAGTACCATTCAAAATACCCACTACCTGTCAACATCTTCAGTATAGTGGATCAAGTGATACTCTCTGGACAATGCAAAACCACCTAAGTCTGTGAGTATTGTATTGTGAGAGAGAACCAGGAGAGTTACTGTAACTCTGAAGAAAGACTAAGGGCATATCATTAAACCTGCCAAAATAAAAATGGATTGCTTCTGTTTGACCTAATTGGGAAACGAGGGAAAAGCAAGTACTTGATTGATAATTGCATAGCCATATTGATTTGCTCCAGCAAAAATACCACATCCTGTCAAACAGCTGTAGTTGGAGTTCGATTGTTTATATACTCTTAAATAATTCTGCAAGACTCATCTTCCTTTTGCATAGGCAAAGGAGGCATTTTACATTGGGATGGGATGGTGGTATCATATCTGCAGTTCCTTTAGGACTGTAGTAATTGCTTATTAGTGTTGTTTTGATTGACACAGAAAATTCTAGGGACTTGGATTTGGTGTTTCCTATTATAGTAGTCCATGCATCATGGGTCAGGGAACTAATAGAATATGGGATTTCGGCCAGTGCCAAATATGTCTGCTCCAACTCTGATTCTGGAGATGGAAAAATAAGCACTGGGTTGAATCATAATCCTTGGGTATGCTGAGACAGATGTGGGCCCAAACTTTGTCAACTAGCTTTTGTAAAGTGTCCATGTAGCCTACTGGACCACATGAGTATATTCAGTCAATCAGGGATTAGCAGACCTAGGGGAAGTGTGGAACCCAAGAGCAAACAGCACGTGTTAGGCACACCATCTACTAAATATTGTGCTATCGTATATTTCCCAAGAGCTGTTTACTGTTTTCTAAATATTTTATCTATTTTTTAATTAAGGTGAAATTCACATAGCATAAAATTAATCATTTTAGAGTGAACTATTTAATGCCATTTAGTATATTCACAATGTTGTATACCATCATTCCTGTCTAGTTCCAAACACTGTCATCACCTCATAATAGCAAGCTATACCTATCAAGCAGTTTCTCCCAATTCCCTCCTCCGCTAACCCCTGGCAATCATCAGTCTGCCTTCTGTGTCTCTGGATTTACCTATTCTGAATATTTTATATAAGTGGAATTATATAATATGTAACCTTTTATGTCTAGCCTCTCTTTAATTTCAGAGGAATGTGTTTGCTTTTTTTTTTCTTTTTTCAACTTTCATGTTAGAATCGGGGTTTGTGTGTAATTTTTTTACAAGGGTATATTGCGTGATGCTGAAGTTTGAAGTATGGATGAATCTGTCACCCAGATAGTAAGCATAGTACTCAATAGGTAGGTTTCCTCAACCCTTCCCCAACATCCTCCCTTCACTCTCTTGTGTTCCCCAGTGTCTGTTCTCATTTTTATGAACATGTGAACCCAATGTTTAGCTTCAGTTTATACATAAGAAATGTGGTATTTGATTTTCTGACTTCACGTTACCTTGCTTGGGATAATAGTTTCCAACTATATCTGTATTGCTGTGAAGGACATTATTTCGTTCTTTTTTATTTGCCTCTTACTTAGCATAATGCTTTCAAATATACTACAATGGTTCATTCATGTTGTAGTATGTATCAGTACTTGATTCTTTTCTATGACTTAGTATTCCATTGTATGTGTTTATTTATCTGTTTGTCCATTGGTGCACATTTTTGATATATTAAAAAATAACCAACTGAAGTTTTCGAAACAGTAGTGAAAAAACAGTGGTTTAGAGTTAGACACTTGGATCTGTTCCCTCCTCAGCTGGTTGTTGGCCATGTGTGAACTTTAAAATACTGTTCCAAAAAATAAAAATAAAATACTGTTCTTAGAATTTCAGTGTGCCTGGGCTGTAAAGATGTCAGTATCAATTTCTGAGGATTTTGAAATGTTTTCTCCAGATGTGTTTCACCAATGTATTTTATTATTTCCCTGCTCAAAATCCTGTTGCTTCTGAAAAAAGACTAACCTTAGGCTATATGCCGTGTTTAGCTCTGGTTTAATTCTTCGTCCTTGCAGCCTATCCACATTCTCTGCACTTTAGCCCAAGTGGACCACTTACTAACTTATTATGAAGCACTAACTTACTATTATGCAGTTTTCTTCTTTAGTTCAGATATCCATAGCATTTTATTGGTCTCTGTTTTATGAAACTTTATTTTATTCCATTGTGCGGAGGAGGTATCAGAACTTAGTTGTTTCTATCTAAGGTATTCAAAGACAAAAATAGCAATATAGTTGTTGGATAGTAAAGGAGGTTGAAGAACTAAAAGACTGTATATTTCTACATCTGTTTTGTATAGCATGTTGTACAGTTCTAAGCAGAGTAGATAAATGCTTTTTGATTGACTAGAATTTTTCCTCTGCATTAACACAAGGAGTCTTTTCTTTTTGCTTAAATATGGACTTTAAGCAGTTTGTTAAAGTGAAGTTAAGTGACAGAGAGGAAAGAAAAGTGAGACTATGTATACCCACAATTCTCATATTAATCTGTTTGGTTTGTGTATTATTTAGTTCCACTTAAATTCCTTTTATCATTGTTTCAGTTTTATGTTGTGATTGAGCAATTAATATTTAAGCCCTTCTCTGAATCAAGAGTGAAGTAAAAGTAAACTCTTTTCAGAATTTGAGATTTATAGGTGGGTATAATAGTGAACATAGAAGAGATATTTGTATCCTTTTAAAATTTACCATTGTCTTAGAGAAGCCATCAATATACTTGATTATATTGAGTTAATTTGAGGATCATTCTAGTTGTTTAACTGATTTATCTCATTTTAAGGAAAGCACTGAGAATAAAGTTTGAGTTTTTGGATATGCAATCAGGGTCTTTCAGTGATCTTAAGTCAGCAATATTTTTTATCCTTAAAGACATAAATTTGTCAATGTTCACAGAAACAGAAACATTTTGGATTCTTCTGATTGTGAAAATTTTCAGATCAAGTCAAAATACAAATATAATTGCCTTAAGACCATTGTTATTGATATCTCTTAAATTGGTTCTTTTTTTCTCCCCATTAGGGAGAAGAATCAAATGAGTCTGCAGAATCTAGCAGTAATTGGGAAAAGCAGGAAAGTATTGTATTGAAATTGCAAAAGGAGTTTCCCAATTTTGATAAACAGGTGAGTAGTCATGTATGAAAATTTAATCAGTGTGTAATAAGTGTTTTTATCACAAAGTAGTGTTAGCGTTCAACCATACAAAAGCTTAGAGTGAGTTTTGCATTCTTGTAATTAAATGTTCTCCTTTTATCAGTGTTATAAAGTATTTTTATACTATTTAATTATGTTATTTACCTTGTTTACTCATTACAGTGTCTATGCTGTATCCCTAAGTCATTTAAAAAAGATAATAAAAATTGTGAACTCATTTATAAAATATAAGTCATGTAGAAAGTCATCTGTAACCCTGCCCCCATCAAGTAACTGCTTAGTTATTTTTCATACTCTCATCCTTGAAATTTTTTATAAGAATTTTTAAAATACTACATTTCAGTGTCTTACTAGTTCATAAGCTTTTTCTTCTACTTCCCAAATAGTAAGAATATTTTCAGGGTCTTTAAAGACTCATGCCACGCATATTGTTGCTAAAAGAGCCTCTGTTTAATCCCATGATTTTGTATATAGAAGCAGCACATATTTTTTTAACATGTAGAGTACATTTATACTTGCCTTGATTTATTTGAGTATGTATGCTCAGATAGTACATCTACTAAATTCTGATGAGCTAAATGCACAATCTTGTTGCCATACTGGTTCTTTACCTATGTTGAAACTTAAACCAGCTGCATATTGAAATTTCATTTTTAATTGAGCAAGCATTTCTTGATCTTCTAGTGTTCACAGTACTTCATAGTGAGAGTTAGAAATGCAAAAA
Source organism: Callithrix jacchus (assembly GCF_049354715.1). Lineage (NCBI taxonomy): Eukaryota > Metazoa > Chordata > Mammalia > Primates > Cebidae > Callithrix > Callithrix jacchus. Next base: position 103,308,595 of record NC_133504.1, on the reverse strand, counting down.
AAAAAAAAAAAGCCAAGTTTTCTTTCCTTTAAAGACTATTGTGTATTTGTGGAGGTGAAATTACACAGCGTGTGTAAAGCAGCATAAGAACAAGTGCAAAATAATCAGATATGAATTCTCTGTTTTCAGGTGATTAACTTACTTTTAAAAGAGCATAGACCTTTTCTGCCAGTTGCTAATTTGAGATTTTTAACAAAAAGATAAATGACTTATTTCTAGGAACTAAGAGAAGTGCTCAAGGAACATGAATGGATGTACACAGAAGCTTTAGAATCTTTAAAAGTGTTCGCAGAAGACCAAGGTAATTATTCTGTGCCGCAGAAACGACATAATTCTCATTATATGCTGCATTTTAGTTTATGAGAAAATGGTATAAGAGCACCTATTAGCTGTTAATCAGAGGATGGGATTGCAAAAGATACTAGAAGTAATGATGTAAAAACATTCTAACAGCCAATTTCTAAATGTTTTGACCTGTCTGTTCTTTATCATGGTGTAAAACAAAACAATAAATACCTTTTTCTATTTGTTCAGTCTTTTTTGATAGTCAAGGCTACTTTTAAACTGCCATGTTTTATTAAGTGTAAAAGAAACTTTCTAACAACCGTCAGGATGGATCTTGTGATTGGTAATATCATGTCATTACTGTAATGTAGATGTCTTAGCCTATACTTGCACAGATTTTAAAAGCACTAGCATCAGAAACTTAAGGGTATGATAGGCATGAACCCATTTTGGAACACTCTTAATTCTAGGATCCAAATGATAGAGGAGAAGTGGTAAGGAAGAGTTGAGTCATACATGTTTAGTAACGTACCTAAGGAAGAATCAAGTAGACTAGCTCTTCATAATTGCAAAGCCAGCTTTAAAAGCCCAGCATGATAGCTTTAGGTGTTTTGGATTTGATTTTTTAAAATAAATTGTTTTTAAAGAAAGGCTATACTACCAAAACTCTTGATGGCACAGAAAATTACATTCTGTGGCCAAAAGAAAGCTACCAAATCTGAGTTTGAAAAATGGGTGAGAAAAGCCATGTTACGAATGTCAAAAAACTTGAGGAATACTTTAGCCAATTTATTTTGCTTATTTTTTTTATAAATGCACAAAAATAAAGGTATGAATCTGTGTAAGTCTAATAGCTTTCTGAGTAAGTAAAACATTCTGAATAAAGTATTATAGATTAATTGGTGCATGTTTTCTCACTGGTACATAAAATAATGGTGTACCTTCATTTACAGGCATCTTAGAATTCTGTAAACTGATAGATTAGTCAATGATAAGGAATGTGGCTTTTTGATAATACTGTATTTGAATAATTTTTTAAGTAACAATGAAACTTAGAATACTGAAGATAGTATTGGAAAATTATGGATAGTTGAAACATACATACTTTTCATTAGTAAGCTTTATAGTAGGGTAAGCATCATTTTTGCTACATTCTTCAGCATTGGCATAGTGAGTGGGGCTGCTAGGAATATATGGGACATCATATGGATATGCAGCTGTCATTTATGTTCTCAGGGCCTTTGTCGGAAAATAAAAATTTACATTTAATTCACTTTAAAAACACCTGCTTTTGAAACTTATTTTTAACCTCAAATCCTACATCAGTATTTCTTTTTAAAGTGTATCAATATTTAACAATAAATTGTGGTTGAATTCTTCTGTGTTCAAAAGGAATAGGTGAATGTTTTAAGTTTTTATTTAAAGTCTACCTTTATATTTATGTATTTGTAATTTAGTTTCTGCTTTTGTGTTTTGTTAACAGATATGCAATATGCATCACAAAGTGAGGTTCCAAATGGAAAAGAAGTTTCTTCAAGAAGTCAAAATTATCCTAAAAATCCAACTAAAACAAAACTAAAACAGAAATTTTCAATGAAAGCACAAAATGGCTTTAACAAGAAACGTAAAAAAAATGTATTTAATCCAAAGAGAGTTGTTGAAGACTCTGAATATGATTCAGGTTCTGATGTCGGTAGTTCACTAGATGAGGACTATAGTAGTGGTGAAGAAGTGATGGAGGATGGGTATAAAGGTAAAATTCTTCACTTCCTTCAAGATGCTTCAATTGGTGAACTTACTTTGATTCCTCAATGTTCTCAGAAAAAGGCTCAGAAGATAACAGAACTCCGGCCCTTTAATAGTTGGGAAGCTCTGGTAAGGTTTTATTCTTTTTCCCCCTGTATGTGTGTATGTATTTAATTCACAGTACCGGTTATAGTCAAGTTGTCTTTAGCCCAGGGAAGCATAGATGGGTGGCCTTATCCTGTGTAAAGTCAAACATTACTTTCATTGTAAGCCAATTGTATTTCAAATAGTGTCATATGACCTAATTTTGAATGAATTAAGGGGTGATTTTCCTGAAAAAACCCAAGCTGATTGGCTGGGAGTACTGTCACTCATTCTTTTGCATAGAAACTTGGTTCATTTCACTTCAGAAGAAGAAATTAGAGCTTACATTTAGGAAGGAGTTGTTTGCTAGCCTGTTCTGATCTGTTACTGCTGAGACACCATGCAGAAAGCAAGAATGTGGCAGAAATTTTACTACAACTACTAGAAGAGCAATAGCAACGGCCAGGGGAGCTCCATGATTCAAAATGCCAGCCTAAGTATTTTATGCTTCAGCACAAAAGAAGCAATTGTTTATTTTCTTTTTTTCTTCTAAAAGTGACAGCTCAATCTCTAACATGTTTTTCTTGGTTAAACAACGCGGCCATTTTATGGAGTGTAGCAGGCTGCAGCATTTTTAAGTGGAAAGATAGAAAAATTTCTGGAAGCCTAGAATTCAAGCGTTAGGTGAAGGGAAGGCATAAGCACTGGTAAGTACACTTTGCATGATCATTTTCTGGAATTTGATGTTCTGTAAATAGGTTTTCTCCAGAATACCTGCATTTTGAGTTTTATGAATGCCAACAGTCATCAAATCTTATTCATACAGATAAATATAAGAACTCTTAAATTTTGCTTCAACTCTTACGTGGGCTTTTATAGCAGGAATTTTATATAGGCCCTGTTGTAAAAGCAATATGGATGATTTTTAACAGCTTTAAAAGATGCAGTGACCCTTGATGCTTTATAAAATTTTTTAGCAAGTTTTATTCCCTAAGTTAGGGAGCAAAGTTGCTTTTGTGATTAATTTTATACTTGCAGCAAATCTAAATGAGCATTAAATACCTTGATAAGTGTCTTGAAGTGGCGGTAGGGGAGAGTCCCTCAACAGTGGTTATAAATGCATTTTTTAATTAAAATATTTGAAAAATACAGAAACAACATTAATAATGTTCCATAGCTTTAAAAAATAATAAAACCATTCATTTTGCCTGAAGCCTTTGCTTTTCCAGAGAACATCTGTCAAAGCAGGCCCTTTCAAAACTTGTTTGGCTTTGCCTGAGTGATTTATTTGTTAAAGTATTTGCTGAAGGGCTTTCTTGTTCTTCTTTTCTTCCTATTTTTCTTTCTTTTAATCTTTAATGGTCTCCTGTGTTATTGCAGAGTTGGGTTGCTCAGGCTTGTTGGGATTCTAATTTAATAAGATATGCAATTATCTCCACTAGTTTGTGTAGTCACTGTAACTACTTGCCCGAATATCTTATAGTAAAGTAAATTATACAATTTTACCAGGTATATGTGCCAGATGTTTAAAAAAAAAATTCAGCAACTTAACATGTAGAAAGCATATCTCCCCTACTAATTAATCAGAAGAGTTTAAATTAGTCTTGACATGAATTAGGAGATTAGGCATTACTTAGTGAAACCTCCTAACATCTTGCCCCTTTCTAAAAGTTGAACATAAAGTTGCCCCTTTCTTGTTTGTTCTAACCATCCATCCAAATATGAAATATTTTATGTAACAGTCTAAAGGTATCCGAAAAGTAAACTTTCTACTATAGTTCAGTGAATACAGTGCTTTGCTGTCCTTAGCAAAGTAGGTGAATGAGCTTTTTCAAATTCATATTGTAAATTAGCAAGTAAATATATAATATGCTTTCAATTTTAATTTGCTTAGAACTTCGAGCTTCTACTTTAAAAACCTTTAGAATTTTAAATGTGACTTACTTAGAGGGTACTTTTTTTTTTTTTTTAGCTAAAATCCTACCCTAGAGCAGTTTTAATATCTTAATAAAATTATCAAAACAAAAGTCAACATTAGGCATATTTTGGTTAAAAGCTATATAATTTGCTTCTTCCCTGTTAATCAGTGAGGTTTGATAATGTACCTCTAAACAACTTCAAAAGGAAACAAAAGCAAAAAAAAATTGTTTTGTTTTGATAGCTGCCATATTTAGAAATTTCTATCAGAATTAGTTGGAAGTTTTAATTTTATTGCTCAGTCATATTTCAATGAGAATTACAACGTATTAAATATATTAAGAACAGCCTGCTAATGAATAGCTCTTTCTTGAAATTATTGTTTAATCTTAGTCTTAAGAATTGGGGAATTTCTATTTATAAACTATAAAATTCATAAATATTTCATCAAAAAATTCATACTTGAGATCATGAATAAAATACATATATAAAATAGTAATTTTTATTAAAATTGAGGTTTCTTTAACATTGGTAATTATTAAATGATTAAATGTAATTAGTATTTCATGGTCTTATAAAAGTAATTGAAATGTGAAAATTATGTTAGTTGTGCCTTTTAAAACAACACTTGAAAAGTTGTAGATCATTGATTGTTTTCAAGGTAGAAGACATATAATGTAATGTAAGTGTAATAGATATGATATATAAGTAAGTATAATATACTTATATCACCTATTTGGTAATTTAATTATAGTAATTTTAAATCTAGAGGTTACTACTATTTTATATTATTATGACTTATTTGTCAGATAATTACACTTCTTGAAATTAAAATACTCTTGAGATATTTTAGTCACTCCCATCTTACAGGAGGAAAATTTGACTTTTTTTTTTAAGTACATTACCTAAGGGGATATTTATGCTTGCAGCTTTACAGTCATTTTTTTTTTCCTGAGTCAAAATTTAAATATTGTTTTTAAATTTTTCTTCATAATTTTTTCTATTTTTTTTTAATATTTAGGTAAACTCAATTATGAGTAATACAGGTTAGCCACAAGAAGTAAAAATAGGGGAGAAATCTAGCTGTACAAAATAACACATGAGAATCTATCTATACTAAATAACACATGAGAAAACTCTGGAAGGAACAAACTTGTTGGAAATGAATTTTTTCCATTTTATTTCTAGTTTTTCTGCATAATAGTAATGTAGGTGCCCATTGTGAGAAAATCTCATTATTAAATCAATAATAATTATTTTGATTATTATTAGGCTTCAGAAATATAGCAAGCTAAAAATGCCATTAGTTTCAAAACTTGTACTGTTATTGTGGTAAAATTAGAATTTTTATTGCCAAATTTCACACATTAGATGCCATAATTTCACCAGCCACTTACTGGATTTTTGTCTAGCCTTGCACACAGTAGGGTAGGGGATATTAGTATGTCTGTGAAAAATATTACTATGTTGCATCTTTATATGTTAATCAGAGTAGTAATGCTTTTATGCTGACCAATGCAACATGCATCAGTAACTCAACATGAAAACTTTCATATATGCATCTACTTCGTTAACATTTAAATCAGTGTAGATCTGGTTTTTCTTGGCTGTTAAGCACTCAGGTTTAGTCCACGTCAAACACTATGCTACTCATTGTGTTACTCTCATCTGCAAGACTGCTGATTTTCTTTTTTGTTTGTTTGTTGTTGTTGTTGTTGTTGTTGGGTTGTTTGTTTTTTGTTTTGTTGTTGGTTTTTTTTTGAGACGGAATTTTGCTTTTGTCACTTAGGCCGGTGTGCAATGGCGAAATCTTGGCTCACTGCAACCTCCGCCTCCCAGGTTCAAGCAATTCTCCTGCATCAGCCTCCCTAGTAGCTGAGATTACAGGCTTCTGCCACCACACCTGGCTAATACTTGTATTTTTAGTAGAGACAGAGTTTCAACATGTTGGTTGGGCTGAGCCGGAACTGCTGACCTCAGGTGATCCACCCGCCTCAGCCTCCCCAAGTGCTGGGATTACAGGCTTGTGCCATTGCACCCAGCCTTTTGCTTTAACTGGTGGTTTTTGTAAAATGCATGCCTAAATTGGCCACTGAAAGCATGGTAATCATATTTCTTCCTTCTGGATAAGGTGGTATCAGTGAATTTGTTTATAAGATTACTATATTCAAGATTTGTTTTAATTTGTATAAGTTTGGTAAGTTTGTACTCAAAAATTACATGTGCATTTTGAGTACTTTGTAGGTGCTGCCAGGTATTTGTAATAATGAATAAGCTGAGGACTCTGTCTCCAGGGCTGCCTTTTGGCAAGTGAGGATTAATAATTTGAAAATTAAATCTGCTTTTAAATAGTTTCCCCCGTCCTATGGAAATTCAAAAATATTTGTATAGTAAGAGTGACACACTGTGGCAAGAGAGGGATACTTCAATTGTTGACTGTTTTTGAAAGAAAAAAGTCCTTTGATAACTTGAGTTTTTAATGAAGAGATCACGAACGATCAGGGCCATATTGATGAGTTTTTTTTTTTCATGTAATTTATTCAGCAAGTAGCAGTTACCTTTTTACTGTCTTCCTCCTAAAAAAAGAGATTTATCATTTTTTGAAAATGATTCATTTTATCTAAAATTGAAGCAGTATCTGCAGAAATGTAAAGTTTATCCTAAATTCTACCAAAGAAACCCACCATTTCAGTTGTTTTGAGCATTATTTCTTTATGTATACATTTGTATACTTCATACCATGTAAACAGGATCATCTTTTTTGTGCTTTTCAATAACCAGATTTACTAATAGATCCCGCATTTATCTGGTACTTTGTATTTCTTAGATCCTTTTTGGGGGGAAGTTAAGTAACTTACAGGATTGTGAAATGATTTTTGTGTTCATAAAACTGTAGCATGGTGTCAGTAGAGTGTTCTTACACCTTTCCTTAAATGAGAGCCCCTCTTTCCCCCTCCCCAAATTAATGAAGATATTAACTATTGAGTTTCTTTCTTTCTTTATTTCTTTTTTTTTTGAGACGGAGTTTCACTTTTGTTACCCAGTCTGGAGTGCAATGGCGCGATCTCGGCTCACTGCAACCTCTGCCTCCCAGGTTCAAGCAATTTTCTTGCCTCAGCCTCCCATGTACCTGGGACTACAGGTGCTCGCCACCATGCATGGCTAATTTTTGTATTTTTAGTAGAGATGGGGTTTCACCATGTTGACTGGGATGGTCTCAAACTCCTGACCTCGTGATCCATCTGCCTTGGCCTCCCAAAGTGCTGGGATTACCATACTATTAACATATATTAATAGAACTGGGAAACACCTTTCCTTAAATGAGAGCCCCTCTTTCCCGCTCCCCCTTCCTGTCAGGCATGAGCCACCGATCTCAGGCCAGCTATTGAGTTTCTTTACCTTTTGTTAATTTTTTTACTTTTATTATTTACACATGTACTTAGATTCACAAATAATTCTATACACTTGTCCCTGAACCCCCGGGAAAATAATATCCACCCTTTTCCCCAGCCTGTTGCCCACACTGCGGATAACTTATTTCATGGCTTTTGATTGTTCTTATCACCTCCATATCTTTAGGTAATATAATGCACTTTTTTTTTGTCATTTGTAGGTCATATCTATCAACTTAATGTTATAGACAATAGGATTTAGCTCTCACTGTCTCTCACTTCACATGCCCATTTTCTGTTTCCCAGTTCTATTAATATATGTTAATAGTATGGTAATCTTGAAGATCATTTTTAGTGTCTGCATTATTATGACTATGCAAATGCTTTTCACAGATGAACCATGTTGTATACTACATGATTATTTTTTGTTTTCTTCTCATCATTTTTCTAGTTACTATTTGTCTCGGTTTTTCTGTTTGCTTATTTTTCTATATACTTGTCATTACGTCAACTCTAAAGTCTTTTCCAGTTGCCTAAATTTCCTGTCAGGTTCTTTTTCCCTTTTTTCTTTTTGACACAGAGTCTCGCTCTGTCACCCAGGCTGGAGTGCAGTGACACGATATCAGCTCACTGCCATCTCTGCCTCCCAGATTCAAGCAATTCTCCTCCTCAGCCTCCCAAGTAGTTGGAATTACAGGTATCCACCACCATACTGAGCTAATTTTTGTGTTTTTAGTAAAGATGGGGTTTTGCCATGTTGGCTGGGCTGGTCTTGAACTCCTGACCTCAAGTGATCTGCCCACCTCGGCCTCCCAGAGTGCTGGGATTACTGGCATGAGACACTGTGCCTGGGCCCATCATATTTTAGACACCTCTGGTAATCTGTCAGTTTCATTGTCTTTAGAAAAATCTCTTCAGGAATTTTATCACCTGCTTCAATTTGGACTATTTACACTGTAGGCCAGCTTTTCAACTGTGGCCTTAAGATTTCATTTCCCTGATGTCATGGAGAATCCCTTTGTCTCTCTCATTTTGAGTCTCTTGTTTCTGAATTCAATGCATGTCAATTGTTTTATTCTAGTGGTTTTGTAACTGCATACTAGGTGGTAGATGAATGAATGATACAGTGAAGCTAGATGGCCTGATTTTGAATCTCTTGTCTGTCCTTTTCTGACAGCTTACATATCTGTAAGCAAACATCTGTTAAGTGGGGTATAATTATGGTGCCTACCTATGGGAAAGTCTAAAAATTAAAGTAAATGCCATCAGTATTCTGGCTCTTTAAAAACATTATCTGCAGATATTTACAATAATTTTCACTGCAAATGTTGTATATATTATTAATAAAATGCTAAGAAAGTATTTGTTGTTTTCTGTTTGTCCGATATATAAGTTCTAGCTGTACTGAATCAAACTTTTTAAAATCAAACCATTCTTCTCTTTTTTAAACCACCATGCCCACCCCATAGCTTTTTAAATCAGATTTATGGCTGGACACATGGGGACATTACCTACAATGTATTAAGACTAACTGTTTTAGCCTTCTTGTGATAGTTTGACAAAGCTCAGTCATTGGGTTTTGAGCTGTGGTATGTTTTGACTTTTGGAAAGTGTTGTTTCTTCTTGCCAGTAGAAGGATCAATATGATGGTGGATATTGAGGTTATTGAAAGCAACACAGTTAGAATAATATTTAATTTTGAAACCAACATGCCAAATCTCAATTTGTTCCTCGGGTTTTTATTTACATCAGAGAAAAATAAACTTCTTTTATTTAAACCCCTGATAGTTTGAGTTTAGTGTCACAGCAGAATCTAATCATAGTATATTCATTCAATTAAACTCTTTTTCCTTTGAAAAATTGTCTACTGATTTTTACATTCATGGGTAGTGGATTGTTATTAGATAGATCTAAATTCTAAATCAGCAACAGTCATTTAGATCATCTCTACAGTTGGTTTACTTGTGTGGGAGGGAGTGGGGACAAGGTAGGGAGTGTCAGGGAATCCTAAGGAGTTCTGAAATTTCTACTTCAAAATAACCAAAAAGTGAAGTTCAGTTAAACATCTCATAACCAGCCCTCAACTGTTAAAGCATCCTGAAGTAAGAACGACCTTGCACTCTCCTTCGCTGCCTTCCCCATTTTGTTATTACAATAAATTTAAACATACAGTGTCAGAATAATATAATGAACCCCCATGTGTTTTGTCCATACTCTTGTTTGCTTCCTTTCATATTATTTTGAAGCACATCTCAGATGTCATTTACGATTTTAAATATGTATCCCTGAAGAAACCATCACATTCTCATATCTAATAAATATCAATAATTTCTTAATATCAAAATATTTAGAGTTCAAATTTCCAGTTATCTCAAAAATGCCGTAGTATTTGTTCATTTGTTTTATAGTTTGTTAGTTTGAATTGGGATCCAAATAAGGTCCACTTACTGAGATTGCTTGATAGGTCTTTTAACTCTTAATCTGCAGGTTCCTCATCCCTCTCTCTCCCCCCCTCCCCTTCTCTTTTTCCAGTATTTTTGGCAAAGAAACTGGATCATTTGTTGTATATTTCACCTGTCTAAACTTTTCAGATTATGCCTCCCCAGTGTAATTTAACATGTTCCACTGGACTAATACTTTCTGTAAAATGATAATTAGAAGATTAAATGCTCCCACCAATACTCTTCCTTAGTTTGTAATGTGTTCTTGCAATAGAAGACAGTAATATCTGATTGTTAACTTTTTGTAACATTAGCAGCTGTTGATGCTGCATATCTAGATTCATAATTCATTAGCCAATGCAAAATTAATATTTGTTTTATTTTTATTTTTTTTTCTTTAGAGACAGAGTCTCGATCTGTCAGCCTGGGGTGCGGTGGCATGATTTTGGCTCACTGCAACCTCCACCTCTTGGGTTTAAGAAATTCTTGTGCCTCAGCCTCCCCAAGTAGCTGGGATTACAGGCATGCACCACCACTCCTGGTTAATTTTTGTTATTTTAATAGAGATGGGTTTTGCTGTGTTTGTCTCAAACTCCTTGGGTTTCAGTTAATCCACCCATCTCAGCCTCCCTAAGTGCTGGGGTTTATAGGCCTGAGCCACCACGCTGGCCTGCAAAATTAATATTTTAATACTGTTACTGCTTCTTTAGGAACTATCTATAAAAATAACTTCCTTAAAACCACTCTAAATGTTGCTGTTCATATTCAAAATTCAGGATAAATGTTTATTCTTTCCTTTAATTTTCCAGGTCTCAAAAAATGATTAGTCACCCTCACCTTTTAACCCTTTCTTATGGCGTCCAAATGTCCGTAATTAATTTTTGCTCTTAAAAAATAAGTAAAAGGAAGAAAATTTTTTTAATAAAGACATCAAACTTAAATGTGTAAATTGGGACAACTTAGTGAATTTGTGATTTATGTCTGTTGTAATTTTTTATATTTTAGGAAGTTTCAGCTATAAGGGAAATTTTGTTTTTCAGAAAGCTGTTAAGAGGCAAAAACAGTAATATGATAATGACAGATTAGATCACAGTATGCTAATTTTTTTGAGTTGCCTCTTGTATAACACAACTTCTGAAAATATTTGAAAAATAGTAGCATATTCTTTTTTGATGGAAAAAAAACTGAAACCTGTAATTGCTCTATAAAGATTCAGCATGCTTCTGCTTCGCTTTGAATATATATTCACTTTGTATAATCTAACATTGGTTTTCTTAATAATGGTTATGTGACTTACATGTTAGGAATCTTCACAGTGCACATTTTACTTTTTTATCTATTTCTCAGAAATATTGACTGTTGTTTATCACTAAATTCATACTATGCTTAGGCTTTTACCTTCAACAATACAGTAACATCCTTAGATTTCTACTGAATTATGGATATGTTACTAGATGAGTATTTACCTCTCCGTGTGCTTCTGGCACATATCTTCAAAGCATAACTATTGTGAATAAAAGTATACATTTATAACCACTGTGAATAGTTACTATATTTAATTTCTCAAAACTGTTCATGAGAAATACTATAGAAATGGTTATTTACCATGTTGTATATTTTATATAAATTCATTAATCGGTGAAAGATTAGGTAAGTTTGTTTGTTTGTTTGTTTGTTGTTTGTATTTGTTTTTGAGACAGGATCTCACTCTGTCACCCAGGCTGAAGTGCAGTGGCACAGTCTTGGCCCACTGCAACCTCTGACTCTTAGGCTCAAGCCATCGTCCCACTTCAGCCTACTGAGTATCAGAGACCACAGGCGCGTGCCACCGCACCCAGCTAATTTTTTTGCATTTTTGGTAGAGACTGAGTTCTGCCCTGTTTCCCAGGCTGGTTCTGAAATCCCGGGCTCAAACAATCTTCCCACCTTAGCCTCCCAACATGCTGGGATAATAGGTGTGGTGTACACCTGGCCAGTTTATTGTTTTTTTGGCAGTTAAAACTTGCACTTTTTGTTTTTGAAATTATTTCTTCCTTGGCTTCTTGCTCTTTCAGGCTATTTTAAACACTTTTAAATGTTGATGTTCTTCAAAGTTTTATTCTCAGTCTTCTAATCTTCAATTTCATGTGTTTTTCCTTAGGTAATCTCATCAGTATTTCTGACTTTGATGGCCACCTGTGTGACATCTTTTTCTTGAGCCTACATCTCTTCTCTAAGATATAGATCTGTTTATTTAACTAACTAACCACTGACTCTCTCTCGAGAATTTCGTAGATACCCCAAATTTAATATATCCAGAAGCAGAATTCCCTCGCCATCCTGGTAAATTTTTATCTCAACAGACAGTACCACTAATCAGTTATATTGAAGCCAGAATTCTGGGAGTCAGGCTTAACTCTTTTCACTCATCTCCCCACACTTAATGGATTCTACCTCCTGAAGATCATGAATTGATCAGTTTCTCCATGTCCAACACAAGCCACTATTGTCTCTCAACTCATAGCCTTCTTAATAGTTGTTTGCTCTCAAGCCTTCTTCAACATTGCTTTCTTAGAGTTCTTTCTAAGCAGTAACTCTATCTTTTCACTTTCTGGCCTAAAACCTTTCAATAGCTGTTTAATGCCTATAAATTAAGTTTAGACTCATCAAAATGATTCATACCCTTACTGCCTTCCTGTTCAGACTTGTCCATTGCTTCTCTAGGTTCTGACATTTGAATTTATCTTTCCATTAAAACAGTTCTTTTATTATTTCTGGCCTTCTTACTCTGTAAGGAATTCCTAGGTCTTAGATTGTATTAGTCTTTTTGTGATGAGTGCCCATGAACTTTTGCTCTTTCCCTTGTTTATACCAGAGGGTTACCCTTGAAATTGTTACTTGTGTTTCCCAGTGATCATAGACCACAAGGACAGGGGCTGTGTCTGTCTCTCAGATACTTCACCAGTTAGAGTAATTTCTATTAAGAAATAAGAACATAATAAATGGTAGTTGGTTACAGAAAGAAAAGTTTATTTTGAACTTTTAAGGTCTTAAATTATTTTATTTAGAGAAGTTCGAGTTAGTGACTTTTTCTCTTACCCAGCTTTGTGACTGTTTGAAATTGAACCTTAGTATTTTCATTTAGATTGGTAGACTAGTCTTGTAATTGTTATGAGGATTAAATGAATTACTGAATGAGAGGTATCCAATAGTTTCTAGCACATAAATGGCACATAATGTATGTTCATTTTAATTTGTTTTGTTTCTCTCACATGTAGGTATATTACACACACGTACTACAACCAGCATGAGATTGTATTTTTGGCCTATAATTTTTGGTTGCGTTTAAAAATAAAAGTATTTTAGCTAAAAGTTCTAATAGAACCTCTTGAAGACACTTGATTCTTATATATACTGCTGCTTATGCATAGATCTTTCCCCTGAAAAACACAAAGTAGGGGAAGTGGGAGATCACATTGTGATTATGAATATTGTCCCTGTGAAAAATGTAGTGTGCAAATAAACTTAGTATTTTATTTACAATGCCATTTTTGAAGTGCTAAGAAAAGAGTGGATATTTTGTATCTTGCCAAGTTTTTCTAGGATAAATATGGAAAATGTATACTGTTATAAACTGTATTTTATTAAATTATCTTAGCATATCCCAAAAGTACTTAATTACTATTGATTGAGCTTTTCACTGAACTTAGAAATACTGTGATCATAGTGATTAGAATTGTTAATGTGATTCTTGTTATAACTTGGAAAAATATGTTAAATAGGATAACATGAATAAAACTCATATGTGATGTTTTCCTAATACATGGTTTTATTTTAGTTGTCTACATTCAGTTCTGGCTTATGGGATTTTCAGTTTTGCCTCAAATACTTCAAATAACTTTTGGGCTTTCTCATTTTCTTCACTAAAAATATTTTTTGTCATGTTCTTTAGAATATATTTTTTTCAGCTATCTAAAAAATTCTAATTCTGATATGGCTTTTATATATGAAGTATTCAGTGCCTCCTTTTGAAAAATAAATACAACTGTATTTTGAAAGAGAAGTTCTGTGAGTTTTCAAAGAGAACTATTTATAGTTTTATGTTGAAATTGTATTTTTTTAAAACCTTAGCTGATTATTAAATTGGTCATAGTTAACTTTTGATTCATGTAATATCTTTCCAGTGATAGTCTCTATTTAGAAGTAAAGCATCAAGTGACAAATAATTGGAGTTTTGAAAACTTGAGGGGCTACACTTTGCTGATAGATGTGGAAAAATATGTTTTAAGAAGATTGATCTTAATATGTAATAGTCATAGGAAATGACAAATGGAGATGGAGATAACAGATTAGATTTGCAGTGACTACGTTTGATAGTTACTTTTGGTATTAGGGAAAAGTGAATTTAAGATTTTGAAATGTTTTTAAAAACTTGATAGGAGATAGTAACAATTACTTGTTAATGTTTCTCCTATAAGAGAGTATAGCTGCCAGGATCAAAGTAACAAGTTTGGGATTATGCATGTTTTGAAGTAGGATATATTTTATTTTAACATAATGAGTTTGATGTATGACAGTAGAATATAAAAGAGAAACATGTAGCAATTCAATTATAAACATGAAGAGTCAGATCCTCTAGTAGTTGATTATAAGCTCATTAAGTAAAAGTTTAAATTAGCCAACCTGTTTTCCTCATGAAGAAATCAGGATTGCCTTTCTCTTTCCTAGATCTGTACTATTCAATTATTTTTCTTTTTGTGCCATAGTTCACAAAGATGTCCAAAACTAATGGCTTATCAGAAGATTTGATATGGCACTGTAAAACACTGATCCAAGAAAGAGATGTAGTTATAAGGCTTATGAACAAATGTGAAGACATTTCAAATAAATTGACCAAACAAGTTACCATGCTTACTGGAAATGGAGGTGGATGGAACATTGAACAACCTTCCATTCTAAACCAAAGGTAATCTTTGTTGAATATATTTATCCATATTTTATTCCAATTGTATAAAATATCTGAACTTATTTCTGTATCACGCCTAGGAAGTGAGTGATATGGCAACTAATGGTGGAAGAGAACCCCCAGGTATTCTGTAATGGCACATAAGTGGACTGTGAACTGTTTTTCATTGATTTCCCCCACCCCCAAGTAGGATATTTTATTCTATGATATCATTATAAGTTAAAGGGGGGGGATTGTATGATACTATATGACCTGTGTCTTTTTTGCCTGATGACAGATAATTGTTTATATAATCACGGAAACAGAAAAAGTGGTTTTAGCTACTCCTATGCGTAAATTTGATGTCCTAAAAAAATGTCAGCTGCTTAATTGTATCAGTGTAAAAATTCCTTTCCTAGCTTCTTTTCTTTTTAATTATAAATAAAATGAAAGATACCCCATACTGTGATGAAATGTTTTAAATGCTTTGATAAAGCCAGCTTTTAAAATCTTTTGGAGTAGAAATACATCAGAAAGGGAAAGGACAGATAACTTTGATTAAATAGATCATATAAGTATACTTATTTCCCCAATTTGCTACTTTCAGTAAAATACCTTACCAGAATTCATGCAAAAAAACAAACACAGAAATATTGTCCAATGGCCAGTACATATTAAAGTGGTTTTTGTAATTGTGATCACCCACATTTTGCATGTTGTTGGTGGATTGGGGTGGGGGAAATTGTTTTGAACTTCCTGTAAAAGTTTGTATATTTTTAAGTAGTTTTGAGACGCAAAACTGTTCAGAATACTTTTTTAAAGAATAATATAAAACTGCTAATAGTATGATATTATTTATAGTGGCAAACCATGGAAACAAATGGAGTTCCTAAGATAGGGAATAATTGTACTGAATTATGGTATATCCATACTTTGCAATGTTATGCAACATTAAAATGAGTTACGTCTGTTCAGAATATTTCTGATAGGTTAAGATTAGCAGTAGGATCTCATTAAAATTAATTGCCTTAGTTGCTGATTTTATTTACTTCTGATATTTTTATAAGTTAATGATCAAAGCATATTTGCTGATCATTGGTTAATAATTTAAAATCAAGGTATGGGGAAAAAAAACATGATTACTGGCCTTTAATAGTAAGCTACAATCTTTTCTGTGCCCTTCTAGGGTGCTATGGGATGGTGTAGGGAAACGTGATGCAGTTCCCACAAAGAAGCTCTTTTCTCTGTTGCATAGAAAGAACTATATCAGCAAATTCATCTCCTAAAAGTGTAGTTGGAGCTGCTGCTTCTTGTTCTCCAGCATTGGATATGGGGAGTTCTTCACTCTACAAGACTTACCCAGTTGAGTCTACTTTATCATAATTTGGATTTTTAAAAATCAAGTGCTTTATTGCATCACTTAAAAAATTTCTCTCTCAAAACCACATTCACCAAGTCCTGTTATTTGTAAATAGTTTGATCAGGTAATAAACTGTCCTTTCCATTAGACTGAGAATTTTTAAAATAAAATATTTAATAGATGAGAAAAATAGTTGTTGTTGCTTTTTTTTTTTTAAGTGCTTGTTGGATCTTATCCAAAGTACAACTTCTAAAACCTGTATAGATCGTCTCTTTAGAGTTTATTTAAGTGCACTTTTAGGGGGTAGAATTTGTTGTCTTGATTTTTGTTCTTCAGCCAAGGTAAGAGTTGCATAAGCAATTTTTACTTGGTGTACTGGCCAGGCATTGTGGGTACTTAGTTTATAGACATTTAAAGTTGTTTCCTTGCTTTAGTAAAGGATTGAGTAGCACAGAGGAAAAGATTAGATTAACCTGATGAATAACCTATCATGCTTACATCTTTCTCTAAAAAGCAAAAATTCTTTATAACAAAGTTTGCTTTGCTAAAAACTGTTGCAAGTGTATGTCAGTTGTAGCAGAAGACAGTTTGCCTTTTAGAAATACACATATTTGAGAATTCCTTTTGAAAAATGAAATCTTTATAGAGAAAAGTTAAAAGTTTTCATATGTACTTCAAAACCATTACATCCATAATCTTTATTTTAAAATGTCAACATTTTAAATGCTTAAAATATAATACAATGAGGGAAGAGAAAAAAACCTTAGTATTTCTCCTGTTTTATTTTTACTATATATGTAGCCATCTCTAAAGCTTTAGTTAATTAATCTATAATTTATCAGCCTTAAACTAAAAAGATTTCTCACATGTTCGAAATACAGTATATTTAATCATGCGTGTCTTGCCTTTTGAGCTAAATCTGCCAAGGTTCTCCTGATCTTGTTCATCCTGAGCTTGATGGATGGTTTCTATCCTGCTCTTCACAGGAGCTCTGAGACCATTTGACAGTTATGCAAATGCAAATTGACAATGCAGATATGGTTTCATTAACTCAAAAGTAGTAGTACGTAAATGTTTTAGTTTGAACATTTCTATCAGTACAAACTAATGTTGTGGTGTAGTATATGCAGCAGCCATGTCACACTTACAGGACATAAACTTTTGATCAGACAGCATCCCTAATCTGTTTCCTATGAACTGCTTTAAACAAGTCTCTCTAGCCCTGTAGTTCTGTATTTTAAACTCAAATTTAGCACATTGTATGTACCCCTGGTGTTTCTATTTTATGCCTTTCTCACCTTTGAAAATAATTTTGAAACTAGTTTCTCTGACAGATTTAAACCCAATTGAATTTTCAGACTGAAGAAATCATGGCAACTCTGGAAGGAGTTCTTTGTTTGTTTTTACTAATGAAACAAGTAACTTCAAAATAGCCTGTTGCCTCATTTTTTTCATAATCTCAGAAAATCTCTAAATTGATTTTTTTCCTTAGTGAGAGGTAAGAAAATATTTAGTTCAGAGATGGTTTGGTACTCTGTTGAGAAGAAAACACTTATTCAAAAGACCTGAGCAAATCCCTGTGTTCTTAACAGTAAATTGGTGGTTTAGATTTATATTGTCATGAAACTTCTTAGAAAACTGTGAAGTGTCAAAATAAATGGGAAGTATGATTATACAGCATCTAAATATTAGAACTACTAGAAAAGAATGTAGGTACCCTGTGTTATAATAAATGGGTTCAGAGTCTTTATCAAAATTGCATTTTCTTTGCTCCTTTCTTGCTAAGAAAGGATCTATAATTGGCAGCAGTTTGGTGATAGTAAGTGACCAAGCTACTTGTAATTTAGACAAATCTAACAACAGCAAACATATACACATTAATACTTTATATTTTTATAACAAATACTTCAGTATAGTAAAACCATATCATGTCATGATCAAAACACCTTGCCAGAATTTCTTTGTGATTATGAATAAAGCAATATAATTTAATTTTAAAAAATCTGTGTAGTAGTTGTTTTTAAATTTCCTCATCCCATTTTAAAATGTGATGTTATAATGAATATTTTAACAGTTAAATAGATTTCTCAACATGTGTTGTGATGAAGAATTTCAGTAATTTTTATTTGTTAAGAATATCTCTTGGCTGTTTGTGATAGGTTTTATGTTGGGATGGCATGTGAGCCCTTGGCTGCATTTATAAGTGATGTGTGCTTAGCTTATCAAGTTTCATTACTCATAAATTGTGAGCCTTATGTGCACAGAATGACTAAAGCATTGGGAAGGATGCATAAAAATAATGGAGAACTCATTGTTAACCATAGGATGGGTGGGTCAGGAAGAGAGAATTTTTTCATTTCTACTATTTACTGGTTAAGTGCTGAGCTCTGAATCACACGTGGATTGGATGGATACTGGCACTACCATTGCAGATACAAATTTGGTTAGCCATGTGACCTTGGGCAAGTTACTTAACTTCTTTGAGCCCCAGTGAACTTCTCATCTATAAAATGCAGATAATTAGTATTTTCTATTTTTAATATGGATTAAATGAAATAATGTATATGAAGCCCATAGCATAGAGCCCGAAAAATGGTAAATATTCCAGTATTAGCATTTACTGTCACCATTATAGTAGAAAGAATTGTTTTGGATCTGGAATTTAAAATATCTATGATAACATGTTCTGTTATTACTTTTATAGTAGTAGCATAGACCTTATATTGACTAGGAAAGCAAAGACAGACATTTTTTAAAATTCAGCAAAAGAATTGTAAAGACCTTAGAAATGCTGCTTTTTCTCCTACCTATACTTTTAATTTTATTAAATGAGAAGTGTTTTATAAGTTGCATACCCCACAATTAAAACATACATTCTGATTTAAGATGGACATCATTCAGCTACATGTTCTTCAATCAGTTCTAATTGTGTCTTGATTTCAGAGTTTGATCCTTTAACAATGTATTATACTATAGCTATGTCCAGACCCTTCCCTGTGTGAAAACAGGATGTATGCAAGAGGAAATTAAGGGGATAGGATAAAAGCTGGAGAATAGGAGGCATGGCCTTGTCCTGTGTTTTCACATTAATGCAAGGTGTTCTAGTGAATTTGACAATAGGCTTTGCAGTGAGATTGACATCCTGAATTAAAATCTTAGCCTTAACACTTTGTAGCAATGCAGCCTCAGGGAAATTAAGTTTTTTTATCTGTTAAAATGATGATAGTAGCTACTTTATGGGACTTGTAAAGGGTTAAATGAGGTGATGTTTGAAAAATGGTATCTGTGCCTACATATAATAGATGTTCAATAAATGATAACTGTTAATAGTTTTTAACCATTTGAACTATTGTTTTCATTCTTTTTTTTTTTTTTTTTTAATTAGACAGGGTCTGGCTCTGTCACCCATGCTGGAGTGCAATGACATGATCTCAGCTCACTATAACTGCTGCCTCCTAGGCTCAAGTGATCCTTCCACCTCAGACTCCTAATTAGCTGGGACTACAAGCTATGCCACCATGCCCAGCTAATTTTTTTTTTTTTTTTTTTTGTATTTTTGGTAGAGATAGCGTTTTGTCATGTTTCTCAGGCTGGTCTTGAACTCTTGAGCTCAAGCAATACGCCTACCACGGCATCACAAAGTGCTGGGATTACAGGCATGAGCCACTGTTTTCATTCCTTATAACTCTTCCATTTTACCTTCTAAACAACTCATTATCAGGGATTAGTCTGTTCATGTGTTTCCAAATTAAATAAGGTTTTTGACACTTGGATGCTCTCTACATAGAAATAATTTTGCTAAACAGGTACTACGTACATTTGTACATAGTACACATAATACATACATGCATGCTCCAGAATTACACATACCACTGGTATTGGAGTGACTGGCACACATTCAGAAAGTGTTTATTAAACCTACTTTCAAAGTAGCAAATTATGTTTGTGGTTTCTTTGTCCAAATACTTTTTAGTTCTCTAATGTGCTAAAAATCAAATCAATTCAATTCAATTTTCTAGTATAAATACTAGCTTAGTGATATATTCTACTTAATATTCTAATTCTTTATGGAATTAATTTAGAGGTACTATATTATGACCAAATATGGAAATTCTTGATTCTTATTGCCAGAATAAATAAGAATAGAGAATAAAGTTTAGGAAAATCTAAGAAATCATTTATGTCTTGGGTTCATTTTTTTAAGTAGGTGTATATAGCATCTATCAATTAGTTAAAAGGTAAGGTTAGACCTAAGCATTTTAGTTTTTATGTGCATTGTAATTGCAAATAGAAAACTAATATAAATATAAATGTATAATATTTGGTAACTCTCTCTTTACCAGTTTGTCACTCAAGCCCTATCAGAAGGTTGGTTTGAATTGGCTGGCATTGGTACATAAACATGGACTTAATGGAATTTTGGCAGATGAAATGGTGAGTGTACTTTATTTGTAGGATTTGTAATTCACAGTGTCATTGAAAGGTATTCTTCTTGCTATTGTAGTTAACTACTGCCACCTCATTATCTTATATTTTATCTCACCTTTGTTTTTGATAGAGTTAGTTCTATCCTCCTCACTCCTCCCCAAGATGAAGATAGATTTGTCTTTCTGATTATCAAATTAGTACATACATGTTACAAACATAAAAATACAAATTAAAAAATCAAAATCAAAGTTACCTATAATTCCACCGCTTAAACAAGAACTAGTTTGGCATCTTCTTTTCTAGATACCATCTTCTGCAGATATTGTGTGTGTGTATGTACATGTGTACATACATACATTTATGTAATATATGTGCTTTTTCTACAACTGACTTTAAAATTTTAACTTAGATTCCTGTCTTTGTCAGTGAATAAATCCACATATGTATCAGCAACATCATTTCAGCTCTTTTATTTTTATTAGCTGTCTCTCTGCTTCTCTGTTTTTTTCCCAAATCACATTTGCTTAAAGCTAAGCTCAGGACGTTTGTTACAGGCCAGTCCAGGTGTTGTCATCTGGAAACTTGACCTTAATCTTACGTCTCCATTCCTACAGCTATAGTTTTTAAAGTACATATTAAAAATGAGTTATGTTTAGCAAAGAAAATGTTACACTGTGCATTGGATTCCTAAAATAAAAATTAAAAAAGTAATCATACTTGTTCTCTAATTAGCTTCTAGGAAAGTAATCTTTAGTATTGTAAGATACATTCTAACACATACTTCATACTGCCATTAAAACGAAGATACTGTTTATCTAATAGAAAAGTGAATAATATACATAGGATTTCAAAATACTTACAGAAACAGATTTACAGCATTTCATTAGTGTGACTGCACTTGGGTATCAGTCCTGGGTTTGGGGTCTCCAGCTTTACTGTTCAGGAGCTATCTGATCCTTGCCGGTTGACCTAATCTCTCAAAACTAATAATAAAATGTAGATAATTTCTATCTCATAAGATTGCATTTGCAGCAGGACGTGGTGGCTCATGCCTGTAATCCAAGCACTTTGGAGGCTGAGGTGGGTGGATCACCCAAGGTCGGGAGTTCAAGACCAGCCTGACCATCATGGTGAAACCCCATCTTAAAAAAATAAAAAATAAAAAGATTGCATTTGCTAACAAATGAGGTGTATATTATGTAAAATACTTTTTTTTTTTTTTTTTTTTGAGGAGACAGAGTCTTACTCTGTCACCTAGGCTGGAGTGAAGTGGTAAAATCTCTACTCACTGTAACCTCTGCCTCCTGGGTTCAAGCAATTCTTCTGCCTCAGTCTCCTAAGTAGCTGTCACTACAGGCACCCACCACCACACCCAGCTAATGTTTGTATTTTTAGTAGAGATGGGGTTTCACCATGTTGCCCAGGCTGGTCTCAAACTCCTGCCCTCAGGTGATCCACCCACCTCAGCCTCCCAAAGTGCTGGGTGTGAGCCACCACACGCAGCCATGAAACTATTTTAGTAACCTGTAAAGCACAACACAATATTTATAAAGTTGTTGGCTTAGTCATCTAGCATTGCCATGACAAAATACTGCAGACTCAGTTGTTCTTCACAATTCTGGATGTAGACAGTCTAAGATCAAGGTATTGGTAGGTTGGATTTCTCCTGAGTCCTCTATTTAGCTTTCAGACAGCCACTTTCTTGCTCTGTCCTTATGTGGCCTTTTTTGTGTATGTATACATGCCAGGTATTTCTTCTTACAAGGACAGTCATATTGGGTTCAGGCCCCACATTTATGAATTCATTTAGCTTTAATTTCCTCCTGTAAAGCCCTATCTCTAAATATAATGATATTGAGGGTTATGACTTCAACGTGTATTGTCTGTTGGGAGGAGGTAGACACAATTCAGTCCACAACAATTGGCTGGCATTTACTTCCCCTGAGGAACTGGATCTCCTCAGTAGCTTTTTAAGACCATTTTTTAATGGTGCCTAATTTAGTTGCAGTAAAATGTACAAATGTATAACTTAGTGACTTTTTATATACATGTACACACATGTGACTACTATACAGAGCAACTTTTCCATTGTCCCAGAAAGTTTCTCATGCTTTTTTCTAGTCATTGCTTCTACCACTGTTCTCATACCTATTGTCATGGGTTTTTCTTCTGGTTATACAGTATGTGTAGCTTACTGTATATTATTTGCTTTTGGTTCATCCATGTTCTTATATGTATTAGTAGTATTGCTATGTCGTATGGTAGTCCATGGTATAAATACACTGCAATTTGTTGATCTTCTGTTGGATATGGATATTTAAGTTTCCCTCCCTCCTCCCTCCCTTCTTTCCTTCCTTCCTTCCTCTGTCTGTCCGTCTGTCTGTCTGTCTGTCTGTCTGTCTGTCTGTCTGTCATGACAGGCTTGCTCTGTCACCCAGGCTGGAGTGCAGTGTTGCACTCTCAGCTCACTGCAGCCTCAGCCTCTTCAGCTTAGGCAGTCTGTTTACCTTAGCTTCCCAAGTATGGATCACAGACATGTGCCACCACACCCAGCTAATTTTGTAAATTTTTGTAGAGATGGGGTTTCACCATGTTGCCCAGGCTGGTCTTGAACTCCTGGGCTCAAGTGATCGGCCTCCCTCAGCCTCCTAAAGTTCTAGGATTACAGGCATACACCATCATGCCTAAACTATTTAGGTTATTTCCAGTGTTTGGCTATTAAAATAAAACTAGGAACATTCTTACCTAAGTCCTTTTGCAGTCATATGCTCTCATCTCATGATTATAATCTTAATGGTAGAATTGGTAGGATAGATTAGGCATATGTTTCCTCCAATTAATCATTGGATATTGTCCTCAAACCATTCAGTGTATATTAAACATTCACTGTGTATAAGCAATAAGCAAAATTATATTCTTTCCATGCAATGCAAAAAGTCTTCCATATTAACATGTGTTGTATATGAACTAGCAATGATGATCCATCCATCCTGCTCAGTAAAGTAAGTTTTACCATCATTTGGAGTTATGATCAATTCTGTCATTTGAGAACTAAGAACATGGTAGAAATTCCTTTAGAGTTGCATTATGGGAAATCAAAAGTGAGTACAGCACAGAAGTATTCCTTTTTATTTTGTATTTTTATATATTTATTTATCGTTTGCTTGTTTTAAAATTTCATATGTTATCTTTTAAACTTTTTAATTTTAGGGCCTAGGAAAAACTATTCAAGCCATTGCATTTCTGGCATACCTCTATCAGGAGGGTAATAATGGTCCTCATTTGATCGTTGTTCCAGCTTCAACTATAGGTTTGTAATATGGGAGACAACTGTATTTAATTTTATCCTGTTTTATATAGGTAGAAGAAAGTGTGTGTATAGGTGTGTGTCAGAGGGTGTGCTGTGATTTCTTAGTTTGTAGAAATAAATATTTTATGGTCCTTTTATACTTTTCTTCTTTGTGTATATATGTGTGTTTGATTATATTGGCAGTCTTTTAAAAAGAAAATAACTCAAATGTAAGTTTGTTTTAAAACTATAGACCAAAGACCACTTATTGGTTCATAATACTTTTGCTTAATTTTTTTTTCCCTTTCATTTTCTCTTCTTTTTCTTTCTTTTAGTCACTTTTAAAAGTGACTAAAAGAACATGACTTTTAAATGTAAAATTAAATGTTTACTAGATGAAGGTATCTCATTAATTCCTACTCATGTAACTGTTCCATTCTTTCTCAATTTGTTGGATGTAGAAGTTAGAATAAGAGAACATTTATACATGTGAATGTAACAAAGAAAACCTTTTTCTTTAAATTGGCAGTTAATAATCACTGTAAATATAATATTTGATCCTCTGCCCTTCATTTTGATGCCTCCCAAAACCTCAAGATCATTTTACATAAGTTTCATGAGGAGTGATACTGTAAAGGGTCTGTGATAAAAACCAATCATCATGGTATTTTTTTCTTTCTTTTTTTTTAAGACAGTCTCGCTCTCGCTCTGTCACCCAGGCTGGAGTATAGTGGCATGATCTTGGATCACAGGTTCTCATGCCTCAGCCTCCCAAGTAGCTGGAATTACAGGCACCTGCTACCATGCCTGACTAATTTTTTTATTTTTAGTAGAGACGAGGTTTTACTATGTTGGCCAGACTGGTCTTGAACTCCTGACCTTAGGTGATCCATCTGCCTCGGCCTCCCAAAGTGCTGGGATTACAGGTGTGAGCCACCTTGCCTGGCTGGTATTTATATTTTATAAAAGACTAATTTCTAACTAGCAGTTGTCAACTCTAGTGTTCATTTAACTGCATGAATATACCCTATTGTAGCAGATGCAAATAATATCTCTTCTGTTCCACAGATAACTGGTTAAGAGAAGTTAATTTATGGTGCCCTACTTTGAAGGTGCTCTGTTACTATGGTAAGAATATGTCTTTCTGCTTTTAACTTTGAAAATTCCTTTAAAATTAAAATATAGTACAGCACAATAAATACACTCAAAATGTGCTTATTGTTTTTAAACTCTAGGTTCTCAAGAGGAACGTAAACAAATTAGATTTAACATTCATAGTAGATATGAAGATTACAATGTAATTGTGACCACGTAAGTACTGAGAGATTTGGAGAGGGTGGGTGTTTGTGCAGCCCCCAAATGAAAAAAAGAAAAAAATTGCAATAGTACTATGTAGGAAAGTTTATGCTGTGAACTGTGATACAAAAGTAATAGAAAGACTTATGTTGAGGATTCAGGCATTGTTTAGTTTGGTGTCTAGTACCAATATAGGAGGTTTTTATTAGTGCATCACCTCATTAATGATGACCATGAAAAGGTTTTGCCCACTTAATTGAAAAAAAAGCATCTTGTAATAGGAATCTCTCAGTTTTGAGATATCTCACCAAAATGAATTATTTTTTTAATTTACAAGTAAGTATCGGTAATAAATACAATGAAATCTCATTTTCTTAATGAAAAATTTGAGTTAGGGCAGAAATAAAAATGAAAACTATAACTTTGGATAAGTTGACTACTACTTGGTAGTAATTGTTTGATGCAAATATCTTGCACAGAACTTAATGCTCTGGTGTTACATTTATTATTTGATTTATTTAAAGTTCTGTATTAACTATAGTTATTATTTCTCACTACTGGCTTCTAGTGTCTGTCCTTAAAAAATTCATGAATTTTGTTTTTTCTTTTTTTGAGATGGAGTTTTGCTGTGGTTGTCCAGGCTGGAGTGCAGTGGCGCAATCTTGGCTCACTGCAAACTCTGCCTCCCAGGTTCAAGCAATTCTCCTGCCTCAGCCTTCTGAGTACCTGGGATTACAGGCATGTGCCACCACACCCAGCTAATTTTATATTTTTTTAATAGCGACAGAGTTTCTCCATGTTGGTCATTCTGGTCTTGAACCCCTGACCTCAGGTGATCCACCCACCTCAGCCTCCCAAAGTGCTGGGATTACAGGCATGAGCCACTGTGCCTGGCCTGTTGTTTTTTTTTTTGTTTTTTTTTTTTTGATAAAACAGGCTCCATATGCAGTCTCAAGATACTAGCTATTAACTATTATTTCTTGGATCTACTCTGCTAGTTTAATAAAATATATTGTCTTAAAGAAAAATATGTTTTACCTTCATGTTCTTTTTTGTGTTTACTAAAACATAACATTTCATGGAGCAGATTACTTATAAATTATATGCAAATTGACCTCCTCCCAGGTATGTAGAAGTTGTCTGTAACATTAACGTTTTCTTTTAATTTGTATTGCAGCTTTCCTAACTTGGTTACAGTGTACATCAATAATTATTAAATACAAATACATCAGTATTTATTTTAGTATTACCTGTTTCTAGTGCTCTTCTTTAAGTACTGGCTGTTAGAAATGTGTAAATAAAAAATGATTTTTTAAGACATTAAATCTCTCTAGACTCCAGGCTCTTAAAGGTATAACCTTATGTTTTTTCTTTTGGTGACAGATACAACTGTGCCATCAGCAGTTCTGATGACCGTAGTCTGTTTCGACGGCTGAAACTTAATTACGCAATTTTTGATGAGGGCCATATGCTGAAGAATATGGGCTCCATTCGCTACCAGCACCTTATGACAATTAATGTAAGAGAATGTAAAGTTTTCCAAATTACCATAAAATTTTAGATTATGTAGATTAATATATGTAGTTTTCTGTATTAGGTGTTAGCAAGTTAGATCTGTAAAAGGGCAGATAGTAAAATTTTCACACTTTATGGACTAGATGGCCTCTGTCACATATTCTTTGATTTTGTTTTTTAACGATCCTTTAAATAATGAAAAAAAAATTCTTAGGTCTTAAGCCATAATTCACCTACTCTGTATGTTAAACTTTATAAATAATCTTTCATCACCTCATAAAGGTGATATGAGGACGCAAGTTACCTACTTAGAAGACCAGTGGTTTTCATATTTTGCCTTAAGTATAATAGATGATAATAGCAGACATCAATTATCCGAATTACTAATCATTCATCACAGAATGTTAAATTATTAATAATGGTTTTAATTTATCTTCCTCCCCTCCTTCACCAGGGAGGGTAGACATGAAAGGAGTGGCTCTTTAAGAAAAGACTAATATAAATTTTACCTTCATTCACAGGCAAATAACCGTTTGCTGCTCACGGGCACACCTGTACAGAATAATCTGTTAGAACTCATGTCGCTGTTGAATTTTGTTATGCCACACATGTTTAGTAGTAGCACCAGTGAAATACGAAGAATGTTTTCCTCTAAGACGGTAAGCATAAATGCATATTTTCTCCCAAATCTGTTACTTGTGTTTTAACTGGGCCATTCTTCTGTTACATCTCTTTAGTTGTTTTCATAGTGCATATGCTCTGTGAAATAAGTTTAAGTAGGTGATAACTCTATATTTGGATCAGTTTGAAAATCAGCCAGAATATAGTGGAGGAAAACAAATAGCAATTTCCAGAATTGATGGCCGAAAGTCTTGGTTAATATCCTAATTTTCTGCAGAATGACAATTTTAAATTGATGAAGAGCTCAGATATGTAATATGTGTGGAAAGTTTGATCTTTATGTCATCTATATCAAAATTATGGGTAAACTATAGAACTAGACAAAGTTAGACTATCCAGAACATGACTATAACGAGAAATATAAAAGTTAATAAAACGAAAGTTACAACTTTTAATGACGGTAAAGAAATTCTCTTCACAATAAAAGCTTCATTACTTCTTTATTGTTCAGGAAAAGTAAGGTACAGTCTTCAAGAACTCCGACATTTTTCAATACAGCAGTGTTTATATTGATTTTTGGCTCTCTTCCAAATCACTAATCTTTTGCAAGAATTTTCTATGATATGCTTCCACTGTAGATTAACTGCCTTTTTAACATTTGCTAATTTGAATGCCCTCCCACTTAATATACAGTGTTTGAAATGGCCTAGCAGATTTTATGAACTACTTTCTATCTTTAGTTCCTATATATGGAGGACTCCTTCACATCCTAGAATAAATTTCTACTTTTTAATTCTCTAAGATAACCAGTTTTGACTAGGTGCTATTCCCCATTTTTTGACCACATGATTTGCATCAGCCTGCACTAGCTTTGTTTTGGGGCCATTTTCCACTAAGAAATAAAGGTTTTTCTACCCCCCAAGTTTCTCCTTACCCACACGTAGACACATTTTTAAATAAGAGTTATCTAGGTAATCAGTTGATGACTTCCTAATCACCAGTCTAGTACAGTTCAAACTGATTACCTCAGTAGAGTACATGATTACATACTATGAAACTTCAAAATACACATGCAGCTTCAAGAAGTACATGGCAACTCAGAATTCAAATGTGAAGTTCCCTCTAGAATGAATCAAGTTTCTACAGAAAATAATTGACTGTAGTGAGGGAGATTATTATGTTGTGTAACAATACTGTTATTGTGATAATTTAAATGAATAATTCCTAAAAGGATATGTTTTTATTTTGCTCAGAAATCAGCAGATGAGCAAAGTATATATGAAAAGGAGAGAATAGCACATGCAAAACAAATTATAAAGCCATTTATTCTCAGAAGAGTAAAAGAAGAGGTAATGCTTATCCACGTTTTTTATTTTTTACTGTTTTTAATACTTACGTTTTTCTTTTTGCTAGAATGATTATCTAAAACGGTTTTTCTTTCTCAGGTTCTCAAGCAGTTACCTCCCAAGAAAGATCAAATTGAGTTGTGTGCAATGTCAGAGAAGCAGGAGCAACTCTATTTGGGTCTTTTCAACAGATTGAAAAAATCTATCAATAACTTGGGTATAATCTGATTTTCACGATGTGAAAAAGAATCTTGTACTGGGGCTGCATTTTGTTTAGTCATATAATGGGATTTGCTCATTTTCAAAAACTAGCTGGAATTTAAAGAAATAATTTAAAAACTTAGTTGATATATTTCAACAGTTATGAACTTGATTTTATTTTTTAATGTGTTCTCTTTGGGTCACAGAGAAAAACACAGAAATGTGCAATGTCATGATGCAGTTGAGGAAAATGGCCAATCATCCTTTATTACATCGCCAATATTACACAGCTGAAAAACTCAAGGAAATGTCTCAGCTTATGCTAAAGGTAAGGATTTCATATTATGTCAACACTGAGCTTTATTAAGAGGTTAAGTTGTTAGACTATAAGATTGGTGAACCCTCTGGGCATACTAATTCTTTTAACTACATATTTAGGAAAAAGTTTTTTTGAGACCTGGTCTGGCTCTGTTGCCAAAGCAGGTAATCTTGGCTCACTGCAACCTTTGCCTTCTGGGCTTAAGCCATCCTCCACCTCAGCCTCCTGAATAGCTGGGACTACAGGCATGTGCCACCACGCCTGGCTAATTTTTTGTACGGATGGGGTTTTGCCATGTTGCACAGGCTGGTCTTGAACTCCTGAGCTAGAGCCGTTTGCCCACCTCAGCCTCCCAAAGTGCTGGAATTACAGGTGTCAGCCACTGCACACAGCCACAAAAAACACATTTTAGACCTAGTTCAAGATGATTTGGGGGACATAAGAACAAAGAAGTAGTGATAACCTACATCGTAGGTTAGTAAACTGTGGCCACACGGCAGTGACTATTTTTATAAGGTTTTTGCTGTTTGTTCTTGCTTTCTGGGACTGCTTTTCTCACTACAGGGGCAAAGTTGAGTACTTGCCATACAGGCCATCTTGCCTGCAAAGCCTAAAATATTTATGATCAGGACCTTTACAGGAACAGTTTGCTAACTCCTAGTCTGTACTTCCATAACGTACTTCTCTTTCATTTTGTTTCTTCTTTATAATTTTAGCAATTACTCTTAATTTTTGCCTCTTTCTCCTTTAACATTTTTATCATTGTTTATCCTTACTGATCTTTGTGTTGAAAGCAACCCCCGTTTTGTTTTTGTTTTGAGATAGGCTTTCGCTCTTGTCACCCAGGCTGGAGTGCAATGGCCTTATCTCTGCTGACTGCAAACTCCACCTCCTGGGTTCAAGTGATTCTCTTGCCTTAGCCTCCTGAATAGCTGAGATTATAGGCACTTGCCACTATGCCCAGCTAATTTTTGTATTTTTGGGATTTCACCACGTTGGCCATGCTAGTCTTGAACTCCTAGCCTCAGGTGATCTGCCCTCGTCAGCCTCCCAAAGAGCTGGGATTACTGGCGTGAGCCACTGTACCTGGCTCACCCATTTTCTTTCTAAAATCTTTTTATATTGTTTTAAACAGAGAATTTCAAACATTTGTAATAGAATTGCAAAATGAAACTGTCTGCCCATGTGTTACTTTACCCCTTTGAAAGTTACCATTTGATAATAACACCATTCTTGTTTCATCTATACCCCAGATTTCTTCCCAGGGTTATTTTGAACCAAATTCTAGACATTATTTCATCTGTAAATGTTTTAATATGTTATCTTTAAAACAGTAAGGACTTTCCCCCGTTTATTATACCTGAAAGATTACTATTAATTTTCCTTGCTATATCTGTTACACTATAATGTTTTGTGATTTAGGTACTTTATCAGGTGTGAACAATTTCATTCAGTTTTTCTGATTGTATTATAAATTATTTTTATTTTTAAATATACTGTGTTTTGTTTTGTTTTAAGGAACCTACACATTGTGAGGCTAACCCTGACTTGATCTTTGAAGATATGGAAGTTATGACAGACTTTGAACTACATGTACTTTGTAAACAGTATCGACACATTAATAACTTTCAGTTAGACATGGATTTGATTTTAGATTCTGGAAAATTCCGAGTTTTAGGATGCATCTTGTCTGAATTGAAACAGAAGGTATTAAAGAAGAATGGCACTCTTTTGTATCTTCCTAATTAGTTAAACTTCTTAAAGTAATTCTAGCATACTGACTTGCTTGAATTAGCCTATGTGTGTTCTACATTATTCTAGAACATAGTGTTTTGAACATTTTCTTGACATGTTTTCTTGATTACATCCTTTCCTCTTTGGAACCTCAGACAAAAACAATAGAAACTAGGCTGTATCTGTATTGATGTTTTAAAAATGTCTCAATTTTCATTACTTCATAAGTGGCAATCTGTATGTGTGCTTCAAAATTAGTTTTCGAAGGCACCATTTGTTATATAGTTACTTAAGTAATACTGCTCTTTATATGTGAAATAGCCTAAATTTGTAAAATCACAATCTAGATAGTACACACATATGCAACTTTTCACATTTTCTGATATTTTTCTTATGAAAAGGAAGTAATTTAACTGTTCTTTAAAAATCAAAACTGAGAGATAACTTTTAACCCTGAAATTTAGAAGTAAAGGCAGTTTATTCATATATAGGCTACAACAGGATATATATCTTAGGTATTATTACTTGATTTTTATTAAACAGTTAATCATAGTGAATTTTCTACAAATGTATCAACATGATCTAAGTAACACTTAATTGTTTAGACCTGTCAAGGCTTTGAGTAGTAAAACAGTTTTTTCTAATTCATGTATGTATTTTCACAGGGTGATAGAGTTGTGTTATTTAGCCAATTTACCATGATGCTGGATATCTTAGAGGTTCTCTTAAAACATCATCAGCATAGGTACCTCAGATTAGATGGAAAGACTCAGATTTCTGAAAGGTTGGTATATTTCAAGTTAGTTTTAAAAAATCACTTATTTATTATTACTATTTGTTAGAATTTGAAATGTCTAGAACACTGGATAGAATTTTGTTATTTTTACTTTTGATTACTTTAAATCATTAACTTAAAATAAGAGTAATTTCAATGGCCAGGCGTGGTGGCTCGCGCTTGTAATCTCAGCACTTTGGGAGGCCAATGCAGGTAGATTGCTTGGGCTCAGGAGTCCAGGACAAGCCTGGTCAACATGGTAAGACCCTGTCTCTGCTAAAAATACCAATAACAACAACAAAAATCACCAGGTGTGGTGCAAGCCTGTGGTCCCAACTAGGAAGGCTGTTGGGGGTGGAGGTTGCAGTGAGCCAAGATCACATCACTGTACTGCAGCCTAGGTGATAGAGCGGGTCTATGTATCAAAACTTAAGTAATTTTCTTTTAATTTTTCTATCTGAATTGTATACATTTTAAAACAGCTATTATAATTGTGTTTTTTTTGGTTTTCCTCTTTAAAAATCTTTCAACGTCTAAAACACCTTCTCTTTCATCAAGAATGTTTTAAAATCTTTCCTATTTTAAGAGTAATTAAGGTTTTTTTTTTTTTTTAATTCCCAAAGGTTGTAAAGATTGCCCTTAGTAAAGAAGGAATTGTGTAGTATTTTTAAGTTGCATTGTATATTGATTATTTTGTTCCTGTGGGCCAGAGTGGTTTTTTTTTCCTCTGCATTAGAGTAAAGGTAAAAATAATGCTTTTTTAAAAAGAAGAGAATCAACTGATCAGTTTGATCATGAGGTCCTTGGTTCATCAGGAATGTTGTCTGCCTGTAGCAGCTGACATACCTCTGAGAAGGGTAAGGATTGAAAAGCTGTACGCAGAATTAAGCTAAGCCACATGTTAAAAAGGACAAAATAGTCATTTAGGAATTAATTGAATCTGAATAGTTGAATTGAAATAAGAGTTGGTAAGGGTAGCAGTGTCATAGAAAAGAAGTTGGTGAATTGAGGAGGCTCTTCAGTGGTATAGCCAGAGGAGAAGTAACTGCAATACCAAGAGATGTGTTGACATCTTCCGGTTTCTTTCCCATGTGATAATCATCTCCATTTTATGATTTCCATTTTAATCACATTATACAACTTTTTAGTGAGATTTAACCTAGTTTGTTTATCTTACAGGATTCATCTAATTGATGAATTTAATACCGATATGGATATCTTTGTGTTTCTGCTATCAACAAAAGCTGGTGGATTAGGAATAAATCTGACTTCAGCAAATGTTGTTATACTTCATGATATTGACTGTAATCCTTACAATGACAAACAAGCAGAAGATAGATGCCATAGAGTAGGCCAGACTAAGTAAGTATTTTTAGTTGAAATGTATTTTTAATTCAATGCCACTTTAATTTGTGAAGACCATTAGAATATAGTGTTGGATGACCTGACTGAGTTTTTATTTTTCAGCAAAGCATGGCTACTGATGTATTCTGTACCAGCAGTGTTGAACATCAACTGCACTATGTAACCCTTCCATTTTCTAGTAATTAAAACCATCCACCCACATTCCAAATAGTTCTGCAGTTCATGAAGATGATGTATAGAAAAGCAATGGTCTACCCCCTTTGAAAAAGATTAGTATTTGAAAAGATGCACTTGTTAGACCACTTAACAGCCAGACAAACTTGGTAATGTACAAACTATTGCTGGGCTATCCTGTTACCCTTTAGGAAGTAAATTGAATTGTAGATTATTTTAGATGAATGGCAGTTTTGACATTTGTCACAGCACTGTAAAGAGGTGAAGATTGTTGCAACTCTGCTTACATATATAAAGAGCAGACAGTGTCTTCGTGAAGTATTTTAGTGTATGTCCAACATATATTGGTGTTGTCATTTATAGACTAAATACTTACCAGTATCTATTGTGAAACTTTGTGCTTGACCACACTGCCTGAAGTGTACAGAGACACTGCTTCTCAGGACCTAAGAAGCAAAGCATGTTTCTTTTAAAAATGTTATTTCCATCTGAACAAAGAACTGTTTGTTGTAATGTAATTTTATCCATATATGGTATATATATATTTTTTTTTTGGTGTTTTTGTTGTTGTTGTTGTTTTGTTTATTTGTTTGTTTTAAAACAGAACCTCACTCTGTCACCCAGGCTAGAGTGCATGGTGCCATCTCGGCTCACTGCAACCTCCACCTCCTGGGTTCAAGTAGTTCTCATGCCTTAGCCTCCCAAGTAGCTGGGAGTACAGGTGTGTGCCACCATGCTCAGCTAATTTTTTATTTCTTTTTTTTTTTTTTTTTTTTTGAGACAGGATTTTGCCATGTTGACCAGGCTAATCTTGAACTACTGGCCTCAAGCTACCCACCTCAGCCTCCCAAAGTGCTTGGATTAGAGGCTTGAGCCACTGTGCCCAGCCAGTAATTTTTAAAGTACAAATATCTTTCTCTTTTCTTGAATCTTTAGGAGTGTCTAAAAGTTAAATAATCAGAAAATGTCAGCCTCAAGTAGTTGAAATAAAAGAATTTAAGGATCTGTTTGTCATAATTTTCAAGGTATTCTTTTTGAACTCTTATAGTTTAGAAATATCCAAATAACTATATTTATTAACCAATGGACATATCTTGCATTGTTTTTAGAGAAGTACTAGTTATAAAACTAATAAGTCAAGGGACGATTGAAGAATCCATGCTAAAAATTAACCAACAGAAACTGAAACTAGAACAAGATATGACCACTGTAGATGAAGGTAAGTTGTTTGTAAGCAGAAACTTCAATATTTATTTATATGACCACAATTCAAATTAGTCAGTGCAAGAGGATGACAAAGATGGCTAAAATCCTTAACTAGCTTACAGTTTAGGGATCATGTGTGATGTCAGAGAAGGTAAGCATACTTATTTCAAAAGTACTATAACTGATCATTTTTAAAATTCCTTAATTTCAAAATTTTTATTTTTATATATGTTTTTGAAAGGATAGTATGTTCAAAACCCAGATATGAAAGAACAGAAGCCTCCTACTCATCCTACTTCCCAGCTTTCCCTTTTAATGTTAAATTAATTGGAAATGAGCAATTTTTATTTTAATAAAGATATTCTTGCTAATGGTTCATTTTAATTTAGCAAATTTCTGTTCATGACAGACACTGTTAAGTCTGTTGTTAGGCACTCTGTACTACATAAAAATCAATATATCTGTCTACAGAGAGAAATATGATCATCAAATAATTACTTGTCTTTCTTTCATAGCATTTATTTCAGGGTGCTGTGGAAGCTTGGGGGGCAGGCAGTAGAGAAAGTTTGAGTAAGAAACAACTGAGATCTTTAAAATTAAGGATAAGTAGAGTGATCGTAAGTTAAACAATTAACAGTAATTACTATGCTTTGTGTGCATGTGGCAACTTGCCAATTGCAGGTGGTCCAGCAAATACAGTAAAGTAAATGCGTAAGGCAGATTCTCTTTGGGCAGTGTTTTTCTTATTATTTAGGGCAGCTTTTAGAATTTAGTAAAGTATTTAAATTCTTTTTTAGTGATACTAGCAAATATCCAGATATATGGATTTTATTCTAACAAGTTTCTCAATATAATAGAACCACAATAATTGATAATTAACTATAGTCTTTTCTTATGGGCTAGTTTATTTCCTCAGAAGGGTATTTTTCAACCTCCTGGAAAGTGAAAATACAGGTGGGGAGAGGTGATATGAGCCAACTGCCCTGAGAAGTGAAGGAGGGAGGTTTGTTCTCATATTTAAATATTAATAGTTAATCTGCCTGTTTTCAGCAGCCTCTCTGTTCTTTACTCTGCCAAGTCCAGAGTTCTTCAGACTTATGTTCTCCAAAGAGAATAAACCTTCATTCATTTTTATATGTCTGGGGCAAATGGCTGGCTCTCTTGGGCAAGCTTCAGGAATCTTACCTGTTCAACTTGTTTATAGATAACTTTATGTTTCCCATTTACCCCATTTCCTGGGCTTTGGGGGTAGAAGGGTAAGGATTCTGGGTGTGAAGTAGCCTTGCATTTCCTACCTGAAGACTCTTAAGCTTTTACTTTATTACGTTAAAATCAGTTTCCGTTCTTTACCTATCATTTTCTTCCAGAATTTGTGGGCAGCTGTCTCTCTGCTGTTGTCCTTTCTCTCCTGTCCTTTCTCTTTTGTTTAACCCCCTTAACACTTTTTCTCACATCGTATTTTAATGGCATTACAGCTGAAGGGAGCAGAGGTGATGTGTATGTTCAATCATTTTCAGTCATAATGTAAATTATTCGTATTTATATAAATTTGGTCAGTCTAAAAGTTTGCCTGTTACGTTCACCTATACTGTCTGTTAAAATAGCAGTGTATTTTTAGCTGTGCTCTCAAGCCAGTAGCTTTGAAATGTTTAATTATGAAGAATCCTGCCCTCTCCTTACCCCTCTTCCTTTCTGTAGGAAGTTTTTCTCTATCTTGTTAAAGCTGTTTACATACGCATTTTTCCCAGCGTGTATTTTATTTGCTAGACTGAGGATGTAATGGTGTCTTTTATTTACTCATTGAACTGCAATCATTTTGTCTTCAGCTGTGCCCCTGGTTTCGTTTAGGTAATTTTGACACTGAATTGATGACATATATGCCCTTTCCATCTCTCACAATGTAATCCTTTTCCTTTATAAACAAAAAGTATATTCGTAATTGAGTATGTATAGCTTTTTGTTAACAATCTGTTTGCCTCCTCTACATAAAACTGTGAAAGGTAAAGACCATGATGCCTCTCAAATATGCTTATCAGATTCTTGTGTTTCTAGAGCTTGCTTTAGTGGTTATCAGAGTACCAACAGCAGGAGCATCATCTCCTAAGAAATTGGCAATTTGAAATGCAAATTCCCAAGCCCCATTCTATACCCACTTGGTGAAAAACTCTGGCGATAGGACCTGATAATACTCAGTTTAACAAGTTGTCCAGGTGATTCTGATAAAGCTAAAATCAGAGAACCACTGCTTTAAAATAAAGATTGTGTTTTGGATTTTTTTCATTAACCTCCCTTAATGTGATTAATTGTATTAACATTTTTTACCTTTTTGAACTTTAAAAAATATATATGTTACTACAATCATGACTACATACTCTTTGAATTTTTTTATTACAGAAATAGTCATACAAAAATGAAAGCAGTGACTGGGCATGTGGTTCATGCTTACAGTGCTTATTTGGGGAGACAGGAAGGAGGATCATTTGAGCCCAGGAGTGCAAAACTAGCCTGGGTAA
Organism: Callithrix jacchus; assembly: GCF_049354715.1. Classification (NCBI taxonomy): domain Eukaryota; kingdom Metazoa; phylum Chordata; class Mammalia; order Primates; family Cebidae; genus Callithrix; species Callithrix jacchus. The sequence continues at coordinate 103,271,664 of NC_133504.1, read as the reverse complement.
TATAGCAAGACTCCATCTCTATAAATATATATATGTGTGTATATATACTTCATTAATTGTTGAAAGTATAGTATGAATGAAAAATACAGTGATTTGACAGTTAATGACATTTGCCGTGTTTTTCTACTTTTTTCCCATTGATCTATAATAAAGTCAACTGTAAACATGGTAATTTATTTTCAGTATCACAGCATAATTCCTGTAAGTTGGTACAATACTATTATAGCATCTAAGAAAATAAACAGTGATTTTTCAGATATTATTATATATTGCTCATATCCAGGTTTTTCTCATTTGTCCCCGTAATGTCTTTTATAGCTTTTCTTAAAACACCAGGGTTCAGAGTTCATACACTGCATTTTCTTGTATTCTGTCTTTAGTATCTTTTAAGTTTAAAAGGATCGCATTATTTTTTTCTTTCTTTCCTCTGCTCCCTTTATTCTTCCTAACATGGTATCAGTTCATTTAGTAATTTATAAAGTGTCAATTTGAATTTCATGGGCTATTTTCAAGTATATGGATGAGCTTGGAAGCAAGGATGTCAGTGAACTCCATAAGAGTTGATGCACACTATATTGTGTTCCTGTGGTTATTTGTTTTTTCGTTTTTTTTTTAAACAGAGAAAAAAGAGTGGATAAAAGTACTCATAATTTTAGATTGTAACTGAGGTGTATATTTGTGAGAGAGTGGGAGAAAGAGAAGTGGTTAGTTTTGCTACATTTCATCCACATCTAATTTATAAAATTATTCATAGCTACGGCTCTATCACAGATCAGCAAATACTTGTGAATTGCCAGCTGTGCTGTTGTAACTAGTAAATTAATAAATCAGCTCATCTCAAAATATTCTGAGTGCTGAAATGAATTAATCAGGGATGGCTAGATTATCTGCCACTGTGACACAAGGGGACTTAGAAAATCTCAAAATTCTTGTAAGTGTTTATAAATAATGGGGTTTAATTAAAATATAGGGCAAAATTTGGACAAACAGGGTAATTTAAAGTAGCTAATTAATCATTAGATGGTATGCTGTGCTCAGAATGTTATATGTATACAGTTTGGGTCTAAGTGATTGTATCTTTAGATCAAAAAATAAGAGTTTAGATTAAATAAGATTTGAGTTTGTTTAGGTTTGCATTTATTGTCTTTGTTTTTTTTACTTCGTTTGTTACATAAATGTTTTTTATTTAGCAAATGTGAGAAGTACCATGGGCTATATGACTTAGATATTGATCCAGTGTATATCATGTATCTTTATATAGCTTTATAAAATTGGAAACATGACCTTAGATTTCTATGTTGGCAATATGAACAAGAACACAGAGGAAAAGACCCTAATATAAGTAAAGTTTAGGAAAGTTTTTTAACAGGTGTGACCCTGAAGCAACGTAGCCCTTGAAAGATGAGTAAGAATTCACCAAGGAAAAAAATTGAGACAATCTGTCTTATAAAATAAAACATTTTTATAATGCTTTTAATGCTACTTTCTGATCTGCAGGTGATGAAGGGAGTATGCCAGCAGATATAGCCACATTACTAAAAACATCAATGGGCCTGTGAAATAAGACTTGTGAGCTCTCAATTGATGAGGAAATATCAACTTGGTGCACTCAAGGACATTTACATTATGATGACCATGGGGTTTATGAACATTTATAACTTTTTATAATTTCCATATTACATTTCTCATAGTATGGACAACTTTTGCCACTAACTGAATTCTCCAGATACTCACACGTGAAATTAAAAAAAAAAAAAAGCCACAAATATGTAGTCCTGAAGTTGTTGAATAATCATTTTACAAAGCAGTTTTCTGAATGGGGATTAGTTGGTGATTGTTTGTAACAAATATGCTAATGCTTTAGAAATGTCAGTATTTTTGTAATTATTTCTACCTCCAAATATATATATATTGTCTTTCACTGGATAATGTGTGTAGATTTTTACATGTGCCTTATTTGACAATGCTTATGTCTTGTTTTTGCTTGTCTCATTTGAAGTTCTTTTTTATTATGTTAAAGAATGCAGCTGTATAGGTTATATAGCTTTCATTTTATTGCTATTTGAAGCAGATGTTCACCAATGTCAGCAAGAACTCAACCTGAATTTAAAGGTGGCATTCCATATACTAACATCCCCCAGGTCCTCTCAAGTACTTCTGCTGAAACAAATTTATTTGGCTAGGCACTAAGTTGTTTTCCAGTGAATAGTAACTAAAGAAGCCCTTACCTTGCTCCATGGATTAATTCCTTCTGTTCATTTTCCAACTGCACTGATTGTGCATATTACTCTGCCTAAACTTGTGCATGTTTTCATTGATTTCCCTCTCCCGGCTTTTGCTTCTCTTGAAACTGTTGCCCAGTCACTTCTGCTCCAATTCTCTTCCTCTCTAAATAGTAGTTTATTACTGCCACATCTCCATGCATCAGCAGAATGTTGGTGACATTTTTCTAGCCTGGCAGAACAGATTACTTAAAGCTATTTCACTTCAAAGCAGATTGAATGTGACTTCATCTAAAGGCAGCATTAGGTACTGCATGGAAATAGGTCGTTAACTTGAAACTCTTAATCAAAATATATTTTACCAGTTTCCAGAATTTCCAGTACAGGACCGCTTGAAGAGAGAGCCATTGTTCAATTCCAATTCAGTGTGAGTGACAAAGTGAAATTTAGAAGTGAAGTTGTCTATTTGATATTTAACTCTTTATTAAGTCTTTCTTTATATTTCTGCCTGTCAGTCTATATTGCTGTTTTTATTATACATCAGTTTCTTTGTATAACTTGTGAGTTCCATGTGTTTTGTTTTTATTATGTAAATATCATTATAAATAAACTTATTTATAAATCAACGATTTGTTAATTTTTGGAAATCATACTTTTCAAAGCATCCTAACTTGCTAAGATGTTAGGTAATATGACCCTCTGGATTTGGAAAGCAAATAAAATTCTTACAGTGATTATTTAGATATTAAAGACTCTGATAACTCATGGCTTAACCCCAGTCTTGATGGTATATTGAACAGACTGAATATATTTTACCATTACAGGGTTAAAAGGAGTCTTCATGTGTTAATACTACCTCCTTGTACATCACCATACCCAAATCACTTAGTCAAATTGTTAGGAATATTACCTTTGAAAATCTCATAATGGATTTCTCATAACTTTTCTGTAGTAATGTATTTTCAGTGATAGGCTGTTTCTTTTGCTGTTGTTGTTATTGTTGTTATTGTTATATCCATAATTTTATCTCTAATGAAATGTAGTTGGGTTCTTCCTGTAATGCACTATTATGTCTTGGGCTTAATAAAAATATTTGTGATCCTAAGTTGTATCTTCACACCCTTTTTAATAGTTTCTAACCCTCCTCTTACCCTTAAAAATATATAATATTGAGCACAAATGGGATTATCTTATGTGCTTAATATTGCCTGTTTGTAAATTAGAACTTACTACTTAGGATGTATTCTCATTGGTTTCTTCATTGGACTGATGTCAGTAAATATTATAACCCATTATCACTACAAGAGCAAATGAAGCAACAGTTGGAGTAATATCTTGACCAACTGAAGCATTTTTTAAATGTAAGCTACACAAAGAAGACATGCCTTATGCATTTTTATAACTGTTTGGGAATTCATTGATTTGTAACTTTATTCCCATAGATAGTTATTTTGAAACATTATTGTTTCTAACAGTTGGTATTACTGTGTAGTGGAGAGATGGGGTTATGAGATTTGGTTTCCATTTGTATGACCTTATGTGTGACACAGTCCATATATTTAAGGAATTCATCCTTTTAACTGTTTTCCCAAAAATGTATTTTTAAAATTATAAATTCAATATTCAGTTTACTTTCTGTTTGGCTTTACTCTTGCTTAACCACCTTCTCTTTGCATAGCAGCAAGGAGAAATATAATTTGGATACACAATAGAATAATGGAATGTGTTGTCCTTACGTGCAAAAAGATTACCTAAAGGTTATGATAATGCTAAATATTTCCTTACGAAACTTGCCATGGTACTTTATACTTGAATTATGATTTGTATAAATATATAGGACTGATTATCTTATTTTGAATTTTCATAATTTTGTATAAGCATTTACTTAATTCTGTGTTCATTAAAGCTTGATGTGGGGAAAATTTATATGGAAGAGTGAAGAAAAGTTTACCTTCATTATCGAGAGCATTATTTGCATTTTTTTGTTGTTGTTAAAGGTAATACTTTGGATTGCCTGGATTACATACTGGAGGGCTTTATAATGAGATTCACATGCAACTTATTATAATTTACTTACAGTCACTAATAACAAGAAAATTTGATCCAAAGAATCAGGGTACTTGGAAAATTCACTTTGTTTTTATGTGTAATCTTTAATAATTTATATTTATTGTTTTGTTGTTGTTTCAGACAGAGTCCCTCTGTCACCCAGGCTGGAGTGCAGTGGCACAATCTTGGCTCACTGCAACCTTCACCTCTTGGGTTCAAGTGATTCTTCTGTCTCAGCCTCCTGAGTAGCTGGGATTATAGGTGCCTGCCATGATGCCCAGCTTATTTTTGTACAGATGGGGTTTCACCATGTTGGCCACATTGGTCTCAAACTCGTGACCTCAAGTGATCCACCCGCCTTGGTCTCTAAAGTGCTGGGATTACAGTTATGAGCCATTGCACCTAGCCTAAAGTATTTAATAAGATTTTTTTCAATTTCATAAAACATTGAGAGGAAACAAACACCTCTATACCTATCTGGGGTTTTCTTTTCCTTTTCTTTCTTTCTCCCCACATCCTCCTCTCATTTTTGACTTCTCAATTGTGAATAAAGCTGCTGTAAACATCTGTGGACCGGTTTTTATGTGGACATGTTTTCAGGTCCTTTGAGATGAATATAAAGGAGCACAGTTGCTGGACTGTAAGGTAAGCGTATGTTTAGTTTTGTAAGAAATTGTCACTGTCTTCCAAGGTGGCTGTACCATTTATATTCTCATCAACAAATGAGAGTTCCCCTTGCTCCACATCCTCATCAGCATTTGGTGGTGTCTGCTGTTTTCGATTTTTGCCATTATGATAGTCATATGGTGGTATCTTGTTTTAATTGGCAGTTTGCTAATGACGTTTTGTTGGGCACTTCTTCATATGCTTATTGCTACTGTATCTTTGTTGAGGTGTCTGTTGAGGTCTTCTGCCCATTTTTTGATCAGCTTGTTGTCTTACTGTTGAGTTTTATGAGTTATTTGTATAATTTTGGATAACAATCTTTTATTGGATACATGTTTTACAAGTATTTTTTCCCAGTCTGTGGCTTGTCTTCTCATTCTCTTGATCTCTGGGATATCTACATTTTTCTTGTCACAACAACATCATGTTAGTAAGTTCATAAGTTCCTCTGGCTGCATGTCTGGAGCCTCTTGAACTGTAGCTGTGTCAGATTCCCAGTCAGCTCTTTTCTCTTTAACTGTATGTTCAGTTTGAATTTCATTCCAGCATTAAAAGATTTTGTTCCTTTGCTGCACTTTAATCTTTGTTGGGGAGTTCACTCTTTTGATTACTCATTTTCGTAAAATGTCAAAGGGATTTATTACTGGGCAACAAGCAGGCAATAGCAATACACACTTTGCTGTCTATGCAAGAATAACAGATGTGCAGTGACCACTGGCCGTCTTTGAAAGAAGTGACTGGTCATTGGTCATGTTGTACATAGGTTATTTACGTAGGGAAATGTGGACTGGAGAGCTACTAGCAAAGTTTGTATTTTATGCAATTGCAGTTAATTGTGGTAGCTGAAGTTCAAACCTTTTTGGGAGGAGAGGAAGAATGGTGTTGCTAAACCATCATGACTACAGTTTCTTCATGTTAGAACCTGTGCATGGAAAGGTCTGTTGGTATTACATACTGTTTTTCCTCAATTATAAATGCTGTGAAGCTATTCTCAAAGAAAAAGATAGTGAAGCAAGATTTTTTTTTGCTTTTGTTTTCCTTTTTTAAAATCAGATATGGCTAAAGTGAAAATCTTGGTGAAGCAGGTGAGGGGGCACGTGAAATATCTGGCAACGTGATGTAGCTGTCTTATCTGATGGGAGAGATGCAACCCAAGAAAACAAACTTGAAGGCAGCATGGATCAGCTAGAGTTTGGTTTGGGGTCTTCGTTTTATCCAGTTAGCGATGGCAGGAATGGCTTGGACTTTCTTCAGTAAAGACACCAGCCTTGGATGGATGTCCAGCAGGTCGGGCTTATAGACCAAAAGTGTGGTACTGCAGATCTCCCAGTAGAAATCTGCCCAAGTTACCTAGTTTAAAGGAAACAGACTTTTCCTTTGAACATAGAAAGTATAGCTGTATCAGTATTCCAAAGTTAAAATTAGTTTCTCTGAAAGATCCAAAACAATCTTTTGTTATTACAAGAGCAGAATATGTATATGACAGAAATTCAGAAAATTACTGATAACATACTCCAACACTCAGATTACTACTGTTAAACATTTTCACGTATAAGATATTTTTCTATGCTGATAGATAGATCTTGTTTTACTAACATGAGCGCTTAATGGTACATAGTCTCGTAACCTTGTCCAATCTCCACCTCTCTGTTACATTTTCCTTATCTAATAACCAATATGTATTTTTCCATCTGTTCTAAAAATGTCGTCCTTCACAGGACAAAACAGGATCTATTCCAGGTCTGTGCATTTCATCTGGTTATGTCTATTAGGTCTTCAAAACAGTACCCTTTTTTTCACATCACCAAATTATTGAAGATTTCACACTAGAACTACAGAATGTCCTGTCTTCAGGATCTTTGTATTTCATCTTTCTTACCTTGTTCCTTTATCCTACATAGTATAAAGGAAGAGGTGCAAGTTATTCCTAGAAGGTATATAGTTTCAAGTGAAATTTGTGGCTAAAATACATTATATTTTATTGCATCAAAAGAAATGTATGGGTGTCTGACCATCAGAGGTATGCCAAGACTGGCCACTGGATTGGTGATGATAGCCTGGTCCTACCATTGTGCAGTTGGATGTTTTTACCTTTGTGACTAGAAGCCAATCTGTATGCTGTTACTTTGGCTCCATATGATTATCAAAGAGTGAAGGTTTAATACTCTTATCTTTTTGTATAGAATTTAATAAAGCTGATTGCCAGTGTTTCAGGAACTTATTAAACATCTGTCAGCCAAGAGAAGCTATTGGCTAGAAGATTCAGAATAAATGCAGAATTTATTCAAATATTTATCAAGCAGCTACCGTGTGCCATGCCCGGGTCTAGGTCCTGGAGAGCAAGTTAGGATGCAAGCTCCTTCTCTGATTCAGCTGTTATTTTATAAGGGAAAATCAGTCAAATATGCAAACTGATGGGAGTAATGAAAAAAAAAGTGAAGTCATGTGATGGACTATGGCATGGTCAGGGAAGACTTTTAAGAGGTGACACATAAACCAAGGCTTGAATGTAAAAAAGGATTAAGACCTGCAGTGAGCGACCCGGGGATTAAGCGTTCCAGGTAGAGGGAAGAATGTAAAGTCCCTTAGGTGGGAGTGTGAGTTAGGTGTGAGGAACACACACACAAGTGTGTTTGGAGCACTGTGAAGAAGGGAGAGAGTGCTCAGAGATGAGATCAGAACATCGTTTACAAAGGAATTTTAATAGAAAACCAAAAAATAAAGTCTTAGAAATTATTCAGTAAATAGGGCAGGAGAGAAGCACTTTAGGAAAGGCTATGAGGGGAGCCAGTCAGAAGAAATAAAGGGATGTGTGAAGAGGTTGAAAGTTGAGAATAAAAATGTAACAAGTTTGCTTCTGTTTATTTATCCGGAAGGGCTGAACAGGGCAGACAGCAATCAGTGTCAGTGGGCTACAAAAAAGCAGTCTCGCCTCCCAGAATGCAGTCTCCCTGAAGGGGGGGCCACCACCTACCCAACTTACAAGTCAGATTTAGATTTGATTTTTTTAGCAAGACTACTCACACGTGGTAGTGTGCCCATAGTATCTGGTTGTCTCACTTTTTTGTGATTATTGATGGTCCAAGCCTACACCAATTTTTCTGGAGTTGGAAAGTGGTGATAGTTTATTTCAGTCTGTCTTTCTTATCTATTAACTGGAATGCTTTTATAAAGAGAAACTTTTTCCAATCGATTGAGGTACAAAATGCTTTCTCATTTATCCTGATATAAAATACATACGAGTTTATACTGTTAGCTGTAGTTCAGATTCAGGAATAGGATATTTACTTGACTTTACTCGCCTTACATCTCCATCTCCTTTCTCCCATACTGAAGATCCTGGTTCTCAATAACATCAACACAATTTATTTTTGTGCTCACAATATAAGTATAATAATATCAGAAAAAAATACTAATAGTGCCTAGTATCACCAACAATATGATTACTGAAAGTAATGTATGATTTTTTTGTTCTAATCTAAGAATATCTTAGATGTTTAATCAAAGTAGTGGGTTTTACAAATGATATTTCTTGAAATAGTTTCTCTCTAATAGAGTACATATGTATTCTGTGTGTTCTTTATGTGTCTCTTTTGCAGTTAAGTTCATTTACTTCACTTTGATTTTTTAGCATAGCTTTTTAAACTGCTGCTGCTAATAAATAATTATATAAAATATTTTATTGTTCCAAAATCAAATCTATTGTTTAAAAGGTTTAAAGAAATTTAACCTTTGTTCTTGCTGTAAACTCTATTCTCTCCTTACAGGTTACTTTTTTCAATACTTTTTTTGGTTTTTCCTTTTATTTTTTGAATTTTTAAAGATATAAAACATACTCACGGAGTTACCAATAAGCCACTCTTTTCCCCCTAAATATGTGTCCAAATCTTGCATAAGATGAGGCGCAGTATATGTGAGCAGCTCATTGAACATCTGTTCCTGGGAAAGGGAGAAAATATCACATTAGGAACAATGAGAAGAAAAGTAAGTAGTATGTTCTAAGGAGGAAGTAGATTTCTCCATCTTTATTCTCCTACATGAATTAAAGAAGAAAGGGAAATAGCTAGATTTTTTATTCAAATTTATGACACGGAGATTTAGGTCTGATTATAAATGTTAGTCATCTCTTTATTGCTCATGGATTAAAAAAATAAATAGTTTTGTCACCAGTTCTTACAGTTTGTGTATAATGACTAAATATTTTACTCACAAAACCTTATTTTTTCTTAAATCTTTTTTTACTAAAGCAAAATGATTGTTTTCTTGGATTTCTAAAATTTTCCCTTTTCTTAACCTAGCTCTTTTAAAGCTGAATAATATAACTGAAGATAAAGAAATTAATTTTATTTCATAGGCCTGGACTCTTCTAGTTTGGCAGTTCTTCATTTCACTATTGGGTTTAATCGATGTAATGAAACATGAAGATCTTGGGCCTTTATGTATATTTTCCTTGGACTACCATTGTGCTTTAGTATCAGATTTGTCTCCCTTGAATATCATCTACAAAATGCTTCATCCAGTTATCCCCTCAATATATAAATGAATATTATTTTTTAAAATGAACATCCTTAGGAAAATATACATAAAACACCCATTTTTAAAAATTGTCATTATTTTTCTACTTGAAACTCTGAAGACCAAATAATTTACTCAAGGCCTCTTTCTTGATAAGAGATACTTGTTTATATATAGGAATTCTGCCTGTTTGAGTCTTGGTTATGAAATATAAGCTACACTCATAAAATGTATATATCATTTGTTAATGTGTATACATGACCTATAATGAAATCCAACCTTTATTAAGATAAGTCAGATAGTGGATACCTCACCAATTTGTTGATTTACTTGCTGTTATGATTATGACTTAGCTAGATAATGTATACACAACATAATGCCTTATATTTATAGAGTACAATTTGGAAAGTCACCTTTACATACAGGGTGAGCATCCCTAGTCCAAAAATCCAAAATGCTCCAAAATCCAAAATTTTGAGTACTGGCATGATGCTCAAAGGAAGTATTCAGGGGAACATTTCAGATTTTGGCTCTCCAGATTTGGCATGCTCAACCACTAAGCATAAAGCAAATGTTCCAAAATTTGAAGAAAACCCCAAATCTCAAATACTTCTGGTCCCAAGAATTTCAGATAAGGGATACTCAACCTGTACTTATGTATGTTTGCCAGATCTAAAAACTGAAGCTTCTAAAGCTTGCCATTACTTTGACTTTATGTTCTTTCCCTTATAAAGTGCTCTGTGGTTAAAATGTTCATAGTTGAAGAAAACATTAGATACGAGTCTTTCTGCTGCTTACACAGAATTTGTAATCCTGATGAAGGGCAGTGAGTCCAGAACCATGTGATACTTGCCACAGGTCTGCTCAGCTCAGTCAGGATCGGTCAGAAAGGTAATGGCCAATTTGACTGTGAGACAACTTTCCAAAAACTCCTGTATGCACTCCTGGGAAATTCTGTTCTTCTAATGTACATTTCCACAGCTTCAGGTACACCGATGTGTGTATATATGCAGACTCAAATAAAACTATTATATCTGTGCTATTGACTTCTCCTTGAGCCTAGGTTCTCTTTACAATTTTGGCAAATTATTTCAGTCTAATGAAATGTAACTTAATAAACAGTATAATTTGTATTTAAGATTCATTTTAAGAACAGTCAGCTAAAACAATGTAAAGAAGATAAAATTTATTACAGGTTTTTTTTTCCAGATATATTAAAAAAATACATTTCTTGATCAATTGTAGACAGCTGCTTCTATACTTGATGGATGCAGAAATTTCGTGCCTCCCTTTTTGGAGATATATTATAAAGGAGGTTTATTTCACCCTGAGTAGTTGTTGCTATGATATTCTAACAAACGACTTTTAGGGAGATTTGTATATTTCTCCAAAGCATTTTTACGTACGCATTACCAAAATTATTTTGTGTTGGAACCAGGACTTCAGGATGTCCCCAGGCCCTCTAAGGATCGTCGGGGTGACCAATATCCAAAGACCTATTTTGCTTTTAATTCTTTTTTTAATTGGAGATGGATTTTTTAAGCAATAAATACTCTGATAGATTTTTAAAGCATAAATGACAAGAATATATTCACTATCCACCTGAAGTGCATCAGTATTCTGCCTTTGAAATTTTCACCTGACCATGAGGTGGCAGCAGTGCAGTCCAGTACAAACAGTCTTAAGAAATGAAATACAGAATGGTGCATTTTTCATTATATATTAACCTAGTCCTGCTTGTTAATTAGATATTCTATAGCTATCAGCAATGTTTCTGCAGCGTGTCCTGCCTTTGTATGATTTATTCATGAACTTGGATTGCCCTGTCCTTTGAAATTGTTTTTGAAGTAGGTGTTATATAAGAGTTTTGTTACTGTAATACAAAGGTAGAGTGTTACTCTTATCATAAATGTTCGAAGAATATTTTCCTCTGGTAGGTGGCCTCTGTTACGGAGCCTCAGCCACAGAAAGGTAGAAAATAGAAAGTAGAGAAGAGCAAACTGATAAACTGATAGACTGCACATTAGGGGGGTCTTTGGTACATGGAACAAAAATCTTTAGACACTTTTACTAAATTGAAGATTATCTGTTTCTGCATTTATAATAATATGTAAAATACAGATGCCATGTCTGACAAATTAGTAAAGACGATTAACACCAAAGTATATAACATTATTAGTTATAATAGTTAATATTTATTTAACACTTCCTACCTAGCGATAGGCACATATGCTACCATTTAATCCTGCCAACATACTTCAAAGTAGAGACTTATGTCCCTACTTCACAAAGAGTTTGAACTATAAATAGGTAGTTAAGTAACAGCTACTGAGAAGGGAAATCAGGATTCAAGCCTGGCAGTTTGACTCCAGAGCCCAAAAGTATTTACGTCAAAAAGTTGTATTTCTGTCATCAAAGCTGAACTTTACTCTTTCCTGGATAGGCAAATATATGTGCATGTGTGTGTGCGCACACCCTACACACCTTTCATTTGTATCACGAAGTCAGTAAATGTAAATACTTTTGCGTCCAGATGTCTCTATTCAAATCGGAAGGTGCTAAATAGTATTTACAATAAATACTAAGTAGGTAGTATGTACTTAAATATGTGCTTAAGTAAATTGGTAAGACTGCCTGTTATTTGTGCTGTGGCTTTTGGCTACAGGCTTTAGTTTTAACATGTACGTAAATAGTCATGCACAGCTGTTTTGAACAACTGCTTGCACTGTGGTAGTATACCCAGTGGTTAAGAATCAGGCATTTGAGTCTGTGATGATTTGAATTCCTTGTGCATCACTTATAGCTGAACAATTTTGGGCAAGTTGTTTACATGAAACTGTTTTCTTACCTGGGAGATTAGGATAACTTTTATTCTAAAGGGATGTTTAAATTAGTTACTAAGTTAAGCGATTGTATACCTAGGTGATGAAGCTATCGGTTCTAAATTTGGCTGTCTGGGCTCAGATCACAGTTCTGTCATTTGTTTGACTTTGGGCAACTCTGTAACTGCTCTGTTTCTCACTGTCTTCATCTGGAAAGTGAGTATGACAATAAAAAGCACTTATCCTGAAGGAGGAGAAGGAGCGCTGACTGAGATAACACATCCAAAGAGCCAAGAGTAGCACAGGCACATGGTATGCATTTAATGAGTGTGTTTCTGATCACTTATTCAACAATTCTGTAATGCCTACTATATAAAAGGCACTGTGATAGCAGTAGGGATCAGTTGAATAATACAGATATGATTCCTACCCTCCCATTGCATACAGCTTGAGGAAACAAGTAACAAGTAAATACATTTTAAAATAGAGATTGTGATAAATGTCCTAAAGGAAACTACTAGAGGCTGTAATAGAGAACAGAAGACATCTATTTAGTATTCTGCATAAAGATGAATCATTTGACATACATACATAATTTTGCTTTTATCCCCAAACCGCAGTGATGAATATTTTTTAAAAGATAGAACCCACAACGAAGTGGAAAGAGAGGAGAAAAGAGCAAACAAAATTTGAAGCTGGCAAGCAGTTGGGTGAATGGCACCTGCAAAGGAAAAGCCAAGAACCAATCCCATCAACAACCCGAAATCTTTAAATGACTCAGGAAATGACAGGATATGTCTACAATTGGGGTTAAGGAGGTTTGGGAGGGGATAAAATGAGGATTGGTGGAAAACTATTAAAGAAGCAGTTTTAGCATAGGATGTTCTTCATTTCACATTGCTGGATAACTGTTCCTTTCCTATTCTTAGCAGAAAACAGCCTCAGAATTTTTACAAATTTAGAAGCACAATATTAGAAACTTAGAACTCAAGGATTGATTAATGAAGTTGAAAAATGCTTTCTAAAAGTAATACAGAAAAGCAAAAAGATGAGATATAGGAAAAGAGCCAACATCTGAATTAGTGGAATTCTAATATAATGGAACAAAATAAAGGGGAGGAAGTCAATGAAAGAATTAAAGGAAACTTCCTTGAACTAAAGGATGTGGGTCCCAGATTGAATGGACTCATCAAGGAAATAGCACAATGGATGAAAACAAGATCATACCAAGACTTGTCATTGCAAAATTTTAGAACTCTAAGGGCACATGTTTTATAATCTTTCAGAGTGGAAAAAAAAAATAGGTCACATACAAGGTCAGTAATTTAATTGGATTCAAACTTCTCAACAGCTAAAATATTATAGATAATGTCTTTCAAATAATGAAAAATTACTTCCAACAGAGTTCTATACCCAGCCAAACTATAAAACAAGTTTGAGAATAAAATAAAAATATCTTTAGACAAATAAGGCACCAACCTTTTATTTCCTATGACTAATAAGCTCTTGGAGGATTGTTCCACAAAAACAAGGAGAGAAAACCGGAGAATGAACCCAGGAAAAGCAAAAAAAAAATAAAAAACTATCCAGGATAATAATGAAGAACTCAGGATGACGAATGTGACCAAAGTATCTAGGACAACCATACCAGAGTGAAGCCCCAAATAATAGAGTAAACAAAGAAGACAGCATCCAGGAAACAGGACTCCAGCTCCATAGAATGGCATCACTGGAATGACAGCAAAGGGAATTCTAATGATGACTGTGCAGAAAACCTAGAGAACTCCACAAAGAATGGAGGTCTCCTAGACAGAGCGCTCCAAGAAATATTGGAAATAACAGATGAACTGAAACTACACTGACTTTGTGAAAATCACATTGGCGGGCTATTGGATACTGTGGGAAGTCAGCAATAAAAAGAAACAAAAACAGGAATTCCTAATTTTAAGGAAGAAAAGTAAGAAAGGAAATATAAAAGCCTACTACAGTGCACAGTTCTGTATATTATTTGCATAGCATACTAATCATAGACCATTTAACCAAAAAATGTTAAAATCACTATATCAGGAGCTTGGTGACAAGGAGGCAGAGAGGATGACTATGTAAGAGAAAAAAATCATTATAGATTGAGATCCCTTATCCAACATACTTGGAACAGAATTGTCTTCAATTCCAGAGTTTTCTTGGATTTTGGAATATTTGCATACACATAATGAGATATATTGGGGATGGGACCTAATTCTAAACACAAAATTTGTGTTTCAGGTACATATATTTGTTATTTGCATAGCATACTAATCATGTTTTCAGGTTTCATAAGTCTTTAGAAACCATCTACAATCGGTGGATCAGAGGAAGTCATATTTACAAATCCTATAGCGGAGATGTGTAAATCCTAAAGAAACTGCTAAACAAATTTTTAAAAGGGTTGCATTTGAGGAGGAGTTAATGTGAAGGGGTACAAAAGTGAATTGCTGTACTTTATTTTAAACTTTTAAAATAATAATTTGATATTTTAAAACGATACATATTTTGATAAAAAGGAACTTTCTAAGTCACCTAACACAATGTCTGGCAGGTGGTATGTGATTAATACTAGGAATAGCAAATGGATTACATTACTTTCACATCTTGCTTTTTCTCTGCCCAAGGAAAACATGACATGAAATCGTCCAGTGTGTCCACAATAGCATCAACTTGACATTGTTCCATTTCTGTTTTTCCAGCCAAATCTAAGGAATAGAGAGAGGCCCATTGATATGTTTAATTTAATTTACTATATTAAAAAGTTTGTTTTTAGCAGATACTATATTCATATGGTTGAAAATTCAAGAGTATTAAACAATATCCAGTGAAGATTAGCTTCCATCCACCACATTTTGTTTCCTTATTTACCTATCTTATTAGTAGCCACTTTAATTAGTTCCTTATGCATTCTTCCATTTTCTTTATGAAAATACAAGCAAATAAAAATACATATCCCACTAGATATGCTTCTTCACCCCATATCCCTTACAGATCTTTCTTACAAGTACCCAAAGGGTGTACTTGCTCTTTTTTTTTTATTTTTGTACCTACATGAGATTTCTTGAGGTAGGTGTGCCACAATTTATTTAGCCTTAACTGATTAGGTTTGCTTCCAGTCTTTTGTTAATACAAGCAATACTACAATAAATAACCTGTAACTGCATTATAATTTATCTTATATAAAGAATTATTTTTATTTTGCAGACAGTTTTGGTCAGGACTTTGTTTTCTAACTGGAGACTAAACGTTTTAAATAACAGGATTTTTGTTCTTTGTCTCATTTGTTAATTACTATTTTTGCAAATAAATAATTGATCTTCCTAAAGATTTTCTTAATGGTGCCAATTTAAAATGCTTCTGTGTAGAAGCAATTCTGTGGATGAATTGTATGTAAACTATACCTCAGCAAAGATGTTCAAATCAAAAGAAAATGCTTAAGTGATTTAGAATTCCTCTGTAAACTATATTTGTGAGTGTGTGATATTCAGAGGTTATTATTCTTTCTGAACTTGAAAAGTCTTCAGAATTCTTCACTTTTTTTCATCCCTACTTTGACTTCCACCTCAAAGCTTCAACCAAACATTTATGTAGGTGACTCCTCATTCAATATTTTTAGTGCTAAACCACAGGCTCATTTTTTCAGCCTGTTTTTGGATATATCTCTGAGTATTCTTTTGGCGCCTGACCACTCTTCCACAAATCCTCAAATGGAGTCATCACATCATTTCTCAAACCAGCTCTTCTTTTTTCACCCAAAAATAATTACTAGTCTCAACTGTGACTCAGCCCCAAGTGGGAGATATATGTAGAAGCATTGAAAGAGGTAAATTCCTTGCCTGCATTAACACTTATGGTCAGCTGCAGAAGACAGACATTAAGGGTATTGCAAGGTGAAAAAAGTATTTTAAACAGAAAGGAAATGAAGGAGAAGAGGAGGTGAAGGAGGAAGTTACCAGTACATAGTGCAATGAGAAAGGCAAACTGTCTACGCTGTGGTCTTCTTCTCCTGGTTAAACAGACTGCCTTCCACATGACAACATCTACATCTAAGATGATTCTACATCCACAGATTTTTCATATTTTTCTTGCTCTCTCTTCTTTTTCATTATCACCTGGGCCGTTTCAGTGGTCTCCTAACGTGTTTCCCTGCGGTAGCCACAAATACAAAGTAGCCACAATAATCTTCCCCCAGATGCATAGCAGTCGTTACGCTGCTTTTCTAGATTAAAAACTTACAATTGTGTAAGGAAAAAGGTCCACACTCTGGATCTTTCTAATCAGATTCAATCGTTTCTTCTAACATTTCTCTAATTCTCTTTCACCTGCAAATTTGAAGCTCATTTCTTCTTCTCATGCCATTTTCTCTCTGCTTTGAATGTTCTAGCCCAGTGATTCTCAAAGTGAGATCCATGGATCACCTGAATCATCTGGAAAATTGTTAAGAATGCAAATTCTTGGGCCTCACCCAAGGTTTACTGACTCAAAGTTGCACAAAGTATATTTTAGTAAGCACCCAGGTGACCTCGATACACATAAAGTTTGCAAAGCACTGCCCAGGTCCAAGTATTCCTCTTGAAATTCTAGCTATCCTTGAACCTAAACTTAAATATCATTTTCACTTTAAAGCTTAATTTCCCTAGTCATAAATAATTTCCATTTCTTCTAAACTTTCAAAAAAACTTTATTTGTTGAAACGTGCTAGTGTAACACAAACCTCTGTATTTTTAAAATACACTATTTCATTCCAAGATGGGGTCTGGTATTCATGGCCCATTTTATTTGTGAGCTAATTATGTATGTGTCTATGGCTTGAATCATAGTGGTGGCAATGCTGGTGGAGAGATAGGTTTGGGAGAATGGTGGGTCTACAGATTGATTGAAAGAAAGGAGCTTCAAAGGAAGCCAAAGTAGCTTTTGACTCAAAAAGAGTATGAGAATAGTATGAGGGAAGAGAGAAGAAGACAACGGAGCATAGGATGGGAGAAAGTGTGCCAGACAAAAACAGGAACGGTTTCTATTGTTTCTCTTCAAATATCATGGGGCGGGCACCAATGCAGTAATCCAGAAGCCAACTAGCCCCTTCAAGCTTCCTCAGATGGCACTGAGTGGAAGCAAAGGAACTCCCTTTCTATTTTTTTCAGCATGATTAGGATGAAGCACATTACTGAGTATATAATTTTAATAGTCTAAGAAATTTCAACCTTCATATGCTATATGTATTTTCTGCTAAGTAATTTTCTCTGATAACTTATAATATGCATACCAGCAAAAGTTTGGAATGAAACATATTGGTTCAGTTTCTCAGCTAAACTTCAAAAAGGGCTTAAAGGGCAAAGAGATATAAGACAGGAAAAGCAGGAGGCAATATAAAATAAAATTGTCTAATTGTCTAGGGAACTCACGGAAAGTTAAACTGATACAGGTGGCATATTTATACTTTTCTCTATTATTTACTTCCAGTCTTATTTGTACTATGATATGGTATGCTAAAGTCATTTATGAATATTGAATATATATCATGTGTTTGTTTCAGTTATCAAAAATCTTAAGCACAATAAACATGTTACCTGTGTTTTTGGTCAAATATCTTGCTATCGCTAGGCTCTGGTGAAGGGTAAGTCCATCAACTTCCAAAATGGGAATTTTTCCAAATGGGAGAGCTTAAAATAAAATGAGCAAAAAGTCAACTTCATAACAAAACCAGAAGTTATAATATTTCCATTTTTACTGATAAGTATGAAAACAAAGCATGATTTTACGAAATCATGAAATACTTAAATATTTATTTTTAAAGGAACACTTGACGATCTGTAGTGGAATATTTACATTTTATAAGTTTTTTTAAGTTGTTAGGAAATCTGATTTAAAGTTAGTGACAGAATTGGTTCTTAAACCCAGGTTTACAGTGACACCATATACAGTATGGTATTTTATATGCTTACTATTAAAATTTTCTTTTAAAGGTTTATTATTTTTGTCACCTCAATCACGGATTATTAAAAATCATATACTGGGATTATGAAGAGTATCAAACTCTTCATATTGAGTTATGGTAAGGAATTTAGCCATAGCCCTTTAAAAATTGATACATAGTAATTGCACATATTATGGGGTACATGTTATATTTCGATACATGCACACAATATAATCAGAAATTTTTTTCTTAGTTTCTTCATTGACCCATTGATCATTTAGGAGCATGTTGTGTAGTTTCCATATATTTGTATAGTTTCCAAAGCTTTTTTATTATTGCTTTCTAGTTTTATTCCATTGCAATCTGAGAAAATACTTGATATGATTTTAATTTTTAAAAATTTATTGGGAGCATTGTAAAATGCCCTCTGGGGCTTCATCGGTTGCAGGCACCCCCGCATGGGTGCCACTGCAGGGACCACACAGAGTTTGCTCCTGCCAGCACCCAAAGTGGTCGGCTGGATCCCACACTCGCTTGCTCACTTGCTCCCTCCCACAAGGGACTGAGTGCAGTGGGCCATGTAAATAGGGCACCACCATCGCAAGTCTGTCAAAGTGGTCAAGAAAAAAGTGCATCAACATTTTTCCAGTGAATCCTCTGTCAGCTCAACTTTTAGAGTTATCTGCTACTACAAATTCATAAGCCTTTTTCTGTATGTCTGGTGATTTAGCTTACCTTCTCCTCCCCAAGGTTTATGTTTGAGCTTTGGGCTTCATAAGTCACCTTACCATTCTTTGGCCTGCTTTTTAGCTTCCAGAATGTTGTGCTACTGTATCTACATTCAAGCTTTATTTCTTTGTCTTTAAGGACTTCGGCCTTTTTGTAAAGTACTTCAGTATTATCAGAGGAGAGAAAAATGTTTTAAAGAGAGAAAATGTGGACTCATGTGTGCAATCTACCAGGTTTGTCCAGAAGAACATTTTAATAAAAGTATCCCAAAGATGAAATGTGTTGACTGGAGATTTTCTAGGTTCTAGCAGAGGGAGTGTCATAGCAGGTTTCAAGCACTAGAGGGCACTGCTAAATTGGACACCAGATGAGACCAAATAACATTTGTAGTAGAAACTGCTTCTTAGTGGTACCTATTCTTCGCTTTCTTAGAGTAATAAAACCCTGGATTTTTAGCTGTGCAAATGATTATCCACAATTAAATCAACATTTCTCAATATCTCTTGTAGTAATGAGTTTCCCTTGTAGTAATATGTGTAGTAATATGGACTAAATTCTTACCAAGTTACATATGCAACTTTCTAATTATGCTGTTAAAAGGAAGGGGTGTGTCCCCTCCCTCTTTCACACTTTCCCTGAGCTACAATGTGGAAGGAGAGTTAGCTATCTCACACCGTATAAATAAGACATTGGTGGGTGGCAGATCAACAAGAAACCTAAAATTTGATAACTTTATAGAACAACATCATGATACCCATTTGGGGTTTTGTGTAAAAGAAATTGCTGTCCTTTTTAAGACAAGTTTTACATTGTGTCTTTGTCTATTAAAGCATTTGAAACTCTATCCTAACCATCATGAACTTTAAGATTCAACTCTGGAAATCTACGGATATATTAAGAAAAGACAGAAATTCCATTTTCAGTAACAATGAAAAGTTGAGGTAGAACAGGGAATGAGGCACTCAGTGAATTTCTGTTTAAAAGCTAACAGGCAAAATTTGTTACATGTAATATCTGCACCTTTCTATCCATCTTGGTCTAATTAATTAGTGGATAAAAGTAATGTTCACCTATTATATGTTCACCATCTTAAAATCCCATGTGCAAATTCTGATATCAGAAGCAACATTTGGATATTAATGGTTAAGTATCATGAGAATGAGATATAAGATACACTATCTCACCAGAGAAGAGGTCTCTGCTTAGAAAAAGAATGGCTATAAGGACAATGACTTTTAAGGAGCTCTTGCTTCCCAAGGCATGTGGCAATTCATTGATAATATGCCAATTATCATAGTAGTGTTGTTTTAGCATAATCTAGTGCAAATAGCTTGGGCTTGGAATTAAATTCACCTGGGTTTGAAACTCAGCTCCACTTGCTATGGTCGTGAAACTGGAAAATTTACCTAAACTCTGTGCACTTCAGCTATCCCAACGACAAAAAAGAAAAAAAAGTCTCATGTTTCTTTCAGCTCGTCTGACAAAGCTTTATACTGGTTTACCTTTATATTCTCTTTCTATAAGGTTTGTGTTTTCAGCTCTAATAGGAAATTTGCTTGATCACACAGCATTTATTTAATTTGTCTGAAATGCTGCTTCTCAATTTAAAGCTACATGAGCTTTGAAACCTTGATTTGTTTTCATTTCCTCGAGGAAAAACAAAAGGTTTTGAAAGCATATTTTTCCTACATTTATTATTTGTGCTACTTACTTGATTTGATTTCAGGCCAGTCAGCTTGTTCTATTCTGTGGTCTTCATACTCTATGTCCAAATAAGCAAATATGTAACGAATAATTTCTGCTCTCCCCCTCATATTAAAATAAGTGAGTTTGTAGTTTGGCATGGTGCGATTCTGGAAACAGAAAAAGGGAGGATTATTCTAAGAGCCCTCTAGAGATGTCTCAATATTTTTCTTGAGGATTTTTTTGGAAAACTTCATGGTATCTCTTGAGATAACTGGAGACATTAGAGGATATTTCAAAACCAAAATTATAAATCACTATATAATTACATATGAGAAATAAGATCATGTCTCTCTCTCTTTCTCTCTCTCTCAGCACTAGTTAGAACATTACAGTGAAATAACCAAATTTAAACCTCGTTTATAAAAATATTCAGATTAAGAGGGTATCTACACACCAACCTTTAGTGTATGCAGCAAGAAAACTTCGCACTTTAGTGTCATTGGTAATGTGTAATAGTTGATATTTTGCCTGTTTTGTTTGCTCTGGTGACACAGCTCAGCGAGGACATCTGAGTAAGGACAGCCAAGTGCTGGGCACATGCAAGAGGAATGTGAGTGCCATGCCAACCTGTCATTGCCTCTCTTTCCTCACCTATGGCTTTCCCTCTAGGCATCCAAGGGCTAGGGCAACGTTGCTATCTGGTTCCCTCTGACTGCCTCCATGCTGCTGGGTTTTACTGGGTTACTTGCACCACAAAACACACCCCAGCTTGAGACCTCTGCAGGGATGGGACACTCTTCCTTCCTTCCCTCTGTGGAGGAACAAAGCCAACTACTCTTACATTTCAAAATGTTTACAATACTGGTCAATTCAGTCATTATAATCTTAGGGGTTTTAAGTGATTTGTATCTTTTCATTTTCATTGTTTATAAATGGTTAATGACTTTAAGCACTTGTAGTGGAATACGTTTTAACTTTGTAAGATCAAACAGCTGAGAAAGAAATGTTTTCATTTGAAATTCAATTCTTCAAATTTGGGCTTTGGCCAGTTACAATCTTCCTGAATTTCAAAGTCCACGTTTTATAAATAGCGATATTAACATGGATTTGTAAATTAATGAGGTAATGCATATAGCACAATGGCAAACTTAATCATTAGTGTTAGGAATGATAACTTTGATCTCATTCTGTAGTCAAAAATAAACACTATGAATACGGCACACTGAAGATAAATTATAATTATGGTAACTAAATGAATAAAAGCATATAATAATTATTTATTTAAAGTAGTGAATTTAAATAGTTTATTCTCTACTAAGAAAGTTTTCAAAGAATATTATGGAATACTAATTAGATAAAAAGGAAAGTTGGGCTCCAGCCTCAAAATAAAATTCCATCAAAAATTACATCACAGGCCAAGCTCAGTGGCTCATGCCTGTAATCCCAGCACTTTTGGAGGCTGAGACAGGTTTATCACCTGAAGCCAGGAGTTCGAGACTAGCCTGGCCAACATGATGAAACTCCATCTCTACTAAAAATTCAAAAATTAGCCAGACATGGTGGTGCACACCTGTAATCCCAGCTACTAGGAAGGCTGAGGTAGGAGAATCTCTTGAGCCCCAGAGGCAGAGGTTACAGTGAGCCAAGATAGCACCACTGCACTCCAGCCTGTGCAACAGAGCAAAACTCCATCTCAAAAAAAAAAAAAAAAAAAAATCACATCACATAAAAGGTCAAATGCAAATCATAAAAGTCTAGGTTGCCAAGTCCTGACTTCAAGTTTATATATTCCTGGAGTCTAGTGGGAAGAGGATGACCTGGAAATAACTGGTTGCCTATCTGGAAGCTCCCAGGTTCAGGAAGTGACAGTGATAGTAATTCCTAGCAAAACCGATTTTTCAGGCCCTGGCTTCTGTGTCCTGGTGTTGTGGAGTGAAGCTGGTAGTCCTTGGTAAAGTGAAAGAGCTACTGCCAATCATGCCTGCCCAGTTTGCATCAGCCAGTTCAATCCCCACCCAACTGAGATATAGCACTCACCACATGTATAGATAGGTGGGAAATGTTCTTGGAAGACAGAAGAATTGACTAGCGTCAACTAATAAGAATTCCATGATTTACAGCCACAAATATTTTTCAGGGAGAAATATACATATAAAGGAGTTCAAATTTGGGAAACTAAATGAAATGCTCATCAGAACAATGAAACTGTTTTTCTGGTTATTTAGAAACAAATAGTAGAAAAAGTCTAAGAGCACCAAAATAGTCAATTGAAAAGTAATAAGAGATTATTCTTATCCAGGAAATGAAAAGCATAATTGTTATATAATTCCTGGGCCTATTTGTTTTAAATATCAAAACAATTTCTAAAAGCCTACAGAGTAGTGTGATTATCAGTTGTAGTTTCTATTTGGGGATTTGTTTTGTTTGTTTTGTTTTGTTTTGTTTTGTTGAGACATAGTCTCACTCTGTCCCCCAGCCTAGAGTGCAGTGGCACAATCTGGGTTTACTGCAACCTCCGCCTCCTGGATTCAAGCAATTCTCCTGCCTCAGCCTCCTGAGTAGTTGGAATTACAGGCATGCACCATCACACCTGGCTAAGTTTTCTATTTCTGGTAGTGATGGAGTTTCACTATGTTGGCCAGACTGGTCTTGAACTCCCAACCTCAGGTGATCTACCTGCCTTTGCCTCCCAAAGTGCTGGGATTACAGGCGTGAGCCACTGTGCCTGACCTGCAGTTTCTATTTGAAAATCATTTTATATAAAAATTTTTATTGATTTTGTTGGCAGAGTCAATGTTTCCACAGCACGAAAAAATTATATTTTCTTCCTATAACATTGAAAGTTAGCATTACACCAGGGGTCGTGGCTAATGCCTATAATCCTAGCACTTTGGGAGGCTGAGGCAGGTGATCATGAGGTTAGGAATTTGAGACCAGCCTGGCCAACATGGTAGAAACCCATCTTTATTAAAAATATAAAAATTTGCTGGGCATGGTGGCAGGCATCTGTAATCCCAGATACTCAGGAGGCTGAGGCAGGAGAATCACTTGAAAGAGGGAGTCAGAGGTTGGAGTGAGCTGAGATCATGCCATTGCACTCCAGCCTGGGTGACACAGTGAGACTCCGTCCCCAAAAAAAAACAAAACAGTTATCAGCATTAAAAGTTAAACATATAACCTTTTCTCATTCAGTCAAATATTATGTAAATATCAGTGTATACCTGCTGAATTCTGCATGAAAATAAAGTGATTGCTTTTTGTTGTTAATTTACAAAATCATGCTATTTTATATTGTATTTCACTCAAGTAAAGAAGACATTTAAAAATTCTCAGCATAGGTTGAGAAATATAGATAATAGCGATCTATATTTCTCTGCAAAAATATCTTGAAGTCTAAAATTTGGCAGAGGCCCATGAGCAGCTAACAAATGCTTATCTTTCCTTTTAAAATATTCTTGCAATAGTTGTAATTCATTAAAGAAGCTGTACTTTGGACATGACATTCCCGTAGTTATTTGCATAATTATGTTTTCTTTTTATCTCTGGAATGCAAGGTGTTACATCAGAACATCCATCTATATAACAAACTATATAAAAAGAGAAAAAAGAGCCTGGGTGCAGTGGCTCACATCTGTAATCCCAGCACTTTGCGAGGCCGAGGAGGGCAGATCACTTGAGGTCAGGAGTTTGAGACCAGCCTGGCTAACATAGTGAAACCCAGTCATTACAAAAAAATATATAAAAATTAGCTAAGTGTGGTGGTGTACAACTGTAATTCCAGCTGCTAAGGTGGCTAAGGCATGAGAATTGCTTGAGCCTGGGAAACGGAGGTAGCAGTGAGCCAAGACTGCATCATCAGCTTGGGCAACAGAGTGAGGCTCTCTCTCTCAAAAAAAAAAAAAAAAAAAGAATTATCATAAAATATACTATATGTCAATAGATACTAAATCCTTTTAAAAAGTATTTATAACATTATCATTCATTTGTGATCAAAACTCTTAGCAAAATGAAAAATCAACAAAATTAAAAACCTCTTAGCAAACGAGTAATAGAATACTTCCTTAACACTATAAAGAGTCTCTACTAAAAACTTACAGCAAACATCATATATAATGGTGAACCAATAAAAGCATTTTCTTTAATGTGAGGAATAACAAGAATCCCACTGTAACATCTGCTATTCAGCATAATGCTGGACAGTCTGGCTAATTCAATAATGAAAGACAATAATAAATGACATTTATAAGTAGTAGGAAGAGAGTGACAGAGCTGTCCATTTGCAATCAAATTGATTGCAAATCACTGAAAATTATTCAAGAGATTCTACAGATAAACTGGATCCTAGATTTCAAATGGAAATGTGAAGGACCGAAACAGCGAAGACAAACAGAAAAGGAGAACAGAAGAGGAAGACTTGATGTAGCAGATAGCAAGAGTTAGATACAAAGCCTTGTAATGTGATATTTGTTCAGACGTGCATCAAGAGTGTTAAAACAGAACCTCACATAAAGGACAGACATGACAGAGAGTGAGGACATAAAGCAACGACTAAAATGGTTCTGAGACAACAGAGGGAAAATAAGCATAAATAGACCTCAACTTTCTATCGCGCACAGAAGTAACACCTAGGTTATCTGGTTATGATTTGATTACCCCAGCAAAACTGTAATATCGTTCTGGTCCCTTATTTCCTGTTAGCTTTGTTTCTGAACCCGTCCACTGTCACTGTGTTAGGAATCTCATGTACAGAAAACTGCACGTTTGCTGAAGTGATAAGCATGAAGTTAAAAAGTTGATTGTGTTTGAAGATCTTTACATCTAAAATTAACCACTGGCTTCCTTATACCCCAAAGTAAATCATGTGAAGTTACTGATTCAGCAGATAGATTAAAAAAGCTCATTTAGAATTCTTTTTGAAGACTAACCTATACCGTTTCTCAAAGAACACATAAATAAATAACTAATAAATACCCTGGATAGAAACTTACATATATAAACTCATCCGTACCTGCTGTGCCAAGGGAATCACCGGAAAGCACACTGTCCCTGGGAACCAAGGTCCCCTGGGCCTGAGGTGTCTAACCAAATAACCCAATGGCAGGATTAAGGATGCCTGGAACAAGTGCCAGCAGGAGCCATCACCCTCAGAAAGCCCCAGGTAAAGCTAGCCGTGAAGGTCCAGGAAGCCAGTCTTCTCCTGGGCGCTGGCATGGCCTTCTCAGTATCTCTCTCCTGCCCTGGAAACTTGGTGCTGGTATAGAAAAGTTAATACTTCTATTCAGTTACTATAAGCTATCTCAAAAGTTAATAACAAAGAAAGGTTGCTAATTCTCTCTGCAAAAAGCATCTATCTCTACGAACCAGCTTAACTCTTCAGGTACCATAGCTTAAAAAAATAAAAAGGGCCCTAAATCTGCTAACAACAAAAAGGAGGGAAACCTGTTTCTAGGAAAAATGCTGCTCTTTTGTAAACCAGTTAAGTGTTATTTTAAACGTAGAACTCAGGAATCAATCAAAAAAGGGGCTAGAAACTTTCAAAATCCTGGCTCTGTTCTCTCCTAGGCTCGTTTATAACTCTGCACCTCTCATCTTTAACCACCTGGTCATATTCATTTCTTATAAAACCATAAGGTCACAATTAATCCTGCCGCTCTATCATAAATCTGTAAATCAACCTGCACCCTTAAAGGGCTCCACTCTGGAGGAAACCTCAACTGCAGGGCCCCTTCTACAACCCATTTCAGCACGAAGTAGTTAAAGAGGATCGATGCCCCTATTCCAACAAAAGTTGAATTTTCCTGTTCAGATGAGGGAATAAGGGATTGTGTTCTCTTTCCGGGTACATGAGGGAGCGTAGTTTTAAGGGCAAGAATTTCCCAATGCCATGCCCCCCTCCCATCTCTCCATCAGGGAGATTCAAAGGTTTATGTTTGAATTTCGAGGCCGCGGGGGGCGGGGGGGGAAGGGAAGCTAAGAGTCAATCACTTCAGCGGAAGTTGTAAGGAACTCCTTTCATTGGCCTAAGGAACTTGGGAAGGTGGGAGTTTCTCCCAGAATAAATTCCCCTGCTCCTTCACCCATGCCGGATTTCCAGCTCTCTGGAATCCCATCCCACACGGTGGGAGCTCCCTTTCCCCTCTAGATTTCCCCTCTGGAATCCCCTTCCACACTCTTCGTGGAAGTCTTTCTCTTCTCCTTTCCTTCTCTTTTCTCTGCCTAAATAAAATCACCTTTCTGCAACACTTCTTCGGTCCAGTATTTACTTCCACAAGCATACGGCACACCTGCAGTGGTCCCATCGCTTATTCTTTAAGAGGTTAGAGGCCAAGAACCCACAGCATTCTCTCAGGTGAGCTGTGCCTCACCAGTACCCAAGAAAAAAACCGGTTACAATGGGATGCAATTCTTGTCAAAACATGGAGATGCTTCAACAAAATGTGGCTTAAAATAATAGAAAGTATTACAAGTAAAATTCTTAAACTTTAAAGAAAAGGAAAGAAAGTGAAGAGCCATGAGATAAAATTCCCTACTCGATCAATCCAAGAGATTGAAAAATCTCTTGGGAAAATTCTGGCAGTAGTCACAAACCCCGATTAAGACAGGATTTTTCCTCTAGCATTGATTATATTTTCTATGTTAAAATCCACTTGAAGAGATCTTTTTAAATCTCCTGTACCTAATTTCTCTTAAAAATGACCATTGGATTTTTACAGAGTCATATATACGGTGAGGCTCTGGGTAAACAAGGTCAGAGTGAGTACCGTCATGAAAATAGCTCACAAAAGAGTTCCTCAGTCACTAATCTCTGCGGAGTTCAATAATATTACTTACCTGTGTTGTGTCTCTCAGGAGTCTGTAGTGTCCTCTATCCCTTGGTATATGACTGTGCCTTGGGTTTTTATGACGAGTAAGTGATAATCACAAGCCAATGAGAGGACAGGCAACTTCCTTCCACCTAAAGCTCTTCTTTCTTTTCTTAGATGAAACACGCATGCCAGGCAATTCAAGCCTGCAAAGACTGCTGGTTATACAGGATATCTGGGTGTAAATAACCCAACTCATTTGCATAAAAGGTAAAGTCAAAGTTATAGCTGCATATGTATGCCCACTGTTACATTTACTTTTAGTTTCACACCATAGACTCTTGGAGAATAAGACAACCTGAATGCAATTCAGTCATCTTTGCATATGGACACATGGCTTGCTTCCCTATTTTAGAAACAGTTTCTCCCGTGCCTGCGGTATGTTCCTTCAAGGGAGTGTCTAACAATGTCATGTATTTCATTTGCTTGTTTTTGGTTTCCCCTAGTGGAACGTAAGCTCTGTAAAGGCAGGCAGTTCACTGTCTTGTTTACTGTTACCTCCTCAGTACTAAGAGGAGTGCCAGCCATGTCATGGGCACTGATAAACATTTGATGATAGAATGACCCTAATTTATAGTTCACATCTTTTCAAAGACTGTAAATTTGCATTGCTGCTGGTATATTTCATTTACCCTCATTTCTCAGAAAAGCCAAAGGGTTTAAAGTAAACCTGGTGTAGAAGTTTCCAATTCTTCTTGCTTGTGATCCTTTTACAATTTAGTAACAAATGCCTAGACATTTGAGAAATTTATTTTTCACTTCTTGTGCAGGAATTAATTTCATCTATGATATTAGGACAGCACAGTGAAAAGATCAAATAAAATGACCTCTGGGCCTTACTGAGCCTGAGGATTGTTCATGAAACATTTTAATGACCAGAAGGCTTTCAACTTCCAGGAAATTACTCCCACAGGCAGCAATAGCAACCTCTCAATCACGTCTTATTTCTGATTTCTAAAGTGACTTTAACTTCAAAAAATATGTTTACATCCACTTGGTATAAACATCAGAAATGAAAATAAATATAAATACTTGTTTGTAAAAAGTTAGAGTAGACACAAGTGTAGCTCTGAATCACCAAAAAACGATACATGTGTGTCAAAATCAAGTGCAAATGGGTTGGGAGTGGGAGCTATACAAAATTAACACAATGTATTTATCATCTTTGATAGTTCTAACTTACATTTTCAAAAAATCTTTTTATCCTCACCTCAATGATTTTTAATTCCTGTTTTTATAAATAAGGAAATTGAAACTTGGGAAATTAGGTAAATTGCCTGTGAATTTTTGATGAGACAAGCTAGAATTAAAACCTAGGCCTTCTGATGACACATTTAATATTTTTCCCTACAGGATGCTGCCTCTCTATATAATAAGAGACTGCTTCAGTTAAAAAAAAAAAGTCAAGTATACAAAAAATAGCATTTGTCTCATTTTGTATTACAGTTTTCTTCCTTACAACCAGTTGTTTTGGCTAGAGGAAAGCAAAGTAACACTTCACGGATTGGGGAAGGAGCCGCCACTTGATCCTTGGTCACGGATCCACAGAGGCTGCTCTGGAGACACCTTGTCCTTGTGTACATGGCCTCCATGCCAGGAGCTCTCTGCAGCTCCTGTAGCATTTTCACTTTGCTACCTTCTTGCCCCTGTGTGGCAGTTTAACCTCTTACAATGCTGCCTGAGATTCCACCTGCCCAGTACCCAACAGAGCCACTTCTTCTCTGTGGTCTTCCCAACTCCCTGTAGGCATATCAGGGTCTCCAGGGCCCCTCTACTCTTGGGAAGCACAGCTTTCCCTTCAGCTCTTCTCCCAGCTCAGCTGGGGATGCTCTAACTTTCCTAGTCTTCTAACAGCTGTGGGCCTTTGGGCAGGTAAGTTAATTCCTCTGTGCCTAAGTTCCTTCACCTTCATATGGAGATTGATTCTACAATAAATATTTACCTATTCTTAATTTTTGCCAGGTATTGTTCTCAATGCTAGAGATAGAGCAGTGAAAAAAAACAGAGAAAAACAAATCTTCATGGAGCATTCTACTATATTAGTAATAACTTCTTCATAGGCTTTTAGAGAATTAAATGAGCACACAGCTATGTGTTTCAAAGGGTGCCTGATGCATAGTTAGGGATCCCTGTGTGCGAGCAGTTGTTAATATTATTAGCGGTTCACCTGAGGGGAAGATCATTTCCCTTCAAGAATCTTTGCTCAAGATTCCTTCCTTTTCTGTGGTTGGGTTTTGGCACCGAAAGCAGGAAGAGAAGTAGCTGTCAGGTGTGACATGGTAAAAGCCCCATAAACCCGGATACCTCAGCCATCCCTCGGCTTTCTGTTAAAATTGCTTTCTGTAACCCTAATGTGACAGGCAAGCAGTCCAAACCCACACCATCTTGGCCCCTGTGACTTGTAATAAGTAAACTAAAGTCTGTAATTTCCACCCTACCCAGGCAATGTGTAAACTAACTCTTATCTTAACTTCTGTAAATCACTTAAGTAACAATCAAAATGTCCGAAGCCCCTCACGCTCATCTCCACCCAGGAGGTAATTTACAGAATGTCCAAAGTCCAGTAACCCTCAGAATGTCTAAAGCCCCTCACCCCAACCCCCACCCCTCACCATCACCCCCAAAGTGGCTTAAGAGCATAAAAAGTCTTAATAGCCTCTTTTCAAGGCCACAGGTTAAAAGAACGCAAGTCCTCTGTAGCCGCTGGCAATAAAAACCCTGCAATTTAGCATCCTTTTGTCTCAGTGTTAACTTTCTATGCTCGCTCCAGTATAACACAGGCAATTTTTATTTTTCACCGTGCTTCATCCTCTCCTGAGGGAATGAGCACGGAGCCAAGTGTCTACCGGGATAGGAGGAGGAAAAGGGCAAGGGCAAAGTGAAAGCCCCTCATAGATTGTTACTCACAGTTCCCTGCTCCCCAGGACAGCAACTTCTTCATGCCACACACCCTTCAGGAGCATGCTGTGTGTCCAGACGGGACTGCATGAGAAATACCCATGAATCAAGGTGTTAAGTTGTATGATGATGTTCACAGTCATTTGAAGGCCTATTATAATTTAATGACTATGTCTTCATTTTCTCCAGTGGCTTTCTATTTGGAAAATTTTTAATTCTGTGGTGTTGAATTAGCAAATTCCTAACTGCTGTTAAAAATTCAACGTTAAATCACGGTCCATTTCTGTCCCTGTTTTCTTTATTTGCCCACCTGTAGTGATTAAAGAGTTTCATCCTGGAATCATGACCACATAGTGGAATCTCAAAATTCCATTATTTGCAAGATCTGGGACTTTAGGCAGCTCCTGACCGTCTCTTAGCTTTAGTTTCCTTGTCTGTAAAATGGTGATGATAAAAATCATTCTTCTCCGAGTTGAAAGGATTCAATGAGTTTGTGCATTTAAGTCTCTCAGTGCCTTGCTTGGCAAGCCATTGCTCAATAAGTAATGGAAAAATAGGCACAATTTTTAAAAAGCAGCCCAAAAATTTGTTCCTCTTTATTTATTTTGGTAAAAGAGAAGTGTTCAAACAAACTGGTTTCTCCTTTTCTAGCTTCTCTGTTGATGGGGAAGGGAGGAAGTGTCCAGGAGAAGCCCACAAAACTTCCTTTGCTCAGCTTCTAGAGTGGTTTGGTTTACTTTTGTATATTTTATTTAATAAAACAGTTTTCCTTTTTATAGTTATTTGAAAACCTAAAAACATGTAAAACTGAAGTATTTAAACCTGGGTTAAAAAGGCAAGAAATAAAGAATATGTTTTTCTGCTTCTAACCTACTTGAGTAATTGAAACATGCCTGCAAATGTTTTAGTGTCTATATTTTCCCAGATTTCAATAATGATAATTCTATTTTTCTCGTCTGCCTCTTCAGATACTGTGAAGGATGATATGGTAATGATGTCCAAGGTTATGAGCAAATCTTTCACTACCTAGCCTTTTGGCTAAAAGTGGATTCCCATATGTAGGCAAATCATAGTAATACAAATAGCTAAAATTCATTAAGTATTTCCTATAGGCCAAGCATTCAACCAAGTGTTTGCCTTGTGTTACCTCATTGAATGCCTACAAAACAACATCACAAATGGTGCATGTATCCTCGAGTGTGGTTGCATAACTGACTGGACCTTGTCATTAAAGCATTTATAGATGGAAAATTCCTCAAATATTTGAATCTTATTCACAAGATTTCATGTTTATTCTTCTGTCAAGAATGAGGAAAATAAGCATTAAAATAAGTGAGTTAATTTGTTTTCCAACATTTTTCCAGAATCAATGTCACCTCTGTAACATCACAATTTGTAATATAGGAAGAAGGACTGGGCACTAAGTCCCACCTCTCTCTGTACCCTGTCCTGTGGCCCCCCAAAGAGTCATGTCTCCTCTCTGAACCTCAGTTCTTAGAAAAGAGATAACCTAGTGACCTCTGAAGTCACTTTCTCCTCTATTATTTCATGACTCTTTATTTAATTTTCCCCCTGAAGACATTTCTCTGTCTTACATGACAATTGAATAAAAACTAAGTCCAAAAAGGCTCAGAGCTCATGGTGCACAAGTTATCTCTGTCTCCAAATCTAGCAAGAAAGGCAAGATACTCAGATCAAAAGAAGGCCACCCATTCTGATAATCCCAGGTCACAGGAGGGACTTCCTAGTTATAGTACTAAGATCACACAAACAAAAGAATAATTTAGAGAGTTTGTTTTGGCGAGATTCAAGTGTCTTCCTAGAAATTATCAAGAAGAGGCAACCAAAATGTACCTATTAAAGGAATTTGTATATTTGGAATTTTTTCATATTTCAAAAACAAATTAATCTGAAGAGGTGTGTTTTCCTCATGAAATCTAGCAAAAGGAGATTTTGGAGAATAAGAATGTATCAGAAAATTTCTAGGACTCCACAGAGGACTAAAATAGCAAACACGGACATTTGCGTTTATCATGTACCTGGTATTCACTCAACATTTTAATTTGCCAACGTCTGAAAGCCAGCAAGCAGAAGATCCAACATTGGAACTCACTAGTCAGCCTTCAGAGTCTTTGCAATTAATTACTGCATGAGATTGCCTCCAAAATATAGATTACTAGAGTGAAAGAAAAGAAACAGGTTACAATCATTTGCTGACATTTTCTTAGCATTATTCAACTTTCTCTAGCCTAACTGTACATATCAAGCAAATTTCAGACCTAAATTCTTTCTCCTCAGCAAATTTTGTTCACCATTTGATTCTGAAGTTGGTTTTGCATGCCTTTGTATCAAACATACAGAATTTCTGGAAGAATACTTTCGGATTGGCCTGTGGTACAAAGAAAGGAAGCTACATACAAGAAAGTCAAGACTTGGTTTCTGATGCACAGCTCACATTTGCTGCCCCGTTTCTAGGGAAAGGAGAATTCTACAGTGAAAGGAGAATTTTAAGAGATGACTGCAGAAATTAAATGAAGCTTCAATTCTTACAACGCAAAATTATACAACAATATTTAAAAAACAGCTATGTAAGGAAAGGAAAAACTGTTTTCATTTTTACCAACATAACAAGAATATCCAGAAAACAATGAACAAAATATGCAAAAAATATTTTTCAGGCCTCCAAGATACAGTTTTGCTACATATACTTTGGCTCCTCATAAACTTGAGCCATTGAGAGAGAAAATATCAGCTGTTTCTAAAACTCTAGGATCCAGTCCATGAAGGCTAGAAATGGCCTATTTTCTAGGCTTCATGGGCTGTATGTACATTCTGTTGGTGTTAACAGTTAAATAACTCATTGGAAGCTACTGGCCTAGGTTACAACTAATCACCAAATTTTGGAGACAAGATCCAGAATTGTCGCTGGTCTGTGATTTGGAAGAACTCATATAAATGGTAAAATTTGTCCTCTGTGGACATCAACTGAAAGATGATGTATAAATGTGATTCTGAAAACTTGAATATTTCCTAAATTTTAGCACAGACTCTGTGACTACGTAACGAATGTCAGACACATGGCTCTGAAATCACAGCATCTTTTGTTTAAAGACTTTAGATGGATTTGACATTTGGCTATTCCCTTTCTAGTTGCAGACATTTTATTAGGTCCAATTTGAAAAGACAGGCTTTCTTTTCTGCAAACAGCTAGAAATTCATATGAAACTGTATGTCACATTGACTTACACTTCGTGCTAAAGTACTCTTGTGTTTTTGTAAATGTTCAGAATAAAATCTTTGCCTTTATTATAATAGTTCTTTGGATGTAGCGGTAACCTCATATCAATTTTTAAATTTCTATTTGTTTCTGTTTTATAGCAGCAGATTACAAATAGGTATGCTTGGAACTACACCAAAGTTACACAGCTTAAGCAAGACGATAATGCGACACAGATTAGCTACCAAAGTGAAATGGCTGTTCATGAATCATGTTCCAGTATTAGCAAATGGAAGGGATTATATTCTTTTCAAAAAACACAGTTGTCAAAAATAAAGTTTGAGCTTAAGCGGGTTGAGTATTTAGTTTTAGTTCTCATTCTTTGGATCATATTTACAAAGCCCCATTTATAAACTAAAGGAATAAAATTGCATAGCAATTTTCCTGGAAAATAAACTTTTTAAAAATAAATATTTAAGAAATGTCTGCTGTTACTGTAAGAGCTATATAATGGAAGTACACAAGCTAAATGTGTGTATTGATCTCTGGAAACAAGTCACAATTCTTATAAATTCTTTATTTGAATTTTAAAGATTTCTTTCTCTTTTCTATTATTCATATAAAGTTTAAATCCTTTTGTTTACATTTCCAAACTTGCTCTTTTCAAAGCATCTGGTTAAGCATGACATATTGACAATACATCTTAATCTCATTTCCCTCTCCAAGACCTATGAAAGGTCAGTAAAATGATGCAAAAGGTATAGACAATAAGTACAAAGAGAAAGGGTATAAAAGCATTTAAGAAACATTAAAAAAAAAAAAAAGTCCAGGCATGGTGGCTCACGCCTGTAATCTCAGCACTTTGGGAGGCTGAAGAAGGCAGATCACCTGAGGTCAGGAGCTGGAGAGCAGCCTGGACAACATGGCAAAAACCCATCTCTACTAAAAATTCAAAAATTAGCCAGGCATGGTGGTGGATGCCTGTAATCCCAGCTACTCAGGAGGCTGAGACTGGAGAATTGCTTGAACCTGGGAGGCAGAGGTTGCAGTGTGAGCCAAGATCATACCACTGTACTCCGGCCGGGGCAACAGAGCTAGACTCCGTCTCAAAAAAAACAAAAAACCTTTATCTGACAGGAAGCAAGTGGAGGAATGGCAGTTGACTGGACTGCATAGTCAAAGTTATGAGCTAAGTTTAGGGGCAGACACATTGAGGGGAACACTATCCCAAGCACCTTTGAATGATCCATGAAATACCTGGGCCCCAAAATCCACAAAAGTGAATTTCATATTTGAGGTCCCAAATAAGAAGATTAGTTAAAAGTCATCATAGAAAGCACTAGAGCCTGGTTTCCCTACCTCTTCTGACCCTCGGCTGCCCACCAACCGATCCCTTGGTCTTAAGACAAGGAATAGGAGAATCTTGAGGAAGCAGAGAAAATACAGGCTCTAAGATAAAAATTAAAGCATCAGTCATTCATTGAAAAACAATGACCAATAGTGTCAGACCAAATTGCCATCAGACTCCACTCCAAAGCTTACTATTGAATGCATTCATCTCTGGGTTGGATAAGCATTCATGGAAATTAAGAGAGGACTTCCACGGTTTCTGTCAACTCGGATTTTTATAGATGTCTCTACCTGCTGTTTCCAGTTCATTTGTGCTTGGAAAAAAACTTTGCCAAAAAACCACAAAATTTTTCACAATTACAATTGCAATAGGAATTGCAATTATTTTCATACTGAGAAAGTAAATGGAAAGCATTGTATGAATAGAGTAGTCTAATTTTTGAAGATTTTCTTATTTGAGAACATTGCAGTGAATTCAAATATTTGGTGTACTTATTTCATAATCATGATTGTTGTTGGGGCTATTTAAGGCACACAGCAAATCTGTAATGCAGAAATTATTAGACCCATTTTTACAGGTGAAAAAATTAAGGCTTAGAGTGATTAAGTAACTTATGCCGAGTCATACAGCTGTGAAACAGTGGTATTAGTGATTAAACACAGTTCTGTTAGTTACAACTATCCCAAAATTCCTCACTAAGTTTTGTTTCACAACAATTCTGTACCAAGGGGAGATTCTCCAGGGTAAAGAAATAAGTGCCAAGGAAACATCCCTACAAATTTACTACTTCTCG
The DNA here is from genome assembly GCF_049354715.1 of Callithrix jacchus. Classification (NCBI taxonomy): domain Eukaryota; kingdom Metazoa; phylum Chordata; class Mammalia; order Primates; family Cebidae; genus Callithrix; species Callithrix jacchus. The sequence continues at coordinate 103,235,912 of NC_133504.1, read as the reverse complement.
TTATGTGAGTGTTTACTAGATTGATGAACTTGAAATTTCAAGGCCGGGAAAGATACTTTCAAATATTACTTCTTTTTCCTAAAACTGCAAGTACACAAAATCAAATTTAGAAATACAAATGAAACTGAACAACGTGGGTCAAACTTATCAAGTGTTTCTTATCTTGTTTTCATTAGTTATTTTCTCTGACACTTTTTATCTCTGCCTAATGTGGTCTGGACTCATCCACCTGATGAAAGTTTTGCCTGGTTAATATTTGGGCCAAGATGAACTAATATGATTTCTATTTATATAAATATTAGCTGAATATTTTTTGAATTCTGTGTCAACCTTTGTCGTGCAGCCCAAATAGCAGTTTGCATATTCACATTTTGATTTTAAGTTCCCATTTCCTTCATATGTTATAGTCAGGCAGAATCGCCCTTCAGGAGAATTGGCTGGAGGCGGGATAGGGAATTGGGTAGAATGAGTAGAAGGATCAATTTGTGAGAAGATCTGGAAGGAAAAACCTTACACAAAGTCTTTTGCCCATCTGCCATGGCCAGCATTTTTAGGCAGGTTAAATAAAACGGAAAGTGTACTAAGATCAGCATTAAAAAAGACAAAAGGTATAAACAAAAAAATCCTTTGTTAGGATACTGTACAAATGGTGTAGGGGTAGCGCCATTCAATCATCTTATGCCTAAATTGGGGAGGGGTGAGCTCTTGGATGTGTTCCATCCTCAAGTCTGATAGCTCTAATGCCAGCTGCCCCACCAAGTGCCTGCCCAATTGGGAGGATCTTCACAATTCTGAGCCTGGGCTGACCATCCCAGTTCACTCTTTTTTTAAAAATATATTTTTTATTGCATTTTAGGTTTTGGGGTACATGTGAAGAACATGCAAGATAGTTGCATAGGTACATACATGGCAATATGGTTTGCTGCCTTCCTCCCCATTATCTATATCTGGCATTTCTCCCCATGTTATCCCTCCCCAACTCCCCACACCCTGCTGTCCCTCCCCTAGTTTCCCCCCACAGACCACAGTGCGTGATGCTCCCCTCCCTGTGTCCATGTGTTCTCATTGTTCAACACCCACCTATGAGTGAGAACATGCGGTGCCTGAAAACGCTCTGCACCAACTACACTGTAGGAGGCGCACAGCAACATATTCAAGTTATTTGAGGTACGAGCATGGAAAAATACTGAGACACTGTGTGTGTTGTTTGTGCTTGGGAATGAAACTCCTTGACCCTGAAAACAGGACAGGAAGTGGGGTGCGTGGTGTGATAAGGAACGCTGAAAACAGCCTCTTGATAATGCAGTTTGAGTGTGTACAATGTCACAGGTGCCTCAGCAACCCACCTCAATTGACCATCTAGTGGATGTTTGTAGTTAATATGAGCCCTTTCAATAAATACTTGGTGGACGGATGCTGGGGCGGACTCTCTCTCGGAAGAGCTACCCCTATCCCCGCTCAGCTGAACTGTCTGAGTACTTCGTTCGTGGCATTCACTTGCAAGCTATAAGCTCTGCAACTGGTGCCCCTGACGTGATTACCTCGAATTTACGTATGAAGGTGGAGAGCTCATCAATTCTCAGGAAATCCCGGTAAGAGACAGTCCTGACTCCCATCAGGAGGACGGGACCCACACGTAAAATATCAAGGGCTAGGTTATCATGGGTCAAAAAATGACCAAAGAGCGGAAAGTATGTTTTAAAACAGTACAACAGCTACTTAAGACTATCCAGTGCACTGTGGAGCCTGGAGCTCTACACAACATTATGTTCTTAATTTGGCAGGAATGTCCTTGGTTTCTTGATCAAGGAACCGTGGATTTAGAATTATGGGAGCAGGTAGGGCACTGCCTGAAAAGAGGATATGAGCAAGGTCATTTTACTGTTACTATTTTGACCACCTGTGTGCTAGCACGCTCTGCGTTGTATCCTTTTTATCTGCTAGATTGTGGTGAGTCTAACTGCCCATCTTCTCCACCTGAAGGGAATTCAGGAGATTTAAAGTAGAAGAAAAAGCAGGAACTAAAACAACAGGGAGAGACTCCTCTCCCTCCTTCATTCCCTTCTATGGGGAATAAGGAAGAGATTTTTTCTAGTGAGAACAAGGTTAGTTTGGAGCCTTTTCCTCTCAATATAGAAAAGCTATTGCCCTCTTTTCAGCCACCCTTAAAGGGACCTGAATCTGTTGGCCCCATTCAGCCAACAGCACCTCCCATATCCCTTAAGGAGATTGGAAGCAGTCCAAAGGACAGTTCTTGGATAAGACCCCTGGTCAGCGACCCCATCATCTGTATGATCAGGTGGCCACCCCTCCTTGACAAACTTCCCTGCTGGAGGGGCGCTTCCAGGTAGGAAGGAAAGTGGCTGATTATGATTGTCTTCCTAAAATGCAAGTTCTCACTTCCCCATTGGCCTTTCTGGCCTTGTCTGTTTTCTGTCCCTGGAGTATAAGGGAAAGTTGCACGCTGCTTCCTGGGTTTTATCCCAATAAGCTCTGCACTATGGTGCATGTGTTTTCTTCCAGTGCAGTTTTATAAGATCTGCTAAAGAAACTCCCAACAGCTGGTCCAAGTGCAGTGGTGTTTACAACGAATCGATCACAACCAGTTACAGATTCCTTTGTTCCTGCTCCACTCCCACTGCTTCACTTGACTAGCCTTAAAAAAAAAAAAAGCAACTCCCAACAAAGTGTGCTAGGTGCAGAGGTTTACAATCTATGTACAAAATGCTGTAAAATGCAACCTTTTTAAAGATCTACAATGAAACCCAGAGAGCAAGTTAAATGAACTGCCTGATACCTTTCTCTTTTCATTTTTTTCCTGCTTTATCTATTTCTCATTTTCTCCTTCCTGTAGGGATATTTTTAATGTTTCATAGTAAAAACATTTTACTTCTGAAACGTCTTTGTACAATCACTTTGGTTGTCAATTCCTAGAAGAATTGCCAAGTAATTGACTATATGCATTTTAAAATGGTAATACCTATTGTCAGATTGATATCCAGAAAGACTGCACACGTTATTGTCTAGCCAATGAGTTGATGTTAATCATTTTATTATTTTTGAATCTCATGGGTTAAAAAGTGTCTCACAGAGTTTTAAATTGGCATTTCTTTGATTGCAGATGAGACTGAACATTCTACGGTTTTTTTGTTTTTATATGTATACTTTTGTGAATGTCCTGCTAATTCCCTGGAGTATTTTTTCTATCATGGTTTTCATCTTTTTTTCTTTAGATACTATAGGCAAGCTATAGAATATATAGTCCATATATTTGCCCATCCTTGCTTTGGATTCTCCATAGGCAGAGTGTACTTTCTCATCATTTGGCTGAAAACTCGGCCATGCAATTTGCTGTGCCCAGAATATAATACTAGATGTGCTACAACCACAGGCTTTAAATGTGCTTTCACAGTTTGGATTTTCCTCTTGCATGCCTGTGATCTGACATAAGAAGAGCATTCTTGTAAGAAGCTATCCCAGCTGCCCTGTAGACTGGTGAATGAGGACACTAAAATGTTTGCTGTTATAAGCCACTGAGAATTTGTTATGCAGCATTATGGCAAGTAACATAGTGCTGCAAAGTTTTTCTCTAAATATCAATGTGCTCCTGTCAACGTCCAAGAACAGGAGACATTTTAAAATAAAATAAAGGAAAATAACATATAGAAAAAATCTACTGTTCTTTTTCAAGGAAAGAGATATATAAAGAACACTTTACCCACAAATATTTGTTAAGGTTGGCAAGCGAGGTAGCAGCTTACACTGTATCAGCCAGTGTAGCAGAGTGTACTAGGAAGCAAAGTCAGAACAACTATTTCTTGAGGAAATATTTAATGGTCATTGTATTAGGTCAGGGTTCTCCAGAGAAACAGAACCAGTAGATGTAGAACCAACAGAACCGGTGTGCATAGACACAGAAAGAGGTTTATTTTAAGGAATTGGTTTGCGTGACTATGGAAGGTAGCAAGTCCAGGAGACCCACAAGAGCCAATGTTGTAACTTCAGTTTAAGAGTCATGTGCTGTAGAGCCAGGAAGAGCCAATGTTGCAAGTGAAGTGTGCCAGCCATCTGCTGGAGTGTTCCCTCTTGCTCAGGGGAGGCTGGTCTTTTTGCTATACTGAGGCCTTCAGCTGATTAGATAAAGCCCAACCATGTGGAGGGAAATCTGCTTTGCTCAAAGTACATCAATTTAAATGTTAATCTTATCTAGAAGCATCCTCACAGAAACAGCTAGAATATTGTTTGGGCACCCTTTGAGGCCAACATGAATCCAGTGTAACCAGGGTACATGGCAAAATAAGCCTGATATAAGGACACTGAAGCTATAGACAATCTCCAAAGAACCATGGAGGGAGATAGGGTCAGTCAGAGTCCAATCAGGACACCATGACCATACCAGGTATTTTAACCAAGAAAACTTAAGGAAATACTAACTAGGTATTGAAGGACTTAAAAGATAAAAGGAATACCTTTAAATACCATGGAGGTAGCATACACAGGAAGCAACTCACCACTCCTGGCCCAGAGGAACAAAGGGACAGAGGTTGACATTATTTAAACTTACAAGCGTGAAGGAGATGCCCCATGTTGCTGAAGCTCAGACCCATGAGGAGGGGCCCAAGAGGCTGGGACACAGAGCTCTGAGGAGAGCTGCAGGTTAGCTGGTGTTAGTGTCCCTGAGAGGGCACAGTGAGGCTGGTCCTACAAGTGTTGGAAGAACTGAGAACCGAGATCAAGGGCTGCTACTAGAATGAACTGCCTCTTCCAGGGTGAAGAAGTGTTGCTAGGGTGATGCTTGACACTGGGAGGTACAGCAAACAAACAGGAAAAAACAGGACACAGCAATTCCCTTCTTCCTCTTCCAGCCTTCACATCTCCCTGTAGTGTCCTCTACTGACAAAGCCTAAGAGCTAGCTGGCCAAGGAGAAATGTGGTTGACAGAACCCCAGCCCCATCCCAGCCAAGCACAGAAGGGTAGATTTGTAGCTGGGAGACATTAGCTAATACCAGGCACAGAGCCATGATCTCTAGAGAGTACAAAAGCTAGTCCACTAGGAAATGAGAAGAAATCTATTTCTATTTCTTGTCTAAAAGACTAGGGAAAAAATCAACCTTATTCATATTTAAAATGTAGATTGATAAGCCTCCTTGGGAACATTAAGACTGCAGAAAATGAAAACAAAGTAAATAGCCAAGAGAAAACAGAAAAAAATAGCAGGTAGGAAACTGGTCTCAGTAAAATGCAATGTTTACATATGTAGTGATGAGTTTAGGGAGCCAGCCCTACAACACCCGTGGTCACCCTGGATTCGGTGGTGACAAAGGAATGAGAAAAAGACAGATTAATAGAGAAAGTGGGACCAGGGGGCCATCACTTATTACTTTAGAGGAGACGGTGAAGGCCCTGAACTCTGAACATCCACACTATCTATCGATTACAATCACTTTCATCTATAGGGTGGGGTGGAGTGATGGTGGAGTGGATCAGTGAGCCGGAACTGGTGCATCATTCTAAGGACTGATAACAGTGGCAGTTGGGAGTTTTACTGAAACAAGAATGTGTGGTTATCTTCTTTTTTTTAATTTCTCAAGACAGATGAGCTGACGTGGTTATCATTAGCTTATTATCTATATGCAGCTGAAGGAATGAGGGCCTTACAAGGAGTGTACAAGCGACGTCATAGTGCTATGAAGGGGTTTTATATCTTAGAGCACAATGTTTATAGTAACAGAGCCTAGGTCACCCTGCACCAGAACATGAGGCACGGAGAGGCCTTCCTCCTCAGAGGCCTCCTGTGGTGGTCTGCAGTTTGTTGTTCCTCGTTTATATGTTACTCATACCGATTTACGTAGGTACTCTGTAAGTCCTTTCTCCTTTGCTGCTTTTCCCAACAGACAAGGAAGAGGAATTAATAGCAGTAACTGAGAACTTTTTGCACAAAGAAGACTAGTGGACACATTATAAAACAAATTAGAGTCTTTGAATTACGTTTTGAATTCGAGAATCTTATGTTTTACCCCAGGCTCAAATTTGCTAGTTATTTCTCTAATGTGGCATAAGCATCTGCAATATTAACAGTTAGTTAAAAGTTCAAGGATAGGCCAGGCGTGGTGGCTCACGGCTTTAATCTCAGCACTTCGTGAGGCCAAGGCAGGCTGATCACTTGAGATCAAGAGTTCGAGACCAGCCAGACCAACATGGTGAAACCCCGCCTCTACTAAAAATACAAAAATTAGCCAGGCATGGTGGTGCGTGCCTGTAGTCCCAGCTACTTGGGAGGCTGAGACAGGAGAATCGCTTGAACCCGGGAAGCAGAGATTGCAATAAGTCAAGATTGCACCATTGTACTCCATCCTGGGTGTCACAGCGAGACTCTGTCTCAGAAAGAAAAAAAAAGGTTCAAGGGTAACAGAGAGAAAGATAATTGACTGCTAAGGACGGAGGAAAGTCAAATGCCTGTGAGGTAAGTTAGTACTGATCATGGCCAGAATTCTAGCAATGATCATTGATAGATGAGCCTGAAGAGCAAGCAGAGGCCGGATCATAGCAAGTCTCCCATGGCATGATGGAAAGAAAGAAGCCTGTGGAAACTACATATAAACCTTTCTCCTTGAGAACTCTGTCAGTTGCTAACACCATACTCTAGCCAGTATTTCTTATATATGTATAGAGAACTAAGCCTTAACTTTATGTTTAAACACAATCATAGGAACAGAGCATTCGTGATAATAAGACCAGCTAAGTCTAAACTCTTTTTTAGAGTTTAGATATAACTCAACTTGATAAATGTTTATTGAGCAACAACTGTGTAATACTTAAGCCAAAACTTGAAGATGAGGTGTGAGTAAGAAAAGCCTTCAGGCAGAGGGAAAGTTCAAGCAAAGGCACAGAATTAGCAGTGAAGAAGACTTCCAATCTCTACACAAAGCAGGGATCCTGGTGGGAGGCCGGCGCGATCTGAACCTAACCCACCGGACAGAACCTCCTGGAGTTTGTGCCCCTGGCAGTGAGGAGTCACTGAAGGATTTTAAGTAAGGAAGTAACAGGAGCACATTTCTGTTTGTGAACAATCGCTCTGACCAGTATGAATGAGAGAAAGAAAAGAACTATGAAAAGAAAGCAGTGAAATTGCACTAAGACATCATAGAAGGTAAAATGGAATTATCAAGCCTCTTCCATAACATGCCTACAGTAATAGCAGAAGCAAAGTGTTTGTTTTTTAAGTTTTCATTAGGCAGTTATTTCAGGGAGGACACTCTCCAACAGCCAACCCCAAATTACACAGACTTCAAAAAAAACCCAATTGTACTGAGTATAGAAATGGCTGCCTGATCTCATGCTATTATCACCAGCTTCCTCCCTCAGTTCTGTTTATATGAAATTAGCATCAGTCCCAGGTTCCTCCTCGTGGCTTTCAGCTACTCCCAGATTACCCCTTGTGGCTGAAAATATCTGAGCAGGTGCAAGCCAAAAGGTCTTTTGCCACCAAATCCAGCAGAATAGAAGACTTGTGTTTCCCAGAGGCCTGGCAAATGTCATCTAGAATCTCACTGGCTGACTGCAAGGCCTGTTTATCATTAGGCACAAGGCCCAGTGCCTAGGGCCTGCGATGTTTTCAGGCACCCATGAAAATGCTTTAATTTCTTTAAAGTCAAATTTTAAAAAATACTTCTAATTCAAGGAAAATGCTTTTATTAACAATATCAATATGTTTATATCAATGCCATTTAAAATATGATTTTTAAGTTTTTGTATGGAGGAAGGTATCCACATAGGCAAAAGTACCCAGGGCCAACCTGGGAGTCACACTGCTTAGAAGCTGAAAGCAGCCAAGTCCCACAGCATTAATATCCCGGGAAAGAATATTGGTCCTGGGTGACTGGGTTATGTGCTCATCTCTGAGCCAGTCACTGAGTCCTGAGTGGCAGTGGGGAGTATGATGATCAAGGGAAAACCAATAAAGGCTCATTCCAGATCTAAAGATCAATCCTCCTCCAACCACTTGGCTTGGAATGGGGGTTGTGGTTTTAGCATGTTATTTCCAGAAAGCAGAGGATGATGCTGGACAGCAAATAATAGATGCCCAGCATAGCAGGGATCTGGGTTTTGCCTTCTGAGAACACAGGGATTTGTACACAGTTTTGATGCTCTTGGCATTGTGTGAGTCACCGCCCACTGTAGGCCTTGCTGTATTTTATAGTTCTCTTAGTAAATCTAATTTTTTAATGTCCAGTCTTTGAAGAAAGAAATTTCCTAGACATAGGTTTAGTGATTATCCAATTTCAAACCCATTAGATAAGAAAGAAATGCCTTTTTAGTCTATCATAAATTTTTATTTTAAGAGATAGATTCTTGCTATGTTGCCCAGACTGCACTTGAACTCCTGGGCTCAAGCAATCCTCTCACTTCAGCATCCTAAGTAGCTGCAACTCTAGGTACATGCCACCATGCCCAGTTTATCACAAAAATAGTTCTAATTAAAGAAAATAGTGGGTCTTATTATTTTCTCAACAATAGCATCCCCTATCCCCATTCCACTGGGTTCTAATGGGGCTTTCCATCACATTGCTCCACCTTCCCCAACACAGAGATGGATATGTGACTTATGCAAAGTCACTCTGAATTGTAACTTTTCTACCAATGATGATTATGATTCATTTAATGAAAACAAATTGCTCTACAACTTGCTGGGGTATCTCAGCAGATCCCAAGGTAGGATTCAGAGTCTGGCTGTAGGTGTTGGGTCAATGAGTCAGGGCTTCATCCAAGATATTGACTTGAATTATTTCATAAGCATGGGAGAACATTTTTGTATCAGTGTATCAGTGAGTGATAGAAAAGGGATGGAAAGACATAGGAGACAACTCCGGTTTGTATTCACCTTGCCTGGCCCCAAAGCTAGATTTGCAAGCTTGCAGAAAGCAGAGAATGGGGCTCTTTTCATAAACACAGCGTAGCCCCAAAACTAGACATGCAGGGTTGCAGGAAGCAGAGAAAGAGACTCTTCATAAACAGTTTTGTGAGTACTGCTTTGGATCCCTGTGTCAAAATGTAGCACTAGGTTGGGGATCTCTATTTCTTGTACCATTTGCCATATCAAGATTTCTCAGTTGCAGGAGCATCAGGACATGCACGCTTGTCGAAGGCAGGGACACTTTCCCATTCACACATTGTTTAGCTAAGGCAGTGATCACAAGGAGACACTCCTGCAAGGTACTTGTAGGTAGCGGGCAGCAGCAGCAAGGAAGGCAAGTCAGGAGTACCACACCAGACTTGTTCTTACACACGTGAGTGACATACTCTGAGGATGTTGTGAAAAACCGAAGGAGATTTGGGGAGAGGGACACTGATAACTGTCCGTCAAGAAGGTGAGGCACAGAGCCTGTTAAATTTGGAAAATTAATGTTTACGATCTCATTTGTACCTTCATGCTGTTGTACTGTTGTAAACAAAGGCTGTGTGTGCATGTTGGAGGGGGTGGGGTGAGGAGCTGGTGGGTGGGATATTCTTTCAGTCTAGAACTATTTCTTGAGTGCCTTCTATTTGCCTGGCACTATTCCAGAAACCAGTGGTGAGCAAAATAAGCAGGTTTCCTTCCCTCATGGGTTACACACCTAAGAATTGCCTGCAAAGTAGAAATAACCTGGAGCTTCGTTTTCCTTGATGTTCTAGAGTTCCGTGGCTGTTACAGTCCATGTCATTTAAGGATTCTCAGTCTCTATGGAACCAGTTTCTAAATCAGATTCAGTATCAAGGTAATCTCACCAACCCTCTAGCCAACTCACAAGCTTTACTCCAAACTCAAGTAGTTATCCATTAGCTCTATTAATTCTGTGCCTAATATTTGGAGGCCAGTGGTCTTGAAATGAAACATATGGTTATTTAGCTTGGTTAGAGAGATAGGGACTGAATTCATAGCCTCAAACCATTGGTTTTCTTTCCATTTTTTTTCAAGATGTATCTTTAAAAACTGGGATCACTGTGGCAATAGATCCAAAAATTATTTGATGAGGTGAAATACTGATCATTTGTGTGCCTAAGTGCTGACATAATTTTTTAATTCTTACACTGTTTCACATTGAATGGAAATATAATCCAAGGTAACCTTCTGCTCATCGGGACTGCCTTAAGCCTCATGAGCAGTAGGGCTATTAGTGATCCCAAGCAGATTATTAAGAGCAAACAGCAAAACAGCCATTTGAACAAATTGAACTCATATGGTAAACTCAGATATGCATTCTTTAAAGGAACTGTGACATAATCAAGACTTCTTCAAAAAGATACTCATAAGGAATCAAATGGAAAAAGCCAAACCTGTACATACTCTAAAACTACTAATCCTTTGGGATAATGAAAAAGATCTGAACCTGCATAGTGGCGATGGCTGCAGAGCAGTTTAAATGTACACAGTGTGATGCCTGTAGACTGTACACTTAGAAATGGTTAAAGGAGTAAATTTTGTGTTGTGTATATTTTATCACGATAAAAATATTTGGAAAAACCCTGTACATCTTGAGTTAAACCAGAGCTTACAAATATTCTCCAAATTGAGCTTGAACTTCTATCATATGCTATTAGGTTTGAGCCTTGAGTGACTGCCACACAAGTGATTCTTTCGCTCCTGCCAAAATCTGTTTGGCTTAGTTTTAAAGAATAACATTTACTGAATACAGAAAATATAACTCATGTCCTTTCTGATTCATAATAAATAAATAAGTAAACATACTGTCCAAATGGAGCTCAGTTTTGAATTAAAAGTCATTATCCTAAGCTCTAAGAAAATGCCTTATTGTCTTTTTAGCCTGTGTGTCTTTCTAGCTCAATACTTGTGTTTGTATTTGCCAATTATTCCCCCAGAGATACCGTATGACTGCTTTTAATTTGAAAAGTGTTGGACTGTTTTATCTCATGTCCAAACCTTACTAAAAATGTTTGCATGAAATCTGATTAATGGCTCAATGTCCATCTTCAAGCCAAAGTATGTGCACAGCTCAAATGATGTCCAATTTTAGGCTACGGGGATCAATGCTTAGTACAGAATTAATGGTCCTATGATCCTGGAGATTATTGTCAAGTATCTAACTAGGAGTCTTAAGCCAAGTGGCCATGTGCTTTTTTTTTTTGAGGTGGAGTCTCACTCTTGTTGCCCAGGCCGGAGTGCAGTGGCGTGACCTCAGCTCACTACAACCTCTGCCTCCCAGGTTCAAGCAATTTTCCTGTTTCGGCCTCCTGTGTAGCTGGGATTACAGGCACCCGCCACCACACCTGTCTACTTTTTGTATTTTTAGTAGAGCAGGGTTTCTCCATGTTGATCAGGCTGGTCTCAAATTCCTGACCTCAGGTGATCTGTCTGCCTCAGCCTCCCAGAGTGCTGGGATTACAGGCATGAGCCACCACACCCGGCCAGCTGTATGCTTTTAATGTAAAACTCACCTAGGTTTGCATCCATCACAGAATAAGCATATTGTTTTCTATCTGGTTTGTGTGTGTGTATGGTGAGATAAACTATTATGCAGTGTGTCCACACATAATTACTGAAATTTTTTGTTTCATTCTGTTGAATTTTTATTTAAATAATTTTCTGTTATGAACAATTTTAGTTGGTTATTGGTATTTTATTAATTTAAATATGTGTTTAAATCTGATCTGCATACAATTATCACTATTCAACTAAATTCCAAAAGCTTGTAACAAAAGTAACGTTTCAATTCCTGGTCAGTGATACTTAAGGGTTTTGGTTTTTTTTCAAAGGAAAATATCATTATCTTCTCCAGTGTAGTCATATATATAGGCAACCTATGTAGAATATCACCATTAATGCTGATGATCCTAGTTAATATTTCAATCAATTATTATTGAATGATCCTCAATCAAATATATCAGTTCTTAAGAACATCATTGGCTTTTTCTTTTGAGATAGATACAGTGGCTCTATTTTGTGATTTAAGTTACTGTCTTTTATTACCTCTTAACAATACTCTTAGCTAACAACCTACTGGCACTAGGCATCGTTCTAAGTACTTCATATTAATATATTTAGCTTTCATAACTGCATTATGGGGTTACATATTATTATTCCTAATTGGTAAGTATTATTTTATATAATTATTACTATTTACTATTATTTTTATTAGTAGTACTACTATTCATATATGATAAGTAGTCTTATGTTATTACTACTACTTTTTTACTATTATTGTTAATATTGCTACTGTGATTATTTCTATTTGATAAGAAAACTGAGGATTAGAACTTGCTTGCAATTATGTAACTAATGATGAAAAGAATATGGACTTGAACCCAAGCAGTTTCTCTTTAAAATCATTGCTCTTAATTCTTACACTATAATCCAGGCACATCCTCATAAATTTCCTACCTGTATCCAGCTTCCTCTCTTGGCATTTGCCTCTTAGCACCCTGTGTTCATACATTCTAAAACTCATAGTTGTTTTTGTTTCATTTTGTTTTGAGCCTTTACAATGCTCACTTTAGTTGGTGAAAATTATATGGTAGAGGGCAGCAAGGTGTTTCTGGTTCATTTGCTTTGCTTCTGGGTCATGGTCTCCTTGTAGATTGTGACTTGCAGCCAATAAAGATTGCTAAAATGACTTTGTGAAATGGAAGTGTTTGCAGAAAGGCAACAGAATAAAAGACATCACCAATATATTTTTAAGTGTTATCTATGGCACTACTTAGATTCCATATAAAGATAATCTAGGTAAGACCTGCAATAAAGAAAAGAAAAGCTGAGGTCCAGCATCATTCATGCTTTGTCTATGATGGGACTAAGAGTTTGTTGCAAGGCTGAGAGCAGAGGCTACCTCTCCTGACTTCCTATTTAATGCTCCTTCCTCTTGCCTCAAGAACTAATAATCTAATAATGGGTACATGGAAGTAAAAAAACATTTATACAACTGGGAATGTGGTAGGGGTGAGCATAGAATGGAAAATGAATACATAGAGACTAGAAAATATTTCCCAAAGGAAGAGATACAAACTTTAGAATTGACTAGATAAAGGGGAGAAGGAAATGCTCCATGCAGTGAGAGCAGCATATTTTTAAATCCCACATCTGTGACCGGGAGCGGTGGCTCACATGTGTAATCTCAGCACTTTGGGAGGCTGAGGTGGGCAGATCATGAAGTCAGGAGATCGAGACTATCCTGGCTAACATGGTGAAACCCCATCTCTACTAAAAATACAAAAAATGAGACAGGCGTGGGGGCGTGGGCCTATAGTCCCAGCTACTTGGGAGGCTGAGGCAGGAGAATCGCTTGAACCCGGGAGGTGGAGGTTGCAGTGACCCAAGATCATGCCACTGCACTTCAGCCTGGGCAACAGAGAGAGACTCTGTCTCAAAAAAAAGAAAGAAAGAAAAGAAATCCAGCTCTGTGAATGTAGAGGAACTGTTCAGAGATTACAAACAACCCAGGATGTCTTGGTAAGCTGGAAAATGAGAAAGGGGAAACTGGATATAGGTAGGAGAAAAAAATAAATGCCTACCATGTCATACTAAGGAATTAAAATGTTAGCCAATCTTTAGTGGATGACATTGGAGGATTTTATACACAAAAAAGTGTTGTGATTAGATTTGCATTTTAGAAAGAACCCTCTGGAAGGAGAATGTAGTGGACTCTGGGATGGGAAGACAGCTCTGTAAAGACTAAAGACAGGCATGCAGAAAGTCAAGAGGAAACTGTTGCAATGCAATGGAGAGGGAAGAGCAAGTCCCAGAGACCGTAAGAAAACAGTGACATTGTGAAAACACACCCCTTAGGTATCTGTTGCGTGATACCAAGACAAAAAAAATGCCAAGTAAAGAGCCCACTAAGAGGTTCACCATCAGGTAATTTTGAGAAATCCAAGTGGTAATATCTAATGGATATTCTGTGCATCTAGTGCTTAGAAGAAAATTTAAAGGCAAGATAGAAATGTGGTCATTGTCAATTATTTGTTTGTTAAACATCTAGTGAGCATTACAAAGTGCTGGTGTTGTGATAGGCTCTGGGAATTCAGAGGTGAATCAAGTGAGATCCCATTCTTGTGTCTGTTTGTAGCTTGCAGAGGAGGCAAGGAACATATGAAGGGTTAACGGAAAGAATTTTTGGTTTGACTACACATTGTGTCCGGAGCACGGTGCGATAGTCAGTTGTCTCTGGGAAAAGTGATTCTATGCAGTGCTCTGCGGTTATAGTCTCTAGTGCCTTTGAAAAAACAGTTTGCCTGAATAATGAATTACTGTCTTGCTACGAAGTTTCCTTTGGCTTTTGACCCTGATGAATAACACATTCATTGACAAGTTTATCAAAACCGTTGTCTCAGAAATAATAATAGTAGCTAACATTTATTGACTATACTTACTGACTACATTGTCTACTACCTGTTGGATAATTTTCTCAGTATTTCAAATGTATTTTCTCATTGACTCCTCCCAACAACCCCATAAGTTGGTACTATTATAATCTCTATTTTACAAATAAGAGAATCAAAGCACAGAAAGAATAGCTGCTGACTTGCCCACGTGCACTAGTTAGAAAATGGCTGACCTCAAATTCAGACCTGCAGATTCACTCCAGGTCTTGTGTCTCCTTATAGAAAAAATAAGACTAAGTGGCGATAGGAAAGACAATAAAATGCTACTTTTTCATCATTGGTTGTACATGAATGTTACAATGTCTTATTTTGCTCTGCTATAAAATTCATATAAAGTTAATTTTTTTCAGGAAAATCTATAATTTGGAATTACTTAATGGATTGAGAATCATTGGTATTTTTTGTGCCAGGGAGTAAAATACCTTCTTGATTTCCTTGGCTGTGTTTGCTTTTCCTCACTTTCAGTCTACCAAAGTATTTAATGACTGACTAAAAATGGGAGCACCCTCAGTGTTGCCATGCTAAACAGGCTTAGTCGAACAGAGACCTCTTTTATCGGCTCCTTTATCTTTTATCTTTAAAAAAAAATCAAGCTAGACTCATTTCCCTGTAGTATCTTCTTTTCTCTTACCTCTTTAACTCTAACTCTTCCATCAATTATAGCTTTTATTCCAGAGAAAAATATATAGAGATCCTCAGCAAAAAACTCGGGGTATCAACACTGTTGATGATAAAAGTGATACAACCTTGCATTTCCTGTGAGCTGCTCAGAGAAAAAGTAAATAACAATGTGGAAAAAGGTCCAGGATTGTCCTGTTGAATCTGCATTTACTTACCTAATGATAATGCTGTGAAGACACATAACTGTAAATGTGTCCTAGTGTCCTGACTTTTTTTTTAACTTGCAAAGAGACCTTGAAAATATTTCAGATTAAACACAAGTTCACATCTAATCCTTCTGGATGTTGCAGACAAATTCTTTTTAGTGTATTTATTTCATTTTATTTTTATATTTTTAACTAGACTTTTAAGTTCTGGGGTACATGTGCGGAACATGCAGGTTTGTCACACAGGTATACACGTGCCTTCTATTTTTGTTTTTAGACAAGATCTGTCTCTGTCGCCCAGGCTGGAGTGTAGTGGTACCATCCTAGCTCATTGTAACTCAAACTCCTGGGCTCAAGCAGTCTTCCCACCTCAGTCTCCCAAGCACTGGGATTACTGGTGTGAGCCACCGCATACAGCCTCTCCTGAATTTTATCTCCTCAAAAGAAATAAATAGGAATCATGCAGTGTATGAATGAATATGAACCATCTCACAAAGAAACAAACTCCAAAATTGCTAAATTTTCTTCTAGAAGTTTCACTCTTAATCTGGACAACACACTGGCTGTAGCAATTATAATCTTAAAACAAAATTGATTTCGATTAATTATTACGTACTATGTTCCAGGTCTGTTGGTAACCACTCTTTTTAAGTTATGTTTGAACCGTTGGTTGACGTTTTTGGGTCATGATTATGAAGCACAGCTAGTTTTTTTAATGTGAATTGTTATGAATCATGATTTATAGAGCAAGGTCAAGAAAGCCAACTCACTGGCGTGCCATAACTAATGGTAATTTTAATTGAACTGACAATCAGACTTCAGGTTTGATGGAAATTGCTGTCAAACTGTATTTGAGGACACAGAAAAGGAAGCTGTCCTGAACATTCAGTTGGATTATTAGAAACTGGTCTTCCTCACACCACTCTTGCTCTTTCTTATTCATCTTGATTTTTACAATTAAATTAATCTTTCCAAATAGCAAAATAATTGTGTCATTCCTTGGCTCAGAACCTTTCAGTTGCTCTTTATTGCATACAGAAAAGGAATCCAGTTGATTACAGCAGTGGTCCCCAAACTTGTTAAAAAATCAGCTATGACTAAACAAAGAAAGGAAAAAGGAACCATGCAAATACGTATTGCTCTGTGTAAAATCATATATTACTATAATTGTCTAATATCTAGTATGATTTTAACTTAGCACAGACCTTATTGCTAACAATAGTAAGTTAAACTCATCTCTCAAGAGGCCTTCTTGATTGTTTCAGTAATTTTATTAGACTACTTCCTCTCATATCCAATTAGATTATCATTTGCTTTTTATCTCCTAACATAACTGGTTGGAGATGGGCAGGAAGAAAGTCAGCTTTGTGATTTCATTGTTGTCTGCCTGTGCTTACATTTTTAATATTTTCCATTTATGGCTTTTTTGCCGAGCTCTTTTCATGCGAAAGTCTTTTCATGTGAAAGTCTTTTCATGTGAAGACTTTAAGGTCTGATAAGATATCCAATCCTCACCTCTGTTTCCAGAAATATGGCAGCCTGATGTTCAGATAAATTTTTCCTAGTAGGAAGCACTGAACAATATTGTATAAAATACTTTTCAAAAAGGATCATTGATAGATACAGGCAGAGGAATGAAAGACTCTTCAGAGATTAGTAACAATAAGAATGGAGAAAGTGAGCAATGTTTGTTTAAATTTTTGTGAGTACAATAGTAGGTGTATATATTTATGGGGTACATGAGATATTTTGATACAGGCATATGATGCATAATTACATCAGGGCAAATGGAGTATCCGTCACCTCAGGCATTTATCCTTTTTCTTTTGGATTACTTTGTTTTGGTGTTAAGATTCAAACACTTTTTTAAAATAAGCTTCCAACACTATAACTTGTGAGTACGAGCCTTACATTCTTGTCTTTAGTATCACTTCTTTCATGATTTTGAAATTTATATGTTATGCTTACATTGGATCCTGTCTGCAAAATTATTTTATGATGAGAAGACTTCTATTTCCTTGAACAATCATTGCTGGCAAGATTGAGCTCCTCTTGAGCTGCAGAACTAAGGTCATCAGGTACTTGTTGGCTGCCCTCAGTTTCTTGTAATATGAATCTCTCCACAGGGTAACAGGGTAGCTCACATAGCTGATTCACAGGACTGATTTTTTTGGTTCTTATGAAGGTGTTTTTTGGGTGGATAGTTTTGTAATTTGGTGTTCCTATAGGGGAAATGATCACTGGAGGCTTCCATTTGGCCATGATTCTCTGCCTCCACTTTTATCTTTTCTTTGAAGTAAAAACAGTCCAGTTATACACATAACTAAAATTTAGTTAAAATAATTAAATTTTGAAATGTACAATAAATTAGTGTTGACTTTAATTATCTACCTGTGCTATCAATACTAGATCTTTCCTATTCTAACTATGTTTTTGTATCTATTAACCATCTCCCCTTCCTCCTCCACCTCCACTACCCTTCCCAGCCTCTGATAAGTATCATTCTACTTTCTATCTCCATGAATTCAATTGTTTAACTTTTTTTTAAGCTCCCACAAATAAGTGAGAATATACAAAGTTTGTCTTTCTGTGACCGGCTTATTTCACTTAACATAATGGCTTCCAGTTCCAACCATGTTGTTACAGATAACGGGATCTCAGTCTTTTTTATAACTGAATAGTATTCTGTTGTGTATATGTGCCACATTTTCTTTATCCATTCATTTGTTGATGGACAGTAAGGCTGCTTTCAAATCTTGACTATTATGAATAGTGCTGCAAAAAACATGGGAGTGAAGATGTCTCCTCAATACACTGATTTCCTTTCTTTTAGGAATATACTTAGCAGTGGATTGTTGGTTCAAATGGTAGTTGCGTTTTTAGCTTTTTGAGGAAACTCCAAACTGTTCTGCAAGTGATTGTAGAAATTTACATTGTCACCAACAGTATATACAAGGATTCCATTTTCTCCATATCCTTGTTAGCATTTGTTATTGCCTGTCTTTTGGATAAAAGCCATTTTAACTAGGGTAAGATGATATCTCTTTGCAGTTTCAACTTGCATTTTTCTGATGATCAGTGATGTTGAGCAGTTTTTCATATACCTTTTTGCCATTTGTATGTTTTCTCTTGAGAAATATCTATTCAGATCTTTTGCCCATTTTAAATCAGATTATTAGATTTTTTTCATATAGTGTTATTTGAGTTCCTTAGATACTCTGGTTATTAATTCCTCGTCAGATGGATAGTTTGCAAATATGTTTCCCCAGTTTGTGGGTTGTCTCCTTGTTGATTGTTTCCTTTGCTGTGTGGAAGCTTTTTAACTTGATGTAATCCTATTTGGCCATTTTTGCTTTGCTGCCTGTGCTGTCTTGGTATCCTCAAGAAATTTTTGCCCAGTCCAATGTTGTGGAGAATTTTCCCCAATATTTTCTTTTAGTAGTTTCACAGTGCAAGATCTTCATCCATTTTGATTAGATTTTTTTTATATGGTGAGACATAGAAGTCTAGTTTGATTCTTATGTGTATGGGTATCGAGTTTTCCCAGCACCACTTATTAAAAAGACCATCCTTTCCCCAATGTATATGCTTGACATCTTTGTTGAAAATGAGTTCTCTGTAGATGTACGAATTTATTTCTGGGTTCTCTATTCAGTTCCATTGGTCTATGTGTGTGTTTTTATGCCAATACCATACTGTTTTGGTTACTATAACTCTGTAGTATAATTTGAAGTCAGGTAATGTGATTCCTCTGATTTTGTTCTTTTTGGTAAATTAAAACCAGGTAGTGTGATTACTCACCTGATTTTTGCTGATTACTCATCACCTGACTACTCACCTGATGAAGGTGCTTTTTTGTGTGGATAGTTGCCCAATTTGGTGTTCCTGCAGGTGGACAGGGTATGATCGCTGATGGCTTCTATCTCCCTCCTAGCACTGGACTTTGATGAACCACTAATAATGCCAAAAGACAAACCTGGAATCCTGACCAGAATACAAGTTTGGGACAGAGATCTTGGTATACAGTCAGGATATTTAAAGGACAGTATCTTTATTAGGTGAAATAAGAAAAAATAATGGTCCTCACAGAGAAAGATAGCTGCCACATTCTGGGAAGATAAAAGAAAAAGAGGGGAAAAAAAGAAGAAAAAAAAAAAGAAAAGTTCTGCTAATAATTTGTAATCACAAGTTTGCAATCATATGGGTTTATTGCCTAAATTCATAATATTTTGGCCCCTCCCCCAAAAAACAAAATGAAAAATTTAAAATAATTCCAGATTGTAGTGTTCTCTGAAAAAAGGTACATTAAACTCAAATAACAAAGAATTCTTCCAACGTTCCAGGGAAAATCAACTCATAAAAAATTACTAAATAAAATTTAAAACAAGACATCATGAGTGAAAGTCAACTGAAACAACAAACTACTGTACTGAAATTGTTAAAACAATAAATGTTAGAATTGTTAGCAAATGAAAATATAAAATAAATGTGTTTAGTATATTTAAATATATAAAATAGTCCGTTGAATGTATGATGAAAGAACAAATTATTATCAAAATTGATTACATAAATTTGTAAAAAGTATCAAAAAAGTGTCAAAAACAAAAAATATAACAATCGGCATTAGCAAATCAGTGTTTTGGTTAAATTGCAGATTGGAGATGACTGAATGAGAATTAGTAATTTGGAAGAAAGTAGAGCTAAAGAAATTATAACAAATGTAATCTACAGACTCAATGACTAGGAGATGTGAAATAAAAAGACCGGAAACATGTAGAATAGAAGGAGAAAATCATACCTGCATCTAACTGAAGTTCAACAGAGAAAGTTCAAGAATGAGGGAGGAAATTTAAAGAGATAATGGCTGAAAATTTTCCAGACATGATAACAGAACTCAATTCTCAGATTCAGAAGACTAATGAATCTATCTAACAAAGAATAAATGAAAAGAAATATACACATTATACTATAGAGAATTTTCAAAATATCAAAAGGAAGATCTTAAGAGTAGCCAGAGATAAAATACAGATCATCTTAAAATACGGATCAACTGAATTGTAAACTGTGATAATAGAAATCCCGTAATAGTAAAGTAACATCTAGATGTTCTCAACCAGGTTGACAAATACTATATCCTTAAGCAGTACTTGGTAATGTGGAGTGTCTTCCTCGTCACAACGACTGGAGTGTGACTGAAAGTTACATTTCTTTATACCTCAATTTTCTCATATATATATATATATATATATATATATATATATATATATAATTGCATTTTATGTTCTGGGGTACATGTGAAGAACATGCAGGATTGTTATATAGGTACATACATGGCAATGTGGTTTGCTGCCTCCATTCCCATCACCTATATCTGGCATTTTTCCCCATTATCCCTCCCCAACTCCCTACCCTGCACTGTCCCTTCACTAGTCCCCCCCAACAGACCTCAGTGAGTGATGCTCCCCTCCCTGTGTCCATGTGTTCTCATTATTCAACACCCACTTATCAGTGAGAACAAGCAGTGTTTGATTTTCTGTTCTTGTGTCTGTTTGCTGAGAATGATGGTTTCTAGGTTCCTCCATGTCCCTACAAAGGACATGAACTCATCGTTTTTTATGGCTGCATAGAATTCCATGGTGTATATGTGCCACACTTTCTCTGTCCAGTCTATCACCTATGGGCATTTGCTTTGGCTCAAAGTCTTTGCTATTGTAAACAGTGCGGCAATGAACATTCATGTGCATGTGTCCTTATAATAGAAGGATTTATAGTCCTTTGGGTATATACCCAGGAATGGGATGCTGGGTCAAATGGAATTTCTATTTCTAGGTCCTTGAGGAATTGCCACACTGTCTTCCACAATGGTTGAACTAATTTATGCTCCCACCAACAGCTCCAACATCTGTTGTCTCCAGATTATTTAATGATCGCCATTCTAACTGGTGTGAGATGGTATCTCAATGTAGTTTTGATTTGCATTTCCTTAACAACTAGTGATGATGAGCATTTTTTCATATGTTTGTTGGCCTCATACATGTCTTCTTTTGACAAGTGTCTGTTCATATCCTTTGCCCACTTTTGAATGGGCTTGTTTGTTTTTTTCTTATAAATCTGTTTTAATATTTTGTAGATTTTGGATATTAGCCCTTTCTCAGATGGGTAGATGCAAAAATGTTTTCCCATTCTGTTGGTTGCCAGTTCACTCTAATGATTGTTTCTTCTGCTGTGCAGAAGCTCTGGAGTTTAATTAGATCCCATGTGTCTATTTTGGCTTTTGTTGCCAATGCTTTTGGTGTTTTGGTCATGAAGTCCTTGCCTATGCCTATGTCCTGTATGGTTTGGCCTAGGTTTTCTTCTAGGGTTTTTATAATGTTAGGTCTTATGTTTAAGTCTTTAATCCACCTGGAGTTAATTTTAGTGTAAGGTGTCAGGAAGGGGTCCAGTTTCTGCTTTCTGCACATAGCTAGCCAGTTTTCCCAACACCATTTGTTAAACAGGCAATCATTTCCCCATTGCTTATTTGTGTCAGGTTTGTCAAAGATCAGATAGTTGTAGATGTGTGACATTGCCTTCGAGGCCTCTATTCTGTTCCATTGGTCTATATCTCTGTTTTGGTACCACTACCATGCTGTTTTTATTACTGTAGCCTTGTAGTATAGTTTGAAGTCAGGTAACGTGATGCCTCCAGCCTGTTCTTTTTGCTTAGAATTGACTTGGCTATGTGGGCTCTCTTTTGGTTCCATATGAAGTTTAAGGTGGTGTTTTCCAGTTCTGTGAAGAAGGTCATTGGTAGCTTGATGGGGATAGCGCTGAATCTAGAAATTACTTTGGGCAGTATGGCCATATTCATGATATTGAATCTTCCTAACCATGAGCATGGAATGTTTCTCCATCTGTTTGTGTCCTCTCTTATTTCCTTGAGCAGTGGTTTGTAGTTCTCCTTGAAGAGGTCCTTTACATTCCTTGTTAGTTGTATTCCTAGGTATTTTATTCTCTTTGCAGCATTTGTGAATGGCCGTTCATTCTTGATTTGGCTCTCTTTAAGTCTGTTTTCGGTGTATAGGAATGCTTGTGATTTCTGCACATTGATTTTTGTATCCTGAGATTTTGCTGAAGTTGCTTATCAGTTTAAGGAGATTTTGGGCTGAGATGATAGGGTCTTCTAAATATACAATCATGTTGTCTGCAAATAGAGACAATTTGACTTCCTCCTTTTATAATTGAATACCCTTTATTTTTTTTTCTTGCCTGATTTCTCTGGCTAGAACTTCAAATATTATATTGAATAGGAGTGGTGAGAGAGGGCATCTTTGTCTAGTGCCGGATTTCAAAGGGAATGCTTCCAGTTTTTGCCCATTCAGTATGATATTGGCTGTTGGTTTGTTGTAAATAGATTTTATTATTTTAGAATACATTACATCAATACCTAGTAAATTGAGAGTTTTTAGCATAAAGGGCTGTTGAATTTTGTTGAAGGCCTTCTCTGCACCTATTGCAATAATCATGTGGTTTTGTCTTTGGTTCTGTTTATGTGGTGAATTATGTTTATAGACTTGTATATGTTGAACCAGCCTTGCATCCCCAGGATGAGGCCTACTTGATCGTGATGGATAAGCTTCTTGATGTGCTGTTGCAATCTGTTTGCCAGTGTTTCATCGAAGATTTTTGCGTCAATGTTCATCATGGATATTGGCCTGAAGTTTTCTTTTTTAGTTGAGTCTCTGCCTGGTTTTGGTATCAGGATGATGTTGGTCTCATAAAATTAGTTAGGGAGGATTCCCTCCTTTCGTATTGTTTGATACAGTTTCAGAAGGAATGGAACCAGCTCCTCTTTGTAAGTCTGGTAGAATTCGACTGTGAACCCATCTGGACCTGGGCTTTTTTTGGTTGGTAGGCTATTGATTGCTGCCTAAACTTCAGCCCTTGTTATTGGTCTATTCAGGGTTTCAGCTTCTCATGGTTTAGTTTTGGTAGAGTACAAGTGTCTAGGAATTTATCCATTTCTTCCTGGTTTACTGGTTCATGTGAGTAGAGCCATTTGTAGTAATCTCTGAAGGTAGTTTGTATTTCTGTGGGATCAGTGGTGATATCCCCTTTATCATTCTTTATTGCATCTATTTGATTCTTCTCCCTTTTCTTTTTTATTAGTCTCGCTAGAGGTGTGTCTATTTTGTTGATCTTTTCAAAAAAAACCAGCTCCTGGATTTATTTAATTTTTGAAGGGTTTTTTGTGTCTCTATCTCCTTCAGGTCTGCTCTGATCTTAGTTATCTCTTGTCTTCTGCTAGCTTTTGAGTTTTTTTGATCTTGCTCCTCTGGTTCTTTCAATTTTGATGATAGGGTGTCGATTTTAGATCCTTCCTCTCTTCTCTGGTGGGCTTTTATTGCTATAAATTTCCCTCTCAATACTGCTTTAAAGGTGTCCCAGAGATTCTGGTAAGTTGTGTCTTCATTCTGGTTTTCAATGAACATCTTTATTTCTGCCTTCATTTCATTGTTTATCCAGTCAACATTCAGAAGCAAGTTGTTCAGTTTCCAAGTGGCTGTGTGGGTTTGAGTGTGTTTCTTGATCCTGAGTTCTAGTCTGATTGCGCTGTGGTCTGATAGACTGTTATGATTTCTGTTCTTTTGCATTTGCTGAGGAGTGATTTGCTTCCAAAGATGTGGTCAACTTTAGAGTAAGTGCATTGTGGTGCTGAGAAAAATGTATATTTTGTGGATTTGGGGTGGATTGTACTGTGTATGTCTATTAGATCTGCTTGGTCCAGCTCTGCATTCAAGTCCTGGATATCCTTGTTAATTTTCTGTCTCGCTGATCTGTCTAATATTGACCGTGGAGTACTGAAGTCTCCCACTATTATTCTGTGGGAGTCTAAAACTCATTTTAGGTCATTAAGAACTTGCTTTATGTATCTGGGTGCTCCTGTGTTAGGGGCATATATATTTAGGATTGTTAGCTCTTCCTGTTGGATTGAGCCTTTTACCATTATGTAATAATGTCCTTCTTTGTCTCTTTTGATCTTGGGTGGTTTGAAGTCCATTTTATCAGAGACTAGGATTGCAACCCTTGCTTTTTTTTTGTTCTCCATTTGATTGGCAAATCTTCTTCCATCCCTTTATTTTGAGTCTATGTGTCTTTGTATGTGAGATGGGTTTCTTGAATATAGCACACCAATGGGTTCTGACTTTTTATCCAGTTTGCCAGTCTGTTTTTTTAAATTGGGGTGTTTAGTCCATTTACATTTAGGGTTAATATTGTTATGTGTGAATTTGAGCCTGCCATTTTGTTACTGGCTGGTTTTCTTTCTCATTAGTTGACTCATTATCTTCATTCCATTTTTGGTCTTTGCCAACTGGTTTGCTTTTGCAGTGACTGGTACTTGTTCCTTTCCATGCTTAGTGTTTCTGTCATGAGCTCTTGTAGGGCAGGTCTGGTGGTGACAAAATCTCTCCAATAATTGCTTGTCTATAAAGGATTTTCTTTCTCCTTTACTTACAAAGCTTAGTTTGGCTGGATATGATATGCTGGGTTGAAAGTTCTTTTCTTTAAGGATGTTGAATATTGGCCCCACTCTGTTCTGGCTTGTAGAGTTTCTGCAGAGAGATCTGCTGCAAGTCTGATTGGCTTCCCTCTGTGGGTGACCTGACCTTTCTCTCTGGCTGCCCTTAGTATTTTCTCCTTCATTTCAACCCTGGTGAATCTGACAATTATGTGCCTTGGGGTTGCTCTTCTTGAGGAACATCTTTGTGGAATTCTCTGTATTTCTTGAATTTGAATGTTGGACTGCCTTGCTAGGCTTGGGAAGCTCTCCTGGATAATATTCTGTAGTGTGTTTTCCAGCTTGGATTCATTCTCCCCATCATATTCAGGTACACTGATCAAGCATAGATTAGATTTTTTCACATAATCCCATATTTCTTGGAGGCTTTGTTCATTTCTTTTCACTCTTTTTTCTCTTGTATTGCCTGCTCTTTTTATTTCATTGAGTTGATCTTCAATATCTGATATCCTTTCTTCTGCTTAATCAATTAGGCTATTAAAACTTGTGTTTGCTTCACGTAGTTCTCATGCTATGTTCTTCAACTCCCTGAAGTCATTTATGTTCTTCTCTAAGCTGGTTATTCTAGTTAGCATTTCGTCTAACATTTTTTCAAGGTTTTTGGTTTCTTTGCATTGAGTTAGAATGTGTTCCTTTAGCTCTGAAAAGTTTGTTATTATCCACCTTCTGAATCCTGTTTCTGTCAATTCTTCGCATTTTTTCTCAGTCAAGTTGTGATCCTGTGTTGTTGAGGAGTCGTGGTCCTTTGAAGGAGAAGAGGTGTTCTGGTCTTTGATGGTTTCACCTTTTTTGTGCTGTTTTTTTCCCATCTTTGTGGATTTACCTGGCTGTGGTGTCAGAGAGCTGCTTGACGAGTTCGCTTGTCTGCCTGTGGGGGCACTACTGGGTTTCTAGGGACTCCTTCAGTTTACTAGGGAAGCTTCCTGTGTCTTTTTTGTTTATGCTGGGAGATTAGGCCCACTTCTTCTGCTGAACTGTAGGCGCTGCTGGGTTGTCAAGAATGCCGTCCTGTTGCTCTGTAGGCTTCCTGTGTTTTTGGTTAAAACATGTAGCCCAGACCCACCCCTCTAGTGGTGGGTTGTGCCCTTCCTCCACTGGGCTGGATCATTCAGGGTTCATCTCAGACTGTGGCACAGGCTACACAACCCACTAGAGTCAAAGCTTCAGCCCTCTGGGGTTTGTAGGGGAGGTTAGGGACCTTCCCAGCTGCACCACCCAGCAGTCTCCCACTTTCAGCTTTCTCTCTCTCTGGTCATGGGGTAGGGGCCACCAAGCTGCTCCTGCTTACAGCTCCCTCTCTCTCCAGGCAGGGGGAGGGGGCAATAGCTCTGTCTGCAGACTCTTACTCAACTCTGCACTTACAATTCCCAGAGCTTGACTGGCAGAGATCCCCTGTTGTGTATATTGCTAAGGTTTTGTGACTCGCCAGTCAGATGCACTTTCTGGGTGAAGCAGCACCCCTCCCTGCCTCGGTCTGCCCTGAGTAGGCTTTGCTTACCCTCAGACCAGACCCATTGAAATGTAGCTGGTACCTCAGTTGGAGCTAGGAGATCTCTGGGTTTCTGCATCTCTTTTGCTGGGTGTTGTGCACTGGAGTTGTGTCTAATCCACCATCTTGGATCCTCCCCCTGAAATTGAGCCTATGTGTATCCTTGCATGTGAGATGGGTTTCCTGAATACAGCACACTAATGGGTTTTGACTTTTTATCCAATTTGCCAGTCTGTGTCTTTTGGTTGGGGCATTTAGCCCATTTACATTTAGGGTTAATATTGTTATGTGTGAATTTGGTCCTGACTTTTTGATGCTAGCTGGTTGTTCTGCCCATTAGTTGATGCAGTTTCTTCATTGTGTCAATGCTCTTTACCATTTGGTATGTCTTGGAGTGGCTGGTACTGCTTGTTCCTTTCTATGTTTAGTGCTTGTTTCAGGAGCTCTTGTAAAGCAGGCCTGGTGGTGATGAAATCCCTGAGCAATTGCTTGTTCATAAAAGATTTTATTTCTCCTTCACTTATGAAGCTTAGTTTGGCTGGATATGAAATTCCAGGTTGAAAGTTCTTTTCTTTAGGATGTTGAATATTGGCCCCCACTCTCTTCTGGCTTATAGGATTTTTACTGAGAGATCCACTGTGAGTTTGATGGGCTCCCCTTTGGGTAACCCGACCTTTCTCTCTTACTGCACTTAGCATTTTCTCCTTCATTTCAACCCTGGTGAATCTGATGATTATGCCTTGGTGCTGCTCTTCTTAAGAAATATCTTTGTGGTGTCCTCTGTATTTCCTGGACTTCAATGTTGGCTTGTCTTGCTAGATTGGGGAAGTTCTCCTGGATAATATCCTGAAGAGTGTTTTCCAGCTAGGATTCATTCTCTCTGACACATTCAGTTACATCTATCAAACATAGATTAGGTATTTTCACATAATCCCATATTTCTTGGAGGCTTTGTTCATTTCCTTTTACTCTTTTCTCTCTAATCTTGCCTTCTCATTTTATTTCATCGAGTTGATCTTCTATCTCTGATATCCTTTCTTCTGCTTGGTCGATTCAGCTGTTGAAACTTGTGTATGCTTCATGAAGTTCTCATATTGTGTTTTTTAGCTCCATCAATTTATTTATGTTCCTCTCTAAGCTGTTTATTCTCATTTGCATTTTGTCAAACCTTTTTTAAGGTTCTTAGTTTTTTTGCATTGGGTTAGAACATGATCTTTTAGCTCAGGAAAATTTGTTATTACCTACCTCTGAAGCCTGTTTCTGTCAATTCATCAGACTCATTCTCCATCCAGCCTTGTTCCCTTGCTGGTGAGAAGTTGTGATCCCTTGGAGGAAGAGAGACATTCTGGTTTTGGGTGTTTTCACCCTTTTTGCGCTGGTTTCTTCCCATCTTTGTGGATTTGTCTACCTGTGGTCTTTTTGGTTGGCGATTTTCAGATGGGATCTCTGAGTGGATGTCCTTTTTGTTGCTGATTTACTTATTGCTTTCTGTTTCTTAGTTTTCTTTCTAACAGTCAGGCCCCCCTGCTGTAGGACTGTTGGAGGTCCACTCCAGACCCTGCTTGTCCGGTGATTAACTGCAGTGGCTGTGGAACAGTAAGGGTTGCTGCCAGTTTCTTCTGTTGTCTTTGTCCCAGAAGGACACTCGCCAAATGTCAGCCTGAGCTCCTTTATGAGGTGTCTCTTTGGTTGTATGGGGGTTGGGGAGCTGCCTCAGGAGATAGTCTATCCCTTACAGGAGCTCAAATACTGAGCTATGAGCTCCATTTTTCTATTCAGAGCTGCTGGGCAAGTACGTTTAAGTACGCTGCTGAAACCGCAGCGCTGGAGACTCGTGGCGCTTCTCAGCCCGGGAATCTCCTGGTCTGTAGGCAGTAAAAATTCATTTGGAAATGTGGTGATCACTCACCTTCTGTATATTCTCTGGGAACTGCAATCCAGAGCTGTTCCTATTCCACCTCTTGGATCGTCCTCCTCAATTTTCTTATTATAGGAGTAATAGCATTTATCTCATAAGGTTGTTGTGAAGATGACATGGGTTAAATATATAGAAAGAGTTTATAACAGCACTTGACACATTGAAAATGCTTGTAATGAAAAAAGGAGTTGGCCGGGCGTGGTGGCACACGTCTATAATCCCAGTACTTTGGGAGGCCAAAGCAGGTGGATCACGAGGTCAAGAGATTGAGACCATCCTGGTCAACAAGATGAAACCCTGTCTCTACTAAAAATACAAAAATTAGCTGGGCATGGTGGTGCGTGCCTGTAGTCCCAGCTACTTGGGAGGCTGAGGCAGGAGAATTGCTTGAACCCAGAAGGTGGAGGTTGCGGTGAGTCGAGATCATGCCATTGCACTCCAGTCTGGGTAACAAGAGCAAAACTCCATCTCAAAAAACAAAAACAAAAAAAAAGAAAAGAAAAAAGGAGTTAAGACAACGAAGATTGTCTGACACAAATTTCTAAGAAGGTCTCTCACTGGAAAAGACTGGAAACCTATCCAACTTCTTATACAACTCCTATTATTTTTCTCCATCTCACCTCATTACACCCTATCCTCCAGTCACTCTCACTTTTTCATCCAACAAATTTTGTTGGAGAATGCCTAGTAGGTACCAAGAACTATTCTTTGCATTGTCTTATGATTATTTAGGTTTAAATCCCACAAGGACATATGTAGGAAATACTGGCTAGATATTCACTAATTTAATATCCTCTTCCTGATCACATGAGAAGATTACATTCCTCAGCCTCCCTTGCACTTGTGATAGAGCTACACAACTAGGTTTTCGTTAGTGCAACAGTGTGAATCACACTCACTACTAACGGGCCTGGCCACAAAACGTCAAGTGCTCAAGTGCTCTTTTTACTTATGAGCCTGCTAAGTGAGAAGTATCCAAGGACTTCTAGGAGACCAGAAGCTCTGAATCAGCACAATAAGATCTGGACATAAGCAAGAAATAAACCATTATTGTGTTGAGCTGCTGAAAATTGTAATGTGCTGATCAATGCAGCATATTTCCTTTTAACCTTGTAAACCTAGAACACAACACAGTACCTGGTATATAGTAGATCTCTATAAATATTAATTAAGACAATAAAAGAAAGGAAAGAAAGAAAAATGAAAGGAAGGAAGAGAGGGAGGAAGGAAGGAGAGATTCCACTAATAAACTTAGCAATCCCTTATTTTATGTGAAGTGATCATGCTAACCTATCTACATCTCTAATTTACCAGTTGTGCCCTCCATTTTGATATGGAAAACTCCCTCCTTTGCCTCTTATTTATCTTCTTCTCTTCTCTTCTTTTTCTTTTCTTTTTTTTTTTTTTTTGAGACAGAGTCTCACTTTGTCGCCAGGCACCAGGCTGGAGTGCAGTGGCATGATCTCGGCTCACTGCAGCCTCTGCCTCCTGGGTTTAAGCAATTCTCCTGCCTCAGCCTCCCGAGTAGCTGGGACTACAGGCGAGTGCCACCATGCCCAGCTACTTTTTGTATTTTTAGTAGAGACAGGGTTTTGCCATGTTGGCCAGGATGGTCTCGATCTCTTGAACTCGTGATTCGCCCACCTCAACCTCCCAAAGTGCTGGGATTACAGGCGTGAGCCACCAAGCCCAGCTCTTACTTATCTTCTTTAACTTATGCACTATAAGAAAATACAAGACCACTTTTCTCTTCCTGCTATCTTGGCTCCTGTGGAGGCCTTCTGGGAAAAGGACTTCTAAAAGGAACTATGACCGGTAGGCTGTAGTCCAAGCCATTTTGCAGGCTATACGCATTCGGAATCAAAGGGAGCACACCGCTGTTCTTAAAATTGAAGGTGTTTACACCTGAGATGAAACAGAATTCTATTTGAGCAGAGATATACTTATTTATACAAAGCAAAGACCAACACAGTGACTCCCGATGGCAAACCAAACAAAACCAGAGTAATCTGGGGAAACATAACTCGGGCTTACAGAAACAGTGGCATGGTTCATGCCAAATTCCAAAGCAACTTTCCTGCTAAGGCTATTGGACACAGAATCGGAGTGATGCTGTACCTCTCAATGATTTAAACTAATGAAAAGTCAGTAAATAAACATGGATTGTGGAAAGGAAGAAGAGAGAGAGAGAGAGAGAGAGGGAAGGGAGGGAGGGAGGGAGAGAGGGAAAGAAAGAAAGAAAATACAAGACCACTTTAGTGATAATGTTGGCTTGGCTTTTAGGTACTGTTGATAGTAGATTAAAGTAAGATTATCTATTCAAAATTGTTCATCAGCCATTTCTTTTTCCAGAAAGGAAAGCCATCCTGAACACTTCGCCATTGGAGCTGGAGGGAAAGGGATGCAGTTGGATAGGATGGAGGCTCTGGATGAGGCAGGAGATGCTACACTAGTACTGAGACCCTGCAGATTAGATGAGCCCAGTAGTGGAATGGAAAGGACAAGCAGAGCTTTCAGAGGGTCATCTTCCCTTCCTTCCTTGCCCTTAGCCATCTCTTCCCACAGACTCTCCACTGAAGTAGTATTGAGGAAATGGGTGTGAAGAATCTGAGTTAGCATAAGGGAAGGAACAGGGGTGGAGGAAGAAGAGGAAGTGAGGTCTCAAGATCAGCAGCTGGAAGGAAATGAGAATCTGTGCTCAGCCCTGGCAATTTTTCTTGTGTAAGGGCTATTCGTAAATTGAGCTTAAAGACTTTTTAGGCTGTCCGATATGTGTCTTGATGCTAACTTAATTCCAACACATATAATTAGGTGATCTCTAGTTAATTTTTAAATTTTAAATTTAAAAATTAACTAGATCTCTAGTTAACAATTAAAATTGTTCCTAAGGTTTTATGAAAGGGAAAATAAACTAAACACTTCAATTTATATTAAATCTGTCCACATTTGAAAACCACATATGTATTGTTTTATTAATGTTATTTTCTTGTATTTCTCCAAGATTCCTTTGGAAATAATCACTGTTGTAAACTCACTGGGGTATCCAGGGAGACAGTTAGAAGACTAGTTTCAAACATATGGCAAAGTAAGTACATAAAAATATTTGGAAATGAATTTTTCCAATCATAAACATTCTTACTAATGCTTGGGAAAGCACAAAAGAAACTTTTATAGCTCTCTGGTGGTGATTTGATTTAAGACAAGAACATTCTGGTAATCGTTTTTCTCCTCCGTACTTTATAACTTTTGTTCTTTTTTATAAAGAGAAACATTTTTGTGGGACTATAGCTTAAAATAAAGAAATGCCAATTTTTACTTATCACATCACTCAAACCAATTTATATTCTTACTTTTTAAGGTGTCCCAGCATCAGAGTAACGTATACTTTTCTTTGGAACTCTTAACAAAACATTCTAATTCACAAGTTTTAAACATTTCAAAAATCTTATATTTTCATAAATTTCATATTGTCTCTTTCCTGAAATGACAACTTCAGTTTAGGGAAATTTCCACACAGCTTTGGGAATTGCCAGTTTATAAGCCCATGTGTTCACTACCACATTTCAAAATATATAGAGATGGTTTCCTTGAACCCTCCCAGGAACCCCCAGTTTCAGAATCATTAATATAGAGGACATACCTCAAGAGTGACCAGTGAAGAATAGGACTTCTTGATGCAAGATAATAGATGAAGGTGGGAAGGAACTGGATTAGAATAGTGACTTCCAGTCTCTAGTGCACCTGACTATATATAAGAGGTTTTAAAACTAAGTAAAAAGCCTATATTCAACATTAAATGCTACCTATATTCAGAATAAATAAAATTATTTGCAAATATAGGTATTAGTAATGCTATGATTTCTAAAGATATTCTTTAAAGTAGTAAAATATCAAAGTATTGGTGAACTCCTGGTAGCTCTTACTACTATCTGTTTCCTGTCAGTTACTCTAAAGTAGAATATTGGTTTGATACCAAGTAGCTATGGTTTGAGTGTATATGTCCCTTCGAAATCCACATTGAAACAATTTCTGCTGTGGTGGTATTAAGGGGTGAGGTGTTCTTGAGAGTGATTAAATCACAATGAATGGAATTAATGCCCTTATAAAAGGCTTCATAGAGCCACGTGACCCTCCATGTCTTTCACCATGTAAGAACATAGTGAGAGGGACCATCCTGTAAGCAGGCCGTCAGCCCTTACCAGACACCAGATCTGCCATCACCTTGATCTTGGACTTCCCAGCTTCTAGACCTATGAAAAATAAATTCCTATTATTTATAAATTACCCAGTCTAAGGCATTTTATTATAGCATGAGGAACAGACTAAGACATTCCCATTCCCAGAACACAACCAGAGGAGGAGTTGGTCTGACCGAGAACAGAGGTGTCCTAGGAGGTAAATAAATTCCTATTTCAATGGAAACAAATGGTCTTCCCGAAATGCTTCCCATTTATCATCCTTTCCTTCTACTACTAATATATCTTATTAATAGCTGCAGAAGTATGTACTGTGCTGGGTTACACGTGTTGTTGTTTTTATTGACTGAAAGCCCTGCTACTCTTGGATAGACTTCTCTGATAACAATTATCTGCATGGTTCATGTTATAAATAACTTTGCTTCAATCCCAGTCCTGGGCTCCGCCAACCTGCTAGAATATCCGTGTGCCTTAGTTTATACAAACCCCTTTGCTGGTGTTTGCTTGAATTGTGTTTGAAGACTACTGAAACCCTTTGTTATCAGGCTTTTCTGCAAGACTTAATCTGTGTCATCACCTGCTACAGATGGAACTTGGGCCTGTCCTACTCCAGTGGGAGGGTTTATTGCCATCCCTAGATTTACTGTCCCAGCTAGTCAAGTGCCATATAGTGTCATAAAGTATAAGAATGGGTACCAAATGGAAATGTTCTCTAAATTTCGAAAAAGTTCTTTGTTTAGAAAAAGAATGTTTCTTCCCTTCTGGAGAGTTACAAACTGCTTTTTTTTCAATTTGCCCTCTACATTAATTGAACTAAACATTCATCTTGAATATTTTGAGCTGTGATAGGGTTTCTTCCAGACAGGATATTAATGAACCAGATTGTGTGACATTTTCAACTCTTTATCAGCAGTCTCCAAACTAGGGCACATGAAGACTTCTCATGGGGAATGTGAACATGGAAAGTTTTAAGGGAATCAAGTTCCTTTTTCTCAGCTTTTATATGTTCACTTCCTTGAAACTGATCTGCCTGAGAATATGACTGTGTTCAAGGAATCATGCCAATTTTCCTCTCCCACCCCCCCTTTCACTATATAAAAGTGAGGTGAATAGCCCAGCCATCCTGAATTTAATATGAACATTATGCCAGGGTGTGAAAATCTCTGGGAGTGCCAGAATAGAAGAAGTTCAAAATATTGCTGTCAGTGAAGCCTCATTTAAGTAAGTCACCATAAATCCACAGTAGAACTTTATGCATTGCCCTCTCTTACACATGTTTCTGTGCATAGTGTTAGAAATAGCGTGTTCTGGCCCGTGCTGGAATATTCTGCATCTAGACGTATTATAGAGTAGGAGCAGCAAGACAGATGACTGTTTCTGTTTAATGATAATTTCTTTTCTCTCCCCTAATTATGGGTAAGAGAAATATGTTTCATCTGAGAGAGAATGCAAGTAAACATCCAGGTGCAGTGGTTCACATCTGTAATTTCAACACTTTGGGAGACAGACACAGGCAGATCGTTTGAGACCAGGAGTTTGAGACCAACCTGGGCAATGTGATGAAATCTTGTCTACAAAAATTACCTAGGTGTGGTGGCACACGACCGTAGTCCTGGCTACTCAGAAGGCCAAGGCAGAAGGATCCCCTGAGCCTAAGAAGTGGAGGTTACAGTGAGCTGAAATCACACCACTACACTTTAGCCTGGGCAACAGAGTAAGACCCTGTCTCAAAAAAAAAAAAAAAAGGGATGCAATGAAAACAAAGCAAACAGAATGTCAGAAATGTATACAACATGACATGTCACCACAGCACCTTATTTTATCCAGTCAGCAAATTCAGTTTTTTGAACGCCTCTCCTCCAGTGATCTTTTTCTTCCTCCTACTGCAGCCATCGACTTCCAGTATTATCGAGTAGGCCTTGTCATTTACAATAACTACAACATCTCCACAGTCTCTCACCATCACAGGTACTCATCCACGAATAAATGCAACCATATCTTCTGTTTTCCCTCCTGTTAGTAAAGATAACTATTGTGGTCTGATCAGAATCCAGTTTCTCCACATGGATACAGGTCTCAACCTTTCCTTGCTCAAGAACAGGGAAGAATGAGCTATGATTACATCACTGCACTCCAGCCTGGGTGACAAAGCAAGACCCCATCTCTTTAAAAAAATTGAAAAGAACTGAGAATAGCATTCCCACTCTTTTCTACATCATCAGTTTTCACCCTCTACCAATTATTTCCTGTCAGTATCAAAACATGCTGTCATTTTTCCTGTTTTTTTCCCCAAATATTTTTATTTTGAAATAGATATACTTTATGGCTGATGACCCAGTATCTTTGGTGTCCTCTAACCACATTAGCATTCTATAAATTCAAAATAAAATCTATACTTCAAAAAACAAATAATGTCAAATTTTGTCATAATATGTGACTTTCAGGCAGACTTTTAATTTTAGTACAATTTAAAATAAAATATTAACATTTTAATATAATTTTAACATACTGAATAACTCTCTGTGGAATTTATCTTTTATACTTTTTCGTTTAAATTAGATGGAAATCTCCAGGCAAAAAGAGATTTACAGTTTATAATGGTAAAGACACTACTACTTTAGAATCAAAGCCAAATCAGTATTACTTAATAATTCAGGGAAAATTTAGATAAAATCACTAGATAAAGGTAAACTGATAATTCTTATCTAGTCATAAAATTATTTTTGAATTTCAAATGAACAGCTGTGCATGGCTAATTTAGAAAGAAAACATTTTTAACAGAATTTTTATAGCTCTTAACTGAGTTTCTAAATCAAGGATTTAGAGATGAGGTATCATAAAGAATAGTAAGATTTTAAAGCTCTTGGAATTACACAGGATACAAATAAAGATTCTAACCATATTTAATTATTGTCTCAAACTTTATTACTTAACGAAACACTTTCTATATACTGCTTAAAAGACACAATTACATTTTTTAATCCTTTTTTCTCATTAAATTTTTTTGTTTTGTTTTTCAATTGAGCTGAGATACTTTAATTACTTTTTACTAACTGCTTCCAGAAACCGAACAGGTGCAGGAATAGATTGATTATATACAAGTAGAGGCTGATGGCAGTTAATAGGTACTCTTCAAGTGACAGTTTATGCCTCAGTGGATGTGTGCCATAGATGATGAATCCACAAAAAAGAAGGGCTTCTGCAGCCGCTAAGACCAACTCCATTGTCTCACTATAAAAAAATAACTTCATCCTCAGCAAACTGACACAAGAACAGAAAACGAAACACCGCATATTCTCACTCATAGGTGGGTGATGAAAAATGAGAATGCATGGACACAGAGAGAAGAGTACTAAACACTGGGGTCTATTGGGGGGAAATGGGGAGGGCCAGTGGGAGGGAGAGGTGGGGAGGGATAGCCTGGGGAGAAATGCCAAATGTGGGTGAAGGGGAGAAAGAAAGCAAAACACACTGCCATGTGTGTACCTATGCAACTGTCTTGCATGTTCTGCACATGTACCCCCAAACCTAAAATGCAATAAAATAAATAAATAAATAAATAACTTCAAGAATCCTGACAGGCACAAAATCTACAAAAGAGCAAACAGCCCTGCTCCAAATTTGGTGAAATCCCTCTTAGATTGTAGAGTATACACAGTCAAACTAAAAATTACTGCAGAACTCAGTATGAAAGCTTGAAGAATAATACATATATCATAGAAAGTAACAACATCTGCCACAGTCAGAGCTTCCGACAGTGTAAATCCAAAGAGCAGGTACAGGTTAAGGAGATACTTACATCTGTTTAAAGTCAATGCAAAAATCAAACCCGGAGATCCAAGGGCAAACAGGAGGGGAGATGCCACCCATTTTTCCTGTTTTAAGAATATTCTCTTAATCTCACTTCCTCAGAAAAGTACAATCCCTTTTTGCTCTCATTTCTAACAAGATTCCTCAAAATAATCATCTTGCCTTTCCCTAATTCCTTTTTGTTTTCTAGACAGAGTCTCACTCTGTTGCCCAGGCTGGAGTGCAGTGGTGTGACCTTGGCTCACTGCAACCTCTGTCTCCCAGTCTCCTGGATTCAAGTAATTCTCCTCCCTCAGCCTCCCAAGTAGCTGCGATTATAGGTATACAACACCACGCCCAGCAAATTTTTGTATTTTTAGTAGAGACGGGGTTTTGCTATGTTGGCCAGGCTGGTCTCGAACTTCTGATCTCAGGTGATCCACCTGCCTCAGCCTCCCAGAGTGCTGGGATTACAGGCCTGCACCACGTGCGCAGCCCTCTTCTCCCATTCTCTTTAACTCATTATGTTTTCACTCATCACATCACAGTTACTAAAACCAATGATCGATTTTGTCCTAGAGGATTTAATTTGGTTGACTAATCTTTCCTCCCTAAAATAGATTTTCCTTTCGACTGAACTATTTGTTTTCTTCCTGCCTCACTGGTCTCTCTTTCTCAGGTCCTTAGTTTTTTCTTCCTCTTCAATCCAACCTGAATATGTTGACCTGCCACATGGCTCAGTCCTTGATCTCTTCTCAACAGCCAATCCATTTATGATCTCATCCAATCTCATCGCCTTGAATAACATAGTCCATTTGCCAATGACTCTCAAATGTATATTTCCAGCCCAGTCCACTCTCTTGAACTTCGGGCTTATTATACATTTTATTTTATACATACACATACACATTTATAAAAGCTCTTGGTCATCCCTTCAACTTTCTTTCTCTCATGTTGCACATCAAATGCATCTAGAAATCATGTGACCAACCTTCACAAGAACTGATAATCAGACCACTTCTCCTCAGTCTCTTCTGAGATATTGTCATTTCTCACTTGAATTATTCAATACGCTTCCTACTTCCACCCTTGTGTCCATACAGTCTATTCACAAAGCAACCAGAATGATCCTTTCAAAATGTAGTTTAGATCATGTTATTTCTCTCTTTGAAACCCTCGAAGGCCCCCTCCTCCATTCTACTCAGAGTTAAAACCAAAGTCTTTACAGTGGCGCTCAGGGTCCTTCATCACTGGACTCCCAGTACCTCTCTGACCTCCTCTTCTGCCCTCCCGTCCCTTACCACACTGCAGGCACATTAGCACCCTTGAACAGGAGAGGTGAGCTTCCACATTAGGGCCTTCGCATTGGCAGTTCCCTTTATCTGGAATAGTCTTTTCCCTTTTTGCCTCATCCCTTCCCCTCTTTTAAGGCATTTCTCAGATCTTATTAATACTACAAACCACCTAACCCTCTCCCACTGCCTTTGCATTCCTGACTTCCTTTTCGTATTCTACTTTTTCCTTTTGTCATAATATCACTTTCTAACATGCTATTTAATTTATTTTGCTTATTTTCTGTTTCTTCTCACTGGACTGTAAGCTTTTTGAAGGCAGGATCTTGGTTTTATTTTGTTTACTGATGTATTCCAAGAACGTAGAATAGCACCTGTCTATACAGGTGCATAAGAAATATTTGTCTTATAAATGAATGAAAAATCCTTTAGGGAATAGGCAAGCAAATAATTTTGAAAACTACAAATAGGAATGATTTCCAATTTCATAAGGGAAGTATAAGTTCAAGTGACACATGTCTAATGAAAATCTTCTAACAGCAAATTTTGGTTTTTATTTTTTTAATTTAAACATATTCAAATTGGAAACTACTTTAAGTCAATTTTTGGAAATGTATTTCTGAATGAACAAAGATGCAAACTATTTTTTTATTCAGAGCAATGAGGAACCATCACAACCAATTTAAAATAGAACATTTTCTGTGTGTCATCTTTTGGAAGAGAACAGAGAACTACACTGGGAAGTTTTATACTATGAGGTTAAATATACATATATATATATGTATGTATAATTTTTTTAAATCAATAATTGATTTATTAGGCTGAACATGCTGTCTCATGCCTATAATCCCAGCACCTGGGAGGGCAAGATGAGAGGATCACTTTAATCCAGGAGTTTGAGACCATCCTGGGCAACATGGTATAACCCAGTTTCTATAAAAAATACAAAAACTATCCAGGTATGGTGGCAGGACCCTGTCTGTAGTCCCAGCTACTCAGAGGACCGAGGCGGGAGGATCATTTGAGCCTGGGAGGTTGAGGCTGCAGTGAACCAAAATCATGCCACTGTACTTCAGCCTGGGTGACAGAGTGAGAGACCCTGTCTCAAAAAGAGAAAAAAAAGAATCGACTTTATTGCCTTAGCTTTTTACATGCCAATCCTTATTAAGTATTTATTCATTAACTGTAAATTTTGTCAGTCGAGGGCCATTGCACTAACTTTTTTTTTTTTAAAGCTTCCTTCCAAATAGCTAAATTTAGTAATTAGAAAATCAACTGGAAAACACCTTCAGAATATTAAAATAAGACACAGCATGGCTCTGAGAAAAAAGCATCCTGCGAGACAAGCCTAACTTTTTTGGAGACCAGAATGACCGAACTGGTTAGAATAGATGTAGTTTATCTTACCTTGGTTTAGGATCACTACAGGAATGAAAATCATGACCCCAAAAAAATACAGTTTAGCATGTTTGTGGCAGCCCCTTCTTTCAGTCAGTTTCTGGTGAAGACCGTAAGCAAATTTTCTCCACATATCGCTTTTTGTGGGGATAGGAAAATTTTTTGGTGGCGATAGCTTATAACCATAGTTTGGAGGCATGCAAAAGAAGGAGTGAGATATGCCTACCAAACTATGCTGCCTACCGCACTGAGCCATGTGACGCAAGCTCACAGTGAGCCAGTTCTGATCTGTGTACAATGGCAAAGCAAATGATGCTACAGGAACAAGCTCAGTGCAGCTGCCATGCAAATCGACACCACCCACGGACCGTGTATGTGTGTTGCCCATAAAGATTGCCTAGCTAATGTTACTGCTCAGTAGAAATATTTTCTTAGGAAAAAGAATCAGTCATCAAAGGTAACATTGACATGGAAACCAACTATTTTCTAGGGTCTGTGTTGAATAAGCTGCTTTTTTTATACTATATTTGATAATCACATGAATGGAATGTAGAGCATATAAATTTAAATCATAGGTGACTTCAAATAAAAGAATAAGGTATTCTCACTGTGTAATGGGTATTTGGCTTAGTCAGAAAAAAATAGAATTCAGTTTAATTCAATTTCACAATAAGATCTATGTTCCTAAAGTGACACAAATACAGAAGAAGAAGAAAATACATATATTTAAGTTGAAGAATGTGTGACTTAGCTATAAAGAAAACAGCATGAAGAATACAGATAATGATATATTAGAAATACATTATATTATTTAAAGGTGGATACAGTATTTCTTATGGACATAGATGTAGCAGAGAAAAGAAATTACTCTCAACTCTGGTACAAATATCAAAGTGTCTTGTACACCATTTATCAGAAACATGAAAAATGTAGAATTTTCAGATGTGAATTAAAATGATTAAGGGTTTGAAAATAGGTGATTTGGAGACAGGCTAAATGAATGGGATTATTATCCAGTAAAGAGAAGACTGTGGAATGACCTCAGCCATCTAAATTACAAAGAAATAGTATGCAGATGGTTCCCAGCTGTTCTCCATCTACACTGAGGACGAAACCAAAGGAAACAGATCTAAACTTTGGCTTCTGGGACTTAAGTTAAATATGAAGAATAGTTTCCTGACATCAAGGGGTGTAATATACTGAACAAACTCCTGAGAGGTAATGTAGAATCTCCTTCGCTGGTTATCTCTGAAGATCATAAAGTGCTTTACCATCTGCTGGCAATGAGCTCACTACAGAGCTGCAGAGTAACAGAGGGCTATAACTCAAAAAGGCTAAACTCAAACTCCTGTCTTTATGAGTCAATAAGTGTGATCAGAAGTAGTATTTCCACCCAAGTAGATTTCCCTGGTGGTGGTTGTGTTTTTTGTATATTTTTCTGAGAAATAAAGTCTTAGTGGTTGAGAATTTTACTCACTTCAATACATTTTTCTTCCAAAGGTTAAAACAATACCCATATTTCATTTTTAAATATATGTGGCTCATTTTTACTGGTCTCTGAAAGTAGTTAAACCTTGTAGGATTTTTAGACATAATTAAATATTGCATTATTCTGCACTCAAAAGATGTTAGGGGAGCTGAGTTTTTGCCTCAGCATTTTTATCAGCCTACAGCTAGAGTACTATTTTTAGGGAACCTGGATCAGGATATTTTTGTAGGGTGAAAATATTTCAATTGCCAATAAAACCCAGGCTTGAGACTGACTCCCAGCAATAAGAACCACAGTGTGTTATCCTCACCTTGCATGTACTTAAGCTTTTATTTTTCTCTTGAAAGCAGAGAAGATAAAACCAATCTTATGTTCCTGCACGTAAGAATTTAGCTCTGTGCATCTGCTCATTTTATCTGAGTAAATCAGGCAAGGTAAGTAAGTATGAAGCTTATTGTTACACATATGTAGACTGAAAAAAATTAATAAACAGTTTATATTCAATTCTAAATTTCCTAAGGAGGCTATATATGTGGGCTACAGTTGTTACCTTTTTTTAAGGTAATAAAAATTGACCAAAGTAGTTACAGTTTTTATGAATGAGTTTCTATATAATCTATGACACTGAGAGACTTATTTGCTCATGAAAAATGTCATGTTTAATATTGGCTATAAGAACTTTCCATATGTATTTCTTTATTAATGACCTTGAGAACTTAATATGTTTTCATTTTATAAAATATTTTCCAGGTCAATAATTTGCCTAAGGTCACACAGTCATGAGAGAAATCAGAACTAGATCTCAGAAACTCTATGGATAGAAGTTTTCCCAGAACTCCTTGTCTCAGGGAATGCATTCTCCACCCATAAGAATTTATAAAACGAATGCTTGCATCTTTCTCCTCCCTTGCTCTTCCTTTCCCTTCCCTTCCAATCAAAAGACCATTAGCACATAGATCCCCTGTGCTAATCCTGAATTTAATCATGAGGAAACACTTTTTAAAAATGAAGTATATTCTACAAAATAAATGGCCTTAATATTCAAAGTATCAAGGTCACAAATGTTAAAAAGGGATTTGGGGTAGTTTCAGATTAAAAGATAATAAAGAAGGCCAGGTGTGGTGGCTCATACCTGTAATCCAAGCACTTTGGGGGGCCAAGGCAGGTGGATCACAAGATTAGAAGTTCAATACCAGCCTGGCCAACATGGTGAAACCCCGTCTCTACTAAAAATACAAAAATTAGCTGGG
This sequence comes from Callithrix jacchus, assembly GCF_049354715.1. Classification (NCBI taxonomy): domain Eukaryota; kingdom Metazoa; phylum Chordata; class Mammalia; order Primates; family Cebidae; genus Callithrix; species Callithrix jacchus. The sequence continues at coordinate 103,194,331 of NC_133504.1, read as the reverse complement.
AATGGTGGCATGTGCCTGTAATCCCAGCTACTTGGGAGGCTGAGGCAGGATAATTGCTTGAACTGGTACCCGGGAGGCAGAGGTTGCAGTTAGCTGAGATCATGCCACTGCACTCCAGCCTGGGCTATGGAGTGAGACTCCTTAAAACAAACAAACAAACAACAACAACAACAAAAACTAAAGAGATATAACAACCAAATACAACATGTGCTTTGGGGCTGCAATTTTTCACTATAAATGACATATTAAAATATTTCGATGTCTTATCTGAAGAAGTTCTCAGTAGATAGGAATACACCTGGCACCAAAGTATACATTAGTAATACTTCCTCACAGGCACCTAAACTCCCTTGTCATATGCCTATGGTAGGAGTCAGAATTTAACACAATGTCTCTAATCTCTGATATTCATTCTTTTTGAGAACACGTACGTAAATGAACAACCTTGGATGATATAAATAGTGTATCTTCTGGAGCAAAGAGTAGGCATGCTTTCTGGTCACTATAAAAGATTAAGATTCACTAAGCTCAGGGTTCCTTTCCTATAACACAACCCACTGCATGAACAGGTGCCATTTGGCCCTGTTTGAGTTGCCAGTTCCCTGGGAATTCTGTCTCAGGGAACTGACACCAAAAATGCTCATTCTCTGACTACTAAAATTGGTGAGTAATAAACTGTCTTTCTTCTCTGACCCAGGAGTCTTGTGTCTTCCATCAGCATCTGTGGAAGTTAACCTGTACCTTACAAGTAGGGTAAATCTCATACCTTTCACAATTCCTGACAGTTCGTTCCTCCACTAGTTTTATTTGAAATGGCATGCAGATATCCAGTACTATGTAGTCTAATTTATAAACTTAGCTACTACCAACCATGCCATATAAAATAACAGGGGAAAGAAAAAAATGAAGTAAAAATGTAATCGGTTACATATACATATGACATACATAAGGCAATATAAAATATGACCATTACAATCCTCATTCTGTAGCTGATCAAAGGCCAAAATTTATAAGTTCCTTTTCCAATATCCTGTTTACAGTCCCCTTTACCCTTGGTTGCACTTCAGAAGATCTGGGTACTTTATTTATCTAATGTGATAACTAAATAATACATTATGGTATATTTATGCAATGACATGTCTTAAAATGGAAGGCACTCACATATATAAACGTCGATGATAAAGTAACAAAAGAAGGGACATAGGTATCATTTACACTAAAACTAAGCAATATATATTTAGGAATTTCATATATATATGTATTACATATATATGTGGCAAAACTATGACAAAAAAGGTAACAAAAATTATAAACATGAAAAGCAAAACAATATTACCTCTGAGAAAAAAAAATGCATTCACACATTCAACAGTTAGATAACCTTCTATTTGTTGAACTGGGTTGCATGCACAGATATTTGTTTTATTAATATTTTATGGTATGTGTATTTGTTGGACATAGAAGTGATGTTGAAAGTCTTTCTAACTTAGCCACAGAAAAGCAGTGTAAAACAACACAAGGCATCCTTGGAGATATTGTGCATTCAGTTCCAGACCACCGCAATAAAGCAAATATTGCAATAAAGCAAGTCACATTAATTTTTTATTTCCTATTGCATGTAAAAATTATGGTTTTTTTTTTTTTTTTGAGACAGAGTCTCACTCTGTCGCTAGGTGCCAGGCTGGAGTGCAGTTGTCTGAGCTCGGCTCACAGCAACCTCTGCCTCCTGGGTTTAAGCAATGCTTCTGCCTCCCAAGTAGCTGGGACGACAGGCACGAGCCACAATGCCCAGCTAATTTTTGTATTTTAAGGTAGAGATGGGGTTTCACCATGTTGGCCAGGATGGTCTTCATCTCTTGACCTCATGATCGGCCCACCTGGGCCTCCCAAAGTGTTGAGATTACAGGCATGAGCCACTGTGCCCAGCAAAAAGTATGTTTACATATAATGAGAATACATAGAAAACTAGAATTAAAAGTGGAGCCTGAAGATGGGGCTGAATTGCTGCAATCTCATGACAAAACTTGAATGGCTGAGGAGTTGCTTCTTATGGATTAGCAAAGTGGTTTTTGAGATGGAATCTACTCCTGGTGAAGATGCTGTGAACGTTGTTGAAGTGACTACAAAGGATTCAGAATATTCCGCAAACTTTACATGCACTTGAATGTATATTTACAGTATACTCATTGAGTATACTGTAGTCTGTATAGTGTGCCTTATGTCTAAAGAAATGTGCATACCTTAATTTTTAGAATACCTGATTTTTTAAAAATGCTAACGATCATTTAAATCTTCAGTTAGTTGACCATTTCCCATTTCCCTTTTGCCGATGGAGGGTTTTGCCTCAATGTTGATGGCTGCTGACTGATCAGGGTGGTGGTTGCTGAAGGTTGGGGTGGCTGTGGCAATTACTGAAAATAACAATGAAGTTTGCTACATCCAATGACTCTTCCTTTCACAAAGGATTTTTCTGTAGTATGTGATACTGACGGATAGCATTTTACCCACGGTAGAACTTCTTTCAAAATTGAAGTAAATCCTCTCAAACCCTGCAACTGCTTTATCAGCTAAGTTGATGTCATAGTCTAAATCCTTTGTTGTCATTTCAAAAATGTTCACAGCATCTTCACCAGGAGTAGTTTCCATCTCAAGAAACCACTTTGCTGATCCATAAGAAGCAACTCGTCATCCATTCCAGTTTTATTATGAGATTGCAACAACTCAGTTACATCTTCAGGCTCCACTTCTATCTCTAGTTCTCTGGCTATTTCCATCACATATGCAGTTACTTCCTCCACTGAAGCATTTAACCCCTCAAAGTCATATATGAAGTTTGTCATTAACTTCTTCCAAACCCCCGTTCATGTTGATATTTTGACCATTTCCCATGATTGTGAATATTCTAAATGTATCTAAAATGGTGAATCAGAGGAAATTGCTATCTATGACAGCTATAGCTTATGAGAGGTTTTTCTCCTATAATAACACTTGAAAGTTGAAATTCCTCCTTGACTCATGGACTGTAGAATGGATGTTGTGTTGGAGGAATGATAACAATATTCTCCTCCTTTTGTTTCTTCATCTACCTCCATCTCCTGGGTTCAAGTGATTCTTCTGCCTCAGGCTCCTGAATATATCTGGAATTACAGGCATGCACCACAGCACCCAGCTAATTTTTGTGTTTTTAGTAGAGATTAGATTTCACCATTTTGGTCAGGCTGGTCTCAAACTCCCGACCTTGTGATCCACCCACCTCAGCTTCCCAAGTGCTGGGATTCCAGGCATAAGCCACTGCTCCCGGCCTTCATCAGAGCTCTTGAGTGACCAGGTACACTGTCAATGAGCAGTAATGTTTCAAAAAGTATCTTTTTTCTGAGTGATATGCCTCAACAATGGGCTTAAAATATTTCATAAACCATGCTGTAAAAAGATGTGCTGTCATCCAGGTTTTGTAGTTTCATTTATAGAGCACAGACGGAGTAGATTTAGCATAATTCTAAGAGCTCTAGCATTTTCAGAATGATAAATGAACACTGGCTTCAACAAGAAGTCACAAGCTGCATTAGCCCTTAACAAGACAGTCGTCTGTCCTTTGAAGTTTGAAAGCCAGGCACTGACTTCTCCTCTCTAGCTAGGGAAGTCTAGATGGCATCTTCTTCCAACGTAACTGTTTTGTCTGCATTGAAAATCTGTTGTTTAACCACTTTCATTCTTTGTCTTAGATAGATCGTATGGACAACTTCCTGCAGCTTCTCCGTCAGCACTTGCTGTTTCGCCTTGTACTTTTATATTATGGAGACAACTTCTTTCCTTCAACCTCGTGAACCAACCTCTGCTAGCTTCCAACTCTTCTTCTGCAGTTTTCTCACTTCTTTTAGCCTTCACAAAATTGAAGAGAGTTAGGGTCTTGCTCTGCATTAGGTTTTGGCTTAAGGAAATGTTGTGGCTGCTTTGATCTTCTATCTGGACCACTCAAACTTTCTCTCCATCAGCAATAAGGCTCCTTCACTTTTGCATCATTCATGTGTTCACTGGAGTAGCACTTTTAATTTCTTTCAGGAACTTTTCCTTTGCATTCACAACTTGGCTCTTAGGCAAAAGAGGCCTGGCTTTCAGCCTTTTGACATGCCTTCCTCACAAAGTTTAATTATTTCTAGGCTTTACCTTAAAGTGAGAGGCACTGGGTGTGGTGATTCACGCCTCTAATCCCAGCATTTTGGAAGACTGAGGCAGGATAATCATTTGAGGCAAGAAGTTTGAGATCAGCTTGGGCAACAAAGTGAAGCCCCATGTCTACAAAAAGTTTAAAAATTAGCCAAGAGGGATAGTGTGAGCCTGTAGTCCTGGCTATGTGAGAGCCTGAGGCAGAAGAATCACTTGATCCCAGGATTTTGAGGTTACAGTAAGCCATGATCGTACCACTGCGCTCCAGTCTGGGCAACAGAGTAAGACTCTGAATCCATAAAAATAAATTTAAAAATAAAGTGAAAGGTATGTGACTTTTCCTTTCATTTGAACACGTAGGGGCCATTGTTATTAATTGCTCTAATTTTAATATTGTGTCTCAGAGAACAAAGAGAGGGAGAGAGACAGGGAAAAGGCTGGTTAGTAGAGCAGTCAGAACACACAGAACATTTATTGATTAAGTTCACTATCTTATAAGGGCACACAGTTCATGTCACCCCTAACCAATTTCAGTAATAGCATTAGAGATCACTGATCACAGATCACCATAACAGATGTAATAATAATGTAAAAATTAGAAATATCACAAGAATTACGTGGAGACATGAAGTGAGCACAGGCTGTTGGAAATCTAGTGCCAGCAGACTTGCTTGACACAGGGTTGCCACAAACCTTCAGTTTGTAAAAAATGCAATATTTATGAAGGTCAATAAAGCAAAGCTCACTAAAATGAGATTTGTGTGTAGTTCTTTTAAATGTACTTGCCATTTCCCCCCATTTATTTTTGGCTATATTAATTTAAAAAAACAAAAACACGTATTATAGATCTGAAGTTTATTTGAAATCTCCTTGAAAGAATTGTTTTAGTTTTTTATTAATTTGTTTCTTCATGGATACCTCATCTTCTCTGATAGTAAATAGCTTTCCTGTGGTAACTGTTAAGGTATAAAAAGAATAGGCCATAGGGACCGGGACCTGGGTCCAAATCTTAGACTGTATATCTCACAATTTGTATTTTTACTATGTTTCCTTTTCCCTTTTTGACACAGAGCCACCTGCTGGCAAGAGGATGTTAACTTTGAATATATTTGAGCATGCAGTAGGGTTCAAGTGCACAGAAAAAGTAGCATTGATGAGGTTGCATCTCAAAATATCTTATAGATTTTACCCATAGTAAGACTGTTAATAACACTAAAACGTTAATGTTAAAATGTGCTGTGTAGTTGGGGAAGGATTTTTCTCCAAAATTGTTCTGTTATCCAGATTAACATATAGAAAACTGAAAGAGTGGAGGTGACACTGGATTAGTTTTTGCTAAACAGAAGATATAAGACAGCTTATGGCACTGACAAAATTATTCTTAGACTTATGGGCCATGGACTATAAACTGAATAGGAAGATAATGAAACACAGGGAGAGGATATAGAAATGGGAACTGGACCCTCACTGAAGGATTGTCAAGGTGAAAGTAGTTAAAGAATCAAGTTGGGAACCCCAGTGGCTCAGCCAGTTGTCCTGGCGCATAAGGAGACGAGGCTATGTATTCTGAGGCCAGTCTGGGCAACATGGAAATTTCTTATCCATTAAAAAAAAATTTTTTTTTAAGGATCCAGAAAAATTAGAGATCATGGTAAGAGTGTTCAATGTGTAAGCCATTTATTTGGAATATTAACTTTGTGATTTTTGATTAAAAGATCCTGAATTTGAGCAGGGGAAGAGATAACAGAGTAGAAAGGCCATAAAAGATGAATTTGGTAAGAAAATGAGCAATTAGAGTGTTGAAAGGACACTGTGGATATGGAAACTACCCACAATAATGGCAGGAATTGGAGCAGGGAGAACACTGAATCAAGTGCAAAATTTTTGATGAGCAAAGGAAAGTAATCAAATGATAGATGACAATGACAAAGAAAATTAGCCGGTCATAGAGGTAAAATGGTATAAGCCTTAGAGAAGTAGGATTCCTGTTCACAAGAGATTGAGTGGGTAATGTTTTGAAAGATGTAATGAGCAGCAAAAAGTTTTCTAATCTTGCATCTGAAATAGTAAAGTCTCTGAGGTTTGAAAGCATCACATCCACCACTCCACTGGGCTGCTGGAGAGCACCAGCCCTGCAGTAAGGCATGTGAAGGGGCTGCTTGGAGAGAGGAGTTTGTGCTGATGACGAAGCATCAGTTCTAGGGCTCTACAGATGGGGAAGTGGGAAGTAGAGATGGAATGCAGGGCAAATAATTTAGCTTCAATAATATACTTAGAGTATTAGTCTTTGTCGAATAGTCTTTCTTTTTCCTAAATGATCTTTTCAAATCAAAGAACTAAGTTGAGGCTACTTCTATTAAATATTTAGTTACAGAGCCTGGGCATGGTGGCTTATGCCTATAATCCCAGCACTTTGGGAGGCCAAGGTGGGCAGATTACTTAAGGTCATGAGTTTGAGACCAGCCTGGCCAACACGGCAAAAGCCCATCTCTACTAAAAATACAAAAATAAGCCAGGCATAGTGGCAAGTGCCTGTAATCCAAGATACTCAGAATGTTGAGGCAGGAAAATCACTTGAACCTGAGAGGCAGAGATTGCAGTGAGCTGAGATTGCACCACTGAACTCCAGCCTGGGCAACAGAGCAAGACTCTCTCTCAAATAAATAAAAAAATATTTAGTTACTGAAATGATAATAAGTAGATTATAATAAGAATGTATTTTCTCTAAAAACTAGTTAGTTCATACTAAACAATGGGCATAATTGTTACCTCAAAGATTGGTAATGATTCAATGGAATTTAATTATATATGTGTTTACATATGTTGCATATATACATAATGCATGTAGAGTGCACATACAATATCATTAAAAATAATTGACATTGTTTTCAAAAATAAGTGCTTACGGTAGAATATAAAATAAATAGAAAAATAAAATCAGGGCAAGACAAATAGGATAGTAAGATGAACTCAAGGGTGAAGTTAATATACTGGAGATTATAAGTTCTTACCCAAATGCTGGAATTAAACCACAAATTCTTTGATTGCCTGGAAGGAAATATGATGAATTTAACATTCAGTATCCATAAAATTAAAATATTCTGATTGTTTAGCAGAAGCACAAAGTTTCTTAGCACTGATGATTAAAATGTCTCTTATGGGCCCTCATTAAATGAGATTCTCATGCAGTTAAGATCTTCAGCAAGATCCTGACAATAAAATACCATAACACAAAACTTAATCTATATCATGTGACTATTGTGTGAGAATATGTGAATACAAGTCAAGTTTCTATCACCAGATAAAAGCAATACCTTGCTTTTGAGATTTAAGTCTTTAGATTGGCTTTTCCCAATTGCTGGGAAGCGAATTTTAGCTTTTCTATCAAAATAATTATTTAGCTTTGAGAAAGAAAGAAAAAAAAAACAAAATAATGGTGAGGGCATGAGGGAGAGTAAAATCAAAACAATACATTGAAAAGCTTCTTAAAGGATTTGAATCTTTAAAAATGCATTGCAATTTAAAACAAGAAAGCATCTTCTCCAGATTGATCTATAGTTCCAACACTTCAAGTCAAAATCTCAAAAGGCTGTTTTGAAGAAATGTACAAGGTGATTCTAAAATCTATATGAAAAGGCAAAATATCTAGAAGATCCAAGATAATTTTAAAAGTAAAGAAAGTGGTCAATTAATTTTTTTTTTTTTTTTTTTTTTTTGAGACGGAATTTCGCTCTTGTTACCCAGGCTGGAGTGCAATGGCGCGATCTCTGCTCACCGCAACCTCCGCCTCCTGGGTTCAGGCAATTCTCCTGCCTCAGCCTCCTGAGTAGCTGGGATTACAGGCACACGCCACCATGCCCAGCTAATTTTTTGTATCTTTAGTAGAGACGGGGTTTCACCATGTTGACCAGGATGGTCTCGATATCTTGACCTCGTGATCCAACCGCCTCGGCCTCCCAAAGTGCTGGGATTACAGGCTTGAGCCACCGCGCCCGGCCGTGGTCAATTAATTTTTGATAAAGATGCCAAGGATTTCAATAGGAAAACAAGTGTTTTCAACAAATATTAACAACCGGATATCAGCATGGAAAAAATAAACCTTGACCTTTACCCAACATTCTATTATAAAATTAACTCAAAAATTAATTAATTCAAGAAACTAAACCATAACAGTTTCAGGAGAAAACTCTGAGGTTAGGCACAGATTTCTTAGGATATACAGACACCTGCCCCCTCATACCCACCCCCCCAAACACAGACAAACAACGAAAAAGAAAATTATGTTTTATAAAATATAAATACTTTTATTCACATCCGAAGGACTGTTCAGAGATGAAAAGGCAAACCACAGACTGAGGGGAAATATTTGTAAAATATATGTTTAACATAGAATTTGCACTCAGGGCATATAAAGAATTTTAACAACTCAATAATAGGACAAACAACTCATTTTTTTTAAGTGGGTGGTTAATTGGAATAGGCATTTCATGAAAGAAAATACAAATGTCCAATAAGTGCTAGAGAAGGTTATCAACATCATTAGTCACTAGAAATGCACATTTAAACTACAAACACCCACTGCAATGATTATAGTTTAAAAGACTTATGAAGTGTTGGTAAGGAAGTGGAACAACTGGAACCCCAATACAGTGCCTATGAGAATGCAAAATGGTAACAGTCAATTTGGAAACCAGTTTGGCAGATTCTTTAAAAGTTAAACATAACAATTACATTCCACATAGAAATTCCATTTCTAGGCATCTACCCAAGAGAAATGAAAGCATGTCCTTACAAAGGACTTCTACGTGAATGTTCATAGCAGCGTTATCAACAATATCCAGACGAGAGAAACAACCTGTGTATTTATCAACTGGCAAATAGATGAACAAAAATTATGGTTTATTATACAATTAATTACTATCTGGCAATAAGAAAGAACAAACTATTGTTATACACGACAACATGGATGAATCTCAAAAACTTTATTCTGAGGGAAAAAACCCAGACCAAAAGAAGTGTATAACATATGATTCCATTTCTATGCAACTCTAGAAAAGGTAAACCTCTAGTGGACAGAAAGTCAATCCATGTTTGCCTGGATCTGACCGAGGACAAGGAACTCTTGCGTATAATGGAAATATTCTACATTTTTATTGTATCAGTGGTTACTTGAGTATATAGTTGCCCAAACTCATCAAACTATACTTAAAATAGAAGTCAATTATGTATTGATAGGCTATGCAAAAAAGCGAAAAATATAGGATAATAAGGTATTCTTTTGGTTTATAATTATATATTATCAAGTATTCTTAGGTATTTATTTTACTTTGACTCCTATTTTATAAAAGGTATCTGAGCACCTATTGGCAAACTTTGGTTGATCCACATATCTTTTGTTTGTTTGTTTGTTTAGAAATTGTATTTGAAGTGGACATAAAATTAATTGCTTTAGACATCAGAATTTTCTGATGTACCCACTGAATTTACAGGCTTGGTGATTTGTGGACCACATTTGTTATTACTATCGATTCTACTACAAGACCTGAAATCCATCTCTGTCCTTAGGCCCTACATGACCGTAATATTTTATTTTGCCAAAGAGAAACTTGAGTTGCAAATGAATTGACTTACACAGAAGTCACTTCATCTTCCATGAGGCTTTCCTTGATCACTCTGGCTAAGAACAATCTCTTTGGATTTCTACAGTTTAATTTTTAAAATATCACTCAAGATATTTTCATGTCATAATTTTCAGTGACATTATGTGTAATGTGCATTGTTCTTCCCATTAAATTGAAAAGAACAAGACTGACATTTCATGAGTGCTATACAAAATCAGACTGTGCTGGGTGCATGATCTCACTTCAGTCCTCATTAGTCAGTGCCTGCTGGGACCTGTGTGAGTATTGACTAATGCTGACTCTCCATCATGGTGCTCTCACACATTGGAAATCCTCTGTCACTATGCTCTCACACATGCCTGTTACCTCAACCTGAATTGTCTAACGTTGTTGATTGCTTACTGGATCTCCTTTTCCAGAACCTCTTTCTAAATCAGATTCCTCTGATGCTCACTTTGGAACCCACCCACGTACCTCTTCTTGATGTGGTAACAGACTAGCTTTTGAAGTAAGAAAACAGAGGGACTGTGTGATACATTCGTGTGTGTGTGTGTGTGTGTGTGTGTGTATGTGTGTGGTATATGTCTACATCTTAGCATACCATCTTGCATATATAGTAAGGAAGTGCTGGAGACAGGAAATAAATAAACTTTAATTTTTAAAGAAATGCCTTGACTAAAGACATTTTATTCCTGACTTAAGAAAAACCTTGCATAAATATTCCTGCTCTTTTCCAATTACATAAAAAGTCACAAAATATAAAAATCTATTTTTCATCTATACTATGCTCAATTATGAATACGTAGAAAATTATACAGAAATATTAGAAATATCATGACAATTTATATAAATTTATATAAATGCTGCCTTACATTGTTATTAGAAAAAAATTGAGAGTCAGAAGTTTGAAAGTTTATCTCTAGTTATAAAGGATTAGACAGGTCATTTAACATTTCTGACTCTTTCTTCTTATTGTAAAATAGAACTAATGTCACCTGCTTGTATCAATAGAATTGTTAACATCAAAGGGCAAAACATAATTTGCAAACTGTAATATGGAACATAAATATAAGGCATGTGGAGGAAGAGCAGTGCTAATAAGCATTTAAAAAATTTGTGTTTAGAGTATTAAAAAGCTGTTTCACTAGCAGAAAAGATTAAGTATGAATTCATGGTAATTAACAACCTAAAAAGGCAATGAGAAAAGAAATCAAGTAAAGAAAATATACACATACCTCCAACACTAGAAATTGTTTTAATTCTTTTTTTTTTTTTTTTTTTTTTTTAGTTCAGTCTTGTTTTATTGTGTTCCTGCTAATGTTACACTCTGACATCTTGCTGAGATATTTTGGGAAGTAGATTTCCTAAAATGCAGCATAACAGACTCTTCTTTCCCTACGCTTTCTTTATCTCTCCCTCCGACAATTTTTTTTTTTTAATTTTTTATTGGATTTTAGGTTTTGGGGTACATGAGCAGAGCATGCAAGACAGTTGTGTAGGTACACACATGGCAGTGTGCTTTGCTTTCCTTCTCCCCTTCACCCACATTTGGCATTTCTCCCCAGGCTATCCCTCCCCACCTCCCCCTCCCACTGGCCCTCCCCTTTTCCCCCCAATAGACCCCAGTGTTTAGTACTCCCATTTCTGTGTCCATGTGTTCTCATTTTTCATCACCCACCTATGAGTGAGAATATGCGGTGTTTCATTTTCTGTTCTTGTGTCAGTCTGCTGAGGATGATGTTCTCCAGATTCATCCATGTCCCTACAAACGACACAAACTCATCATTTCTGATTGCTGCATAATATTCCATGGTGTATATGTGCCACATTTTTCCAATCCAGTCTATTATCAATGGGCATTTGGGTTGATTCCAGGTCTTTGCTATTGTAAACAGTGCTGCAATGAACATTCGTGTACATGTGTCCTTATAGTAGAACGATTTATAGTTTTTGGATATATACCCAGTAATGGGATTGCTGGGTCAAATGGAATTTCTATTTCTAAGGCCTTGAGGAATCGCCACACTGTCTTCCACAATGGTTGAACTAATTTACACTCCCACCAACAGTGTAAAAGTGTTCCTTTTTCTCCACATCCTCTCCAGCATCTGTTGTCTCCAGATTTTTTAATGATCGCCATTCTAACTGGCGTGAGATGGTATCTCAATGTGGTTTTGATTTGCATCTCTCTGATGACCAGTGACGATGAGCATTTTTTCATATGATTGTTGGCCTCATATATGTCTTCTTTCGTAAAGTATCTGTTCATATCCTTTGCCCACTTTTGAATGGGCTTGTTTGTTTTTTTCCTATAAATCTGTTTGAGTTCTTTGTAAATTGTGGATATCAGCCCTTTGTCAGATGGATAGACTGCGAAAATTTTTTCCCATTCTGTTGGTTGCCGATCCACTCTAGTGACTGTTTCTTTTGCCGTGCAGAAGCTGTGGAGTTTCATTAGGTCCCATTTGTCTATTTTGGCTTTTGTTGCCAATGCTTTTGGTGTTTTGTTCATGAAGTCCTTGCCTACTCCTATGTCCTGGATGGTTTTGCCTAGATTTCCTTCTAGGGTTTTTATGGTGCCAGGTCTTATGTTTAAGTCTTTAATCCATCTGGAGTTAATTTTAGTGTAAGGTGTCAGGAAGGGGTCTAGTTTCTGCTTTCTGCACATGGCTAGCCAGTTTTCCCAACACCATTTGTTAAACATGGAATCCTTTCCCCATTTCTTGTTTTTGTCAGGTTTATCAAAGATTGTATAGTTGTATGAATGTTGTGTTGCCTCCGGTGCCTCTGTTTTGTTCCATTGGTCTATATCTCTGTTTTGGTACCAGTACCATGCTGTTTTGATTACTGTAGCCTTGTAGTATAGTTTGAAATCCGGTAGTGTGATGCCCCCTGCTGTGTTCTTTTTGCTTAGAATTGACTTGGCTATGCGGGCTCTCTTTTGGTTCCATATGAAGTTCATGGTGGTTTTTTCCAGTTCTGTGAAGAAAGTCAATGGTAGCTTGATGGGGATAGCATTGATTCTGTAAATTACTTTGGACAGTATAGCCATTTCCACGATATTAATTCTTCCTAACCATGAACATGGAATGTTTCTCCATCTGTTTGTGTCCTCTCTGATTTCATTGAGCAGTGGTTTGTAGTTCTCCTTGAAGAGGTCCCTTACGTTCCTTGTGAGTTGTATTCCAAGGTATTTTATTCTTTTTGTAGCAATTGTGAATGGCAGTTCGCTCTTGATTTGGCTTTCCTTAAGTCTGTTATTGGTGTAGACGAATGCTTGTGATTTTTGCACATTGATTTTATATCCTGAGACTTTGCTGAAGTTGCTTATCAGTTTCAGGAGTTTTTGGGCAGAGGCAATGGGGTCTTCTAGGTATACTATCATGTCGTCTGCAAATAGAGACAATTTGGCTTCCACCTTTCCTATTTGAATACCCTTTATTTCTTTTTCTTGCCTGATTGCTCTGGCTAGAACTTCCAGTACTATATTGAATAGGAGTGGTGAGAGAGGGCATCCTTGTCTAGTGCCAGATTTTAAAGGGAATGCTTCCAATTTTTGCCCATTCAGTATGATATTGGCTGTTGGTTTGTCATAAATAGCTTTTATTACTTTGAGATACGTTCCATCGATACCGAGTTTATTGAGGGTTTTTAGCATAAAGGGCTGTTGAATTTTGTCAAATGCCTTCTCTGTGTCAATTGAGATAATCATGTGGTTTTTGTTTTTGGTTCTGTTTATGTGGTGAATTACGTTGATAGACTTGCGTATGTTGAACCAGCCTTGCATCCCCGGGATGAATCCTACTTGATCATGGTGAATAAGTTTTTTGATTTGCTGTTGCATTCGGCTTGCCAATATTTTATTGAAGATTTTTGCATCTGTGTTCATCATGGATATTGGCCTGAAGTTTTCTTTTCTTGTTGGGTCTCTGCCGGGTTTTGGTATCAGGATGATATTGGTCTCGTAAAATGATTTGGGAAGTATTCCCTCTTTTTGGATTGTTTGAAATAGTTTTAGAAGGAATGGTACCAGCTCCTCTTTGTGTGTCTGGTAGAATTCGGCTGTGAACCCGTCTGGACCTGGGCTTTTTTTGTGTGGTAGGCTCTTAATTGCTGCCTCGACTTCTGACCTTGTTATTGGTCTATTCATAGTTTCAGCTTCCTCCTGGTTTAGGCTTGGGAGGATGCAGGAGTCCAGGAATTTATCCATTTCTTCCAGGTTTACTAGTTTATGTGCATAGAGTTGTTTGTAATATTCTCTGATGATGGTTTGAATTTCTGTGGAATCTGTGGTGATTTCCCCTTTATCATTTTTTATTGCATCTATTTGGTTGTTCTCTCTTTTATTTTTAATCAATCTGGCTAGTGGTCTGTCTATTTTGTTGATCTTTTCAAAAAACCAGCTCTTGGATTTATTGATTTTTTGAAGGGTTTTTCGTGTCTCAATCTCCTTCAGCTCAGCTCTGATCTTAGTTATTTCTTGTCTTCTGCTGGGTTTTGAGTTTTTTTGATCTTGCTCCTCTAGCTCTTTCAATTTTGACGATAGGGTGTCAATTTTGGATCTCTCTCCTTGGATTTATTGATTTTTTGAAGGGTTTTTCGTGTCTCAATCTCCTTCAGCTCAGCTCTGATCTTAGTTATTTCTGGTCTTCTGCTGGGTTTTGAGTTTTTTTGATCTTGCTCCTCTAGCTCTTTCAATTTTGACGATAGGGTGTCAATTTTGGATCTCTCCATTCTCCTCATATGGGCACTTATTGGTATATACTTTCCTCTAGAGACTGCTTTAAATGTGTCCCAGGGCCGGGCACGGTGGCTCAAGCCTGTAATCCCAGCACTTTGGGAGGCCGAGGCGGGTGGATCACAAGGTCAACAGATCAAGACCATCCTGGTCAACATGGTGAAACCCCGTCTCTACTAAAAATTACCAAAAAAATTAGCTGGGCACAGTGGCGCGTGCCTGTAATCCCAGCTACTCAGGAGGCTGAGGCAGGAGAATTGCCTGAACCCAGAGGGTGGAGGTTGCAGTGAGCCGAGATCGCGCCATTGCACTCCAGCCTGGGTAACAAGAGCGAAACTCCGTCTCAAAAAAAAAAAATGTGTCCCAGAGGTTCTGGCACATTGTGTCTTCGTTCTCATTGGTTTCGAAGAACTTCTTTATTTCTGCCTTCATTTCGTTGTTTACCCAGTCCACATTCAAGAGCCAGTTGTTCAGTTTCCATGAAGCTGTGCAGTTCTGGGTCGGTTTCTGAATTCTGAGTTCTAACTTGATTGCACTATGGTCTGAGAGGCTGTTTGTTATGATTTCAGTTGTTTTACATTTGTTGAGCAGTGCTTTACTTCCAATTATGTGGTCAATTTTAGAGTAGGTGTGATGTGGTGCTGAGAAGAATGTGTATTCTGTGGATTTGGGGTGGAGAGTTCTGTAAATGTCTATCAGGTTTGCTTGCTCCAGGTCTGAGTTCAAGCCCTGGATATCCTTGTTGATTTTCTGTCTGGTTGATCTGTCTAGTATTGATAGTGGAGTGTTAAAGTCTCCCACTATTATTGTGTGGGAGTCTAAGTCTCTTTGTAAGTCATTAAGAACTTGCCTTATGTATCTGGGTGCTCCTGCATTGGGTCCATATATGTTTAGGATTGTTAGCTCTTCTTGTTGTATCAATCCTTTTACCATTATGTAATGGCCTTCTTTGTCTCTTTTGATCTTTGTTGCTTTAAAGTCTATTTTATCAGAGATGAGAATTGCAACTCCTGCTTTTTTTTGCTTTCCATTAGCTTGGTAAATCTTCCTCCATCCCTTTATTTTGAGCCTTTGTGTATCCTTGCATGTGAGATGGGTTTCCTGGATACAGCACACTGATGGGTTTTGGATTTTTATCCAATTTGCCAGTCTGTGTCTTTTGATTGGTGCATTTAGTCCATTTACGTTTAGGGTTAATATTGTTATGTGTGAATTTGATACTGCCATTTTGATGCTAAGTGGCTGTTTTGCCTGTTAGTTGTTGTAGATTCTTCATTATGTTGAAGCTCTTTAGCATTCAGTGTGATTTTGGAATGGCTGGTCCTGGTTGATCCTTTCTATGTGTAGTGCCTCTTTTAGGAGCTCTTGTAAAGCAGGCCTGGTGGTGACAAAATCTCTGAGTACTTGCTTGTTTGCAAAGGATTTTATTTTTCCTTCACTTCTGAAGCTCAGTTTGGCTGGATATAAAATTCTGGGTTGAAAGTTCTTTTCTTTAAGAATGTTGAATATTGGCCCCCACTCTCTTCTGGCTTGTAGTGTTTCTGCCAAGAGATCTGCTGTGAGTCTGATGGGCTTCCCTTTGTGGGTGACCCGACCTTTCTCTCTGGCTGCCCTTAGTATTCTCTCCTTTATTTCAACCCTGTTGAATCTGACGATTATGTGCCTTGGGGTTGCTCTTCTTGCGGAATATCTTTGTGGTGTTCTCTGTATTTCCTGCAATTGAGTGTTGGCTTGTCTTGCTAGGTGGGGGAAATTTTCCTGGATGATGTCCTGAAGAGTATTTTCCAGCTTGGATTCATTCTCTTCGTCCCCTTCTGGTACACCTAGCAAACGTAGGTTAGGTCTTTTCACATAGTCCCACATTTCTTGGAGACTTTGTTCATTCCTTTTTGCGCTTTTTTCTCTGATCTTGGTTTCTCGTTTTATTTCATTGAGTTGGTCTTCGACTTCAGATATTCTTTCCTCTGCTTGGTCAATTCGGCTATTGAAACTTGTGTTTGCTTCGCGAAGTTCTCGTATTGTGTTTTTCAGCTCCTTTAATTCATTCATATTCCTCTCTAAGTTATCCATTCTTGTTATCATTTCCTCGAATCTTTTTTCAAATCTTTTTTCAAGGTTCTTAGTTTCTTTGCATTGATTTAATACATGATCTTTTAGCTCACAAAAGTTTCTCATTATCCATCTTCTGAAGTCTAATTCCGTCATTTCGTCACAGTCATTCTCCGTCCAGCTTTGTTCCCTTGCTGGTGAGGAGTTTTGGTCCTTTCTAGGAGGCGAGGTGTTCTGGTTTCGGGTGTTTTCCTCCTTTTTGAGCTGGTTTCTTCCCATCTTTGTGGATTTTTCCGCTGGTCGTCTGCGTAGTTGCTGACTTTTCGATTGGGTCTCTGAGTGGACACCCAGAATGTTGATGATGAAGTATTTCTGTTGCTTGATTTTCCTTCTACCCGTCTAGCCCCTTCGCTGTATGACTGCTGAGGTCCACTCCAGACCCTGCTTGTCTGGGGTGCACCTCTAGCAGCTGTGGCACAGCGAGGGATGCTACCAGTTTCTTTTTCTGCTATCTTTGTCCCAGGATGATGCCTGCCTAATGTCAGTCTTTTGGATATAGAGGGGTCAGGGAGCTGCTTGAGGAGACAGTTTGTACTTTATAGGGGTTTAATTGCTGAGCTGTGCGTTCTGTTGTTCCTTCAGGGCTGTTAGGCTGCTATGTTTGATTCTGCTGCAACAGAGCTCATTAAAAAACCCTTTTTTTTTTTTTTTTTCTCAAATGCTCTGTGTTGAGGGGTTTGGGCTTTATTTTTGGATGTTCGATGAGGTGTCCTGCCCAGCTAGAAGGCAGACTAGCCACTGTTTGGCTGCCGAGGCTCCGCCCTGCTGTTGTGTGATTCGCCCTGTTCCTGCAGGCTCTGCTGTGGTCTCCGCCACGCCCTGCGGTGGAGTCTCTTCGTTGTAGCGTGTTGCCTCAGCAACGGCAGGCTGCATCAGCAGTGGGCATGTATCTCAGTAGGGACGGGTTGCCTCGGCAACGGCTGGCTGCGTCAGCAGTGGGCATGTATCTCAGCTGGGGCGGGTTGCCTCGGCAACGGCTGGCTGCGTCAGCAGTGGGCGTGTATCTCAGTTGGGGCGGGTTGCCTCAGTAGTGGTGGACGCCCCTCCCCCACAGAGCGTCTCGGGCCGTCTGCTCGGGATAGTTTGAAATCGCAGTTTTGTTCGTCCCCCTGGGTATCCCAAACGATCTGTCCCTACAATCCCCTGGGCTGGCCTACTGTCCAAGTCTCGTTCAGTCTCAAGTCCAGCCCTCTCAAGTCTCAGGTTGCCGGTTCAACAAGGCACCCGGACAAGCGCGCCCTGTGGGGATTGCTGGGTAGGGCCGGCCGCCGCCGCCCCGGCTGCCGGCTTCGCCAGGCAGACCTACTGCCTGGCGTCCCGTGTCTTTTTTATACTTGGGAGTTTCCCCGTTCTGTGGGCAACAAAGATCAGTCTGGAAATGCAGCTCAGACTCACTGTTTGCAGATTCAACGCGAGCTCCAATCCTGGGTTGTTCTCACAGCGCCATCTTGAGTCCTCCCCGCTGTTTTAATTCTTTTTCTGTCCCTCTCCAGACATACATACTTAGGACCTCCATTTCTTCCATGAATATTTATGAAACAGCCATGATTTGGAAATTCCAATCATTTATAGTTTGCCTGTCATGCTCAATAACAGATGATATAGATGTAGATATAGAAAATGAAAGCATATTATAACCATGTGGCTGCACATCCAAAACTTAATCTTTATAAAACCATAAAATGCTTTTGTTTGGGACATTACATTAGTTATTCAGTCCTGTAGTTTGTGATTCGTAGCAAAATAAATATTAATCAATACTTATCAGACACCTTTGCTTACAACTCTTTGGATCATGCGGTTATGCTTATAGTTTTCTTTAGTATTGTTAGCTGCAAGTCTTTATTGTGAGCCATTAAAAACTTTCATTCTTGGTCCGATGCAGTGGCTCACACCTGTAATTCTAGCACTTTAGGAGGCCAAGGTGGGCATATTGCTTGAGCTCAGTAATTCAAGACCAGCCTGAGCAATATGGCAAAACTCTGTCTCTGTTTTAAAAGTAAAATAAGTAATTATTCTTTTAATTTTTTTAAAAAAACTTCAGGATTATCACAACAGATGGGAGGCAGGACTAGATTGCAGCTCTGACTCACACAGACAGAGCAGTGTGCAGAGGCTCGCACTGTGAACTTTACTACAGAACTACTGCAAGAAAAAACCAGGAGTCCCAAGAAAATCCACAGACCCTCTGAAGGAAGTGGACTTCTGCAGGACCCAGGAGACATGCCAAATACTATGTTGGTATCCACTGCTGAGAGATGATTCACGTCACAGGACTATGTGCAAACAACCCCTAGTACCAGCCTGGAGCCAGGTAGACTTGCTGGGTTGCTAGACCCAGAAGAAAGATAACAATCACTGCAGCTTGGCTTACAGGAAGCAAAATCCATAGGGAAAAGGGGAAAGTACCACATCAAGGGAACACCTCATGGGACAAAAAAATCTAAACAACAGCCTTCAGCCCTATACCATCCCTCTGACACAGCATACCCAAATAAGAAAGAATCAGAAAACCAACTCTGGTAATATGATAAAACAAGGCTCTGTAACACCCACTAAAAATCACACTAGCTCACCAGCAATGGTTCCAAACCAAGAATAAATCCCTGATTTACCTGAAAAAGAATTTAGGAAGTTAGTTATTAAGCTAATCAGGGAGGCACCAGAGAAAGGCGAAGCCCAATGCAAGGAAATCCAAAAAACAGCACAAGAAGCAAAGGGAGAAATATTCAAGGAAAGAGATAGCATAAAGAAAAAACAGGCTGGGTGCAGCGGCTCATGCCTGTAATCCTAACACTTTGGGAGACTGAGGTGGGCAGATCACCTGAGGTCAGGGGTTCCAGACCAGCCTGGTCAACATGGCGAAACCCCATCTCTACCAAAAATACGAAAATTTGCCAGGTGTTGTGGCACATGCCTGTAATACCAGCTACTTAGGAGGCTGAGGCAGAAGAATTGCTTGAACCCAGGAGGCGGAGGTTGCAGTACACTCCAGTCTGGGGGACAGAGTGAGCCTTTGTCTCAAAAAAACAATAAAAACTTCAGGAAACACTGGACACACTTATAGAACTGCA
The DNA here is from genome assembly GCF_049354715.1 of Callithrix jacchus. NCBI lineage: Eukaryota > Metazoa > Chordata > Mammalia > Primates > Cebidae > Callithrix > Callithrix jacchus. The sequence continues at coordinate 103,174,625 of NC_133504.1, read as the reverse complement.
AAATGCTCTGGAAAGTCTCAGCAATAAAATTGAACAAATAAAAGAAAGAAATTCAGAGCTGTAGTTTGTGATTGGTAGAAAAATAAATACAAATCAATATTTATATTTGACAAGGTCTTTGAAGACAAGGTCTTTGAATTCACCCAATCCAACAAAGACAAAAATAATAAGCAAACATGAGCAAAGCCTCCAAGAAGTCTAGGATTATGTTAAACAACCAAACCTAAGAATAATTAGCATTCCTGAGGAAGAAGAGAAATTGAAAAATTTGGAAAACATATTTGGAGGAATAATTGAGGAAAACTCCTGGTCTTGCTAGAGACCTAGACATCCAAATACAAGATGCATAAAGAACACCTGGGAAATTCATTGCAAAAAGATCATCGCCTAGGCACATTGTCATCAGGTTATCTAAAGTTAAGGCAAAGCAAAGAATCTTAGGAACTGTAAGTCAAAAGCACCAGGTAACCTATAAAGGAAAACCTATCAAATTAATAGCAGATTGATCAGCAGAAACCCTACAAGCAGAAGGGATTGGGGCCCTATCTTCAGCCTCTGCAAACAAAACCATTCTTATCTCAGACAAAACAAATTCTAAAGCAACAGTGGTTAAAAGACACAAAGAGGGACATTATATAATGGTAAAAGGCCTTGCTCAAACAGAAAAACATCTCAATCCTAAACATTTATGTACCTAACACTGGAGCTCCCAAATTTGTGAAACAATTGCTAATGGACCTAAGAAAATAGATAGACAGAAACATAATAATATTGGAGGACTTTAATACTCCCCTGAGAGCACTAGACAAGCCATCAAGACAGAAAGTCAACAAAGAAACAATGGATTTAAACTATGCCTTGGAACAAATGGACTTAACAGATGTGTACAGAACATTTCATCCAACAACCACAGAAAACACATTCTATTCAACATCACATGAAACTTTCTCCAAGATAGACCATATGATAGGCCATAAAATGAGCCTCAATAAATTTAAGAAAATTCAAATTATACAAGCACTCGCTCAGATCATAAAGGAATAAAACTGTAAATCACCTCCAAAAGGAATATTCAAAACCATGCAAATACATGGAAATTAAATAACCTGCTCCTGAATGATCATTGAGTCAAAAACAAAATCAAGATGGAAATTTAAAAATTCTTCGAACTGAACAACAATAATGACACAACCTATCAAAACCTCTGGGACACAGCAAAGACTGTGCTAAAAGGAAAGTTCATAGCCCTAAATGCCTACATCAAAACGGAAAGAGCAAAAAATGACATTCTAAGGTCACACCTCAAGGAACTAGAGATATAAGAACAAACCAAACCCAAATCAGGCAGAAGAAAGGAATTAACCAAGATCAGAGCAGAACTAAATAAGATTGAAACAAACAAAAAAATACAAAAGTGAAATGAAACAAAAGGCTGCTCTTTGAAAAGATAGCGTGGTTACTCATTAGCAAGATTAACCAAGAAAAGGAGAGAAAATCGAAAAAAACCTCAGTGAGAAACCAAGCAGGAGATATTACAACTGACACCACTGAAATACAAAAGATCATTCAAGGCGACTATGAATTATGCACACAAACTAGAAAACATAGAAAAGACGGATAAATTACTAGAAAAATACCACCCTCCTAGCTTAAATCAGGAAGAATTAGATACCCTGAAGAGACTGGTAATAAGCAGCAAGATTGAAATGGTAATTTAAAAATTACCAACAAAAAAATTTCAGGATGAGAAGGATTCACAGCAGAATGCTACCAGATATTCAAAGACGAATTGGTACCAACACTTTTGACACTATTCCACAAGATAGAGAAAGAGGGAATCCTCCATAATTTATTCTGTGAAGCCAGTATCACCATAATACCAAAACCAGGAAAGGACATAACCAACAAAAAAACATTTTTAAACCCTACAGACCGATGTCCCCGATGAACCTAGATGCTAAAATTCTTAAAGAAAATACTAGCTAACTAAATCCAACAACATATTAAAAAGATAATCCACCATGATCAATTGGGTTCCACATCAGGGATGTAGGGATGGTTTAATATATGCAGGTAAATAAATGTGATAAACCACATAAAGAGAATTAAAAACAAAAATCACATGAAAAAGGATTCAATAAAATCTAGCATACCTTTATGGTTAAAACTCTCAGCAAAATCAGCATACCGGGGGCATACCTCAGTGTAATAAAAGCCACCTATAACAAAACCACAGCTAACATAAAACTGAATGGGGAAAAGTTGAAAGTATTCCCTCTGAGAACTGAAACAAGACAAATATACCCACTCTCACCACTCATCTTCAACATAGTACTGGAAGCCTTAGCTACAGCAATCAGACAAAGAAAGAAATAAAGGGCATCCAAATTGGTAAAGAAGAAGTCAAAGTGTCACTGTTTGCTGACAATATGATAGCTTACCTTAACCTAAAGACTCCTTCAGAAAGCTCCTAGAATTGACAAAAGAATTCAGTGAAGTTTCTGGATACAAGATTAACATACAAAAATCAGTAGCTCTTCTATATGCCAACAGCAACCAAGCAGAGAGTCAATTCAAGAACTCAATCCATTTTATAATAGCTGCAAAACAAAAACAAAAAGAAAAAAACCTTAAGAACATACCTAACCAAGGAGGCGAAAGACTTCAACAAGGAAAACTGCGAAACACTGCTGAAAGAAGTCGTAGATGACACAAACACATGGAAACACATCCCATGCTCATGAATGGGTATAACCAATATTGTGTGAATGACCATACTGTCTAATCACTCATATTTTTGGAACCAGTGGAGATCCAGGTGTTTTCTGGGAAATATGCCTTTAAATAGATTTATTTCTTCAAGGAACTGAATTATATTTCTCTTTGGAAAACTTGCTCACAAAATAAAAATCGTGACTCCTCTTTTTATTTTCAAAACAAAGCTTTACATTTCCATGAGGTAGTATTGATAGAATATTTTTCTAACTCATATTTCTACACATCTCTATCAAAGTTAATAGCTTGGTTTCTTCTTCAAAATTTAAACCTTTTGTAGAAAGCCTATTCCAAGAGAAAACACAGGAGAAATTTTGGGAGAATTTAACAAAATAACAGAAAGATAATATAGACTCCACTTGGTGAGTTTTAGGTAGAATAAGATGAACATACTATAAGAAAGTAGAAAGATTAGGCTGGGCATGGTGGCTCACACCTGTAATCCCAGCACATTGGGAGGCTGAGGCGGGTGGATCACTTGAAGTTAGGAGTTTGAGACCAGTTTGGCCAGCATGGTGAAACCCCATCTCTACTAAAAATACAAAAATTAGCTGATTATGGTGACACACACCTGTAATCCCAGGTACTCAGGAGGCTCAGCAGAGAATTGCTTGAACCTGGGAAGTGGAGTTTGCAATGAGTGCCAAGATCAAGATCAAGCCACCAGCCTTGGTGACAAAGCAAGACTGTCTCAACAACAACAAAATAAAGTAGAAAAATTGCACATTTGCTCCATTAAATTATGTTAAAGTCATTGCAATTTTGTTTTCTTCTGTCTTATTTCTAGGAAAGGTCATTCATTGTTCCTCACATATTTAAATTTCAAAATACAGACAATCTGTATTACTAGAGTTTTATTTTTTTTAGTAACAGGCAAACAAAAATACCTAAAAACTTAAAATCACAAAAAAGATACTTGTTAAACGAAGTCTTCTTGAAAACATATACTAAACTTAAACAAAAATACCAAAGATTATTGGAATCACATTGTAATTGTACTATTTTGCAAGAAACTGCTGACTTTCAAAAAATTAATTTTTTTAGATTGTAAAGTTAGTACATGTGTATTGCAGTAAATTTAGCAAGAAAGAAGTTAAGAAGTGGTCAAGTAGTGGTAAAGGGGAAAGAGAATGTCCTGCAAGTCTGGGGAAGCAATATCTCAAGGCTTGGGCCATTAATAAGCATGAAGATAATCCTTGGTGTGTATATTACTTAATCCCATATGAAATCAAGATGGGTGACACTGGCTTCTATTGACTTCCTTGGTACCTTAAGTTTTCCTCACATCTCTTTAGACATTCCCTCTCAGTTTTGCAGGTTCATCTTGTGTATTAGGCCATTCTTGCACTATGTAAAGAAATACCTGTGACTAGGTAATTTATAATAAAAGAGGTTTAATTGGCTCATGATTCTGCAGACTGTACAGGAAGCACAACATTGGTATCTGCTTCTGGGGAGGCTTCAGGATGCTTACAATTATGGCAGAAGGTGAAGGAGGAGCATGTGTCTCACATGGTGGGAGCAGGAGCAAGAGACAGAGAACGAGGTACCACACACTTTTAAACAGCCAGATTTCTTGAGAAGGCATTCTCTATTGTGAGGACAGCACCAAGAGAATGGTGCTAAATCATTTGTAAAATATTCATCCCTATGTTTCAATTACCTCCCACTAGACCCCCCTCCAATACTAGAGATTACAATTCAACATGAGATTTGGGTGGAGACACAGATCCAAACTATATCATGTTGTTCAACTCATTCTTTTAATGTTGGTCTCCTTTGTGGTTATGTTTTAGGCTTTCTTTTCATGCTGACCATCCTCCTAGATTTTTTTTTTTTTATTGTTTGTTTGTTTTGCTTTGAGATGGAGCCTTGGTCTGTCACCCAAGCTGGAGTGCAGTGGCACAATCTCTGCCTCCCGGGCTTATGCAATTCTCGCACCTCAGCCTCCCAAGTAGCTGGGATTACAGATGTGTGCCACCATGCCTGGTTAATTTTTGTATTTTTAATAAAGATGAGTTTTTACCTTGTCGCCTAGGTTGGTCTCAAACTCCTGACCTCAAGTGGTCTGCCCACCACAGCCTCCCAAAGTGCTGGGATTACAGGCTAGAGCTACCGTGCCCAGCCTTCTGGATGGTATTTTCCATGCACAGGATTTTGATTACAGTCCATATGCTGATCTTTTTCTGGAATCTGAATGTCTCTTCAGTGCACCATATCCACACATACAAAATAAATATCACCACCATCCATCAGTTGCCCTGGGATGAATTTCTGCATCATCTTTCACTCTCCTCTCTCTCTCTCTTTCCCCAGTAATTACCAAGTCTTTTAGAGTTCACTTTCTAAATCTCTCTCAAATCTGTCAACTTCTCTCAATCTCTTGATTTAAATATCCTGCATTCTTTCTGGGATCATTGCCACAGCTTCTTAACTATATATCTATAAGTATATCCAGGCTCTGATGCAGTTCCAAAGGCAGACAAGAGTGATTTTTTATACATCTGCCCCCTACTTAAAAATCTACAGTGGCGCCTCATGGTTCCCAGCATAAAGCTCCAAAACTTAGTGAGGATGAGCACTGCCTTCAATACTTGACATCTCCAACCTCATCTCTTCTTGCACCAACCCAGTATCCAGGCTCACATCGGGCTTTCTCTAACCCTTCACGTCTTGTTATGATCATGTCTCTCACCAAAATATTTTCTACCTTTCTTTTGCCCCCTCTTCCCTCCTCCCTTTCTGATCTTAATCTTCTAACTCCTACTTGTCCTTAGTTCTTAGCTCAGATATTACTGTCACTGGAAAGTTTCCTGGGTCCAAAGATTGAGTTATATGTCTCTCCTCTATGCTTCCATACCATCTTGCACTTAATCTCATCCTAGAACTGATTATACTCCTGTACTGGACATATAACTCTCTACACGTTTGTAGCCTACATAAGATATAAAATGCTGCATAGGAGTAAGGATTGTGTCATTTTTACTGTAACTTCTCTAGTAAATGCCTGTCACATGGCACATAGTAAATATTTGTTATATGAATGAATGAGAATTTAGAAATCAGCATGACCTTTTAAAAATGTATAATCAATTGAGATGAAAGAATCTATATTTCTTTCACTTAAAAGATGGCATTCTACACCTGGTAAGAGGTGAACAAACTCAGACAGGATAATAAATTACCTCTTTCTTCTTTTTTTTTTTTTTTTTGAGACGGAGTCTCACTCTGTCACCCAGACTGGAGTTCAGTGGTGGGATCTCAGCTCACTACAATCTCTGCCACCCAGGTTCAAGCAATTCTCCTTCCTCAGCCTCCCGAGTAGCTGGGATTATAGGTGCCTGCCACCATGCCCAGCTAATTTTTGTATTTTTAGTAGAGACAGGGTTTTGCCATCTTGGCCAGGCTGGTCTTGAACTTCTGACCTCGTGATCTACCCACCTCAGCCTCCCAAAGTGCTGGAATGAGTCACCATGCCCAGCCTTCTTCTTAATTTTTAAGACTAAAAACCAAAATCATAGAGATGGGTCTTGCTATGTTGCCTAGGCTTGAGTGCAGTGCCTAGGTATGATCATAGGGCACTAAAGCCTCAAACTCCTGGGCTCAGGCAATCCTCCTATCTCAATTTTCCTATCCTACTATCTCAATCCTTCTTCCAAGTAGCTGGGATTACAGGTTTGCACTGCCATGTCTAGTCTCTTTCTTCTTATGTAATTATAAAATGTTAAAATTAAATTATTAATGATTGAGGCTACATCCGGGGTAGGGGGGAACTCCCTGAATAACCGCAAGAATATACTAAGCTTCACTTATTTTGAGGCTGGCAATTATTTAGAAGTTGTTATTTAGTAAGAGAGGATAATTTGCCTTTGCCAGTTCTAGGTACGTATATAGTTGATTAATAGATACTGATTAACAAAGGAAATGGGAAAGTTAATAAAGAACCCACTCCTCATTCCTGGCCTGGAGCTTCAGAGTTGAATTTAAACACTAACTAACATAAGCCCCATCTGTCATTTCTGATCACTGCCTCAATTCTATAAATAGGAAGAAACCAGGACACATCTCATTACTTCCAACCAGCAACTGGATGAAGTGCTAAGGAATGGAACTGAAGCAGGGACAGTTAAATGTGTGTGCCCTGGGCTCTGCTAGAAAGAGTAAGATCTACATTAAAATAACAAGCATTGCCATTTGGTTCTCTCATTTATACAGGAGGGAAACTTGCAAAATCATAAGAAATTAAATTTTTGAGCATTTTGGCCTGGGCAAGGTGGCTCACCCTGTTATCTCAGCACTTTGGGAGGCCAAGGCAGGAGGATCACAAAGTCAGGAGCTAGAGACCATTCTGGCTAACATGGTGAAACCCTGTCTCTACTAAAAATACAAAAAAAAAAAAAAATAATTAGCCAGCCATGCTGGGACGCACCTGTAGTCCCAGCTACTCTGGAGGCTGAGGCAGGAGAGTCGCTTGAACCCAGGAGACAGAGGTTGCAGTGATCTGAGATGGTGCCACTGTACTCCAGCCTGGGTGAGAGCAAGACTCTGTCTAAAAAAAAAAAAAATTGAGTATTTCAAGAGAAACATTTTCCCCCTCTACCCCAATTCCAGTTACAGGGTAAATATTTTTTCAATCAAAATGGGAAACATTATTTTATTCTTACGAGAGCTTTCTTTGTATACTTAATCATAGCTTATTCTTATAAGTAGAGCTACATACTTTGGACTTGTCCATGTTAAGAGACTTTTCATGCAAGTGTATTATGATTATAATTTGATAACTGATGTTGAGTAAAGATTATAGCACTTTCAAAGCCATTTGTTTGCCTTTGTGCTCAGCACACAGCGTAGATAGAAAAGGAACCGGAAGGTTTTATCTTATCTGCCTGTATTTTCCATCAGCAACTGAAAGCATATCTTACTTTTAAAGAAAGTACCATTTTAACCAGAATTTTATCTCTCTGACCTTTATTTGACCCATCATTTTATTATGGGGCTATATATTTATCCCTTTTTCCCCCACATTGTGTCAACAGCAGTGAAGCTTAATATTTCTATCTTTGAATTCAATTTTTATATTTAAGAGTATCTAGGAAAGAGGCTGCTATTTCTGAGTTTAGTCTCTATCACATACACAAAATTAATTCATCCTTTAAATTTGTACTTCCTACTAAAATCAATACTTCGAAAATGATGTTTAAATCAATGCCTAAAACACCTAATATAACTATTCATCCTCTTATGGCATTTGAACTGAGCATTTGCCTCATTTCAGACAGTTTTGCTTCTTTACATTGCCTATTTTAATAAAATAGTATCTTTAATAGCTTGTAATTAAAACTTCTGAAAAAAAAAACTTTCTTAAAAGAGCAAATATCTCATATTAGTCAGTAACATTCCAGAATTTTTCCAGAAAATGATGTTTTCTTACTTGTACACAAATATACTAGTAGGCCAGGCGCAATGGCGCAGCCTGTAAGGTCAACCCTTTGGGAGGCCGAGGCAGGCAGATCACCAGAGGTTGGGAGTTCAAGACCAGCCTGACCAGCATGGAGAAACCCCATCTCTACAAAAAATACAAAATTAGCCAGGTGTGATGGCACATGCCTGTAATCCCAGCTACTCAGGAAGCTAAATCGCTTGAACCCGGGAGGCAGAGATTGTGGTGACCCAAGATGGTGCCATTGATCTCCAGCCTGGGCAACAAGAGTGAAACTCGGTTTAAAAATAATAATAATAATAATAATAATAATAAGGAAGTCAGAGAATATCATATATGTCAGATAAATGACAACCATTGCAATTTAGCTGCAAAATCAGGGTTCACTGTGCTAAATTCTGGAGGATCCTATAGCTCAGTTAGCAGAGAAAAGTGCTCTTAATAAAGGAGATTACTGAATGGTTTAAGTTTAAATGTCAGGTCTCCTACCCTAAAGGAAAAATATTGCAGCACCGTGTCCTTCATCTTTTATCACTTATTAACTGCAGAGTAAGCAGCTCTCCATTGTAGTGAGACATCTAGTTTCAGAACAGAATAGTAGGTCAATACTACATTATTTTTTGAGACAGGGTCTTACTCTGTCATCCAGGCTGGAGAACAGTGGCTCAAACTCAGCTCACCACAAGACCCTCCCACCTCAGCCTCACAGGCACACACCACCATACCTGGCTAAATTTCATATATTTTTCAGAGATGAGGTTTCACCATGTTGCCCAAGCTAGTCTCCGATTCCTGGACTCAAGTTTGCCCACCTCGACCTTCCGACATGGTGAGATTACAGGCGTGAGCCACTCACTGCACATGGCCTAACACTACATTATTTCTAAGAATAATTTTGGAAATCATTTATTCCTAGAATCTACTTGTAAATTTTGTATGTGCTGGAAAATCCGATAAGCCTGAAGATTCCCACATTCATTGCTTGGCTCTCAGTCTACAGCACTCAGTGAACACTTACCTTGCTTTTTCCTCCCTAAAACTCCACTGTGGACTGAAGAGTAAACGCCTTCAGATAAAGAATGATGACAGTGGAGTTGATGAAGTAACTGGCAACTCATTCCTGGTGTCCAATAGACCTTGCACCATGAACAACAGTGACCTAGATCTTTTATAAATGAAATGCTTAAACTACTTAGTGAGTAGTGGCTCTTACCTTTTTTTTTCTTTTTCTTTTAAATAAAAATTCCAAATGTACTGAAAAGGTACAAGAATAGTACAACTCCTCTTTCACCTTTTACCTGAGATTCACCAAATTCTTAGCATCTCATTATTCCTGTTCTTTCTCTTTCCCCTTCCATATATATGTATGTACATGCACATATATATGCACATACTAGTAGTAAATTTAGTATGGTATTCTTCTTGAATCTTTTTCATCATTATGGTATAATTACAAAATTCAAGAAACTTGACCTTGAGAAATTACTATTATCTAATATGCATCCCACATTCAGAGCTTGCCAATTGTCTCAGTATTGTTCTTACAACAACTCTTTAAAAATTGGAGGTTCAATCCAGGATATGCATATCATGAATTCTATACTTTTTTCATTAAAAATTTTTTTTTGGACTTTAGGTTCTGGAGTACATGTGCAGATCATGCAGGGTTGTTGCATAGGTACATACATAGCAAGGTGGTTTGCTGCCTCCATCCCCCTCATCATCCACATCTGGCATTTCTCCCCGTGTTATCCCTCCTATCCTCCCCAACCCCCACTGTCCCTCCCGTAGCCCCTCCAACTGACTCCAGTGTGTGATGCTCCCCTCCCTGAATCCATGTGCTCTCATTGTTCAACACCCACCTCTCAGTGAGAACATGTGGTGTTTGATTCTCTGTTCTGGTGTCAGTTTGCTGAGAATGTTGGTTTCCAGATTCATCCATGTCCCTACAAAGGACACGAACTCATCATTTTTAATGGCTACATAGTATTTCATGGTGCATATGTGCTATATTTTCCTTGTCCAGTCTATCATCAATGGGTATTTGGGTTGGTTCCAGGTCTTTGCTATTGTAAACAGTGCCACAATGAACGTATGTGTGCATATGCCTTTATAATAAAACAATTTATAATCCTTTGGATATATACCCAGTAATGGGATTGCTGGGTCAAATGGAATTTCTATTTCTTTTTTTTTTAACATGTAAACACAATTATTCCCTTTTATTTCTTAACTGTACCCAAAATCCTACAATAAAAAAAACATTTAAAGCTGTGTGTTTCAAACTTATCAGTTAGAAATAAAAACAAAACAAAACATAAAAACAAAGATCAGTTTGCAACATACTTTAAAGAAGCTTCTCGTTTAAAATACCACAACAGCAATATAAAGAGTTGGTGGCAATCACATTAGGGAATGAAATTGAAATCAATATATTTTGTCCACATCAGCGTGCAATTACAGTAGTTGTTAAATTCAATCCAAAAAGTTATTGCTGAATTTGTGGCACGGAATTTGAGAAGACAGTATTGTTCAGCAGCACAACCACAGCAGTGAAAATGAGAGCAGGGGATTTCATTGCTTTTGAGAGCTAAAGGGACCATGAGGAGGATATCTTGCTGGTCGCCTGAAGATAGATAATCCTCAGTTACATTCCCGGGTAAAACCTGCTTTAAATAAATGCAAATAACAACCACATTTTTAGGAGAAGCATAATAATGTAATCCAGAAACTAAAATGTTTCCCCTTCTCTTCCCCGTCTTGCCCAAACCACTAGATGGAAATTGCTCAATTTTCCTAATGTGTATTTCGTTCTCATTAATAGTACATCAGCAGCTCATGTATTTAGGCAAAATCAGTAGGATCATAGTGTTTTTTTTAAATCCATTTACAGTAATTATTTTCTCCAGAAACAAGCCACATTAGTTTTTGTTATTGGATTCCCCCCACCTCCATTTTTCTTTTCTTTTCTTTTTTTTTTTTTTGAGACGGAGTTTCGCGCTTGTTACCCAGGCTGGAGTGCAATGGCGCGATCTTGGCTCACGGCAACCTCCGCCTCCTGGGTTCAGGCAATTCTCCTGCCTCAGCCTCCTGAGTAACTGGGATTACAGGCACGCGCCACCATGCCCAGCTAATTTTTTGTATATTTTTTAGTAGAGACAAGGTTTCACCATGTTGATGAGGATGGTCTCGATCTCCTGACTTCGTGATCCACCTGCCTCAGCCTCCAAAAGTGCTGGGATTACAGGCTTGAGCCACTGCGCCCGGCCTCCAATTTTTTTAAGAAGAAAAATTTGGTCAAATTTGGAATTTCTATTTCTAGATCCTTGAGGAATCGCCACACTATCTTCCACAATGGTTGAACTAATTTACACTCCCACCAACAGTGTAGAAGTGTTCCTATTTCTCCACATCCTCTCCAGCATCTGTTGTCTCCAGATTTTTTAATGATCGCCATTCTAACTGGTGTGAGATAGTATCTTAATGTGGTTTTGATTTGCATTTCTCTGATGACCAGTGATGATGAGCATTTTTTCATATGTTTGTTGGCCTCATATATGTCTTCTTTTGAAAAGTATCTGTTCATATCCTTTGCCCACTTTTGAATGGGCTTGTTTGTTTTTTCTTGTAAATCTGTTTTAGTTCTTTGTAAATTCTGGATATTAGCCCTTTGTCAGATGGGTAGATTGCAAAACTTTTTTCCCATTCTGTTGGTTGCCGGTTCACTCTAATGATTGTTTCTTTTGCTGTACAGAAGCTCTGGAGTGTAATTAGATCCCATTTGTCTATTTGGGCTTTTGTTGCCAATGCTTTTGGTGTTTTGGTCATGAAGTCCTTGCCTATGCCTATGTCCTGAATGGTTTTACCTAGGTTTTCTTCTAGGGTTTTTATGGTGTTAGATCATATGTTTAAGTCTTTAATCCATCTGGAGTCAATTTTAGTGTAAGGTATCACGAAGTTGTCCAGTCTGCTTTCTGCACATGGCTAGTCAGTTTTCCCAACACCATTTATTAAACAGGGAATCCTTTCCCCATTGCTTCTTTTTGTGAGTTTTGTTAAAGAGCAGATGGTCATAGATGTGTGGCGTTGCCTCCAAGGCCTCTGTTCTGTTACATTAGTCTGTATCTCTGTTTTGATACCAGTACCATGCTGTTTTGACTACTGTAGCCTTGTAGCATAGTTTGAAGTCAGGTAGTGTGATGTAACCTTGTAGTATAGTTTGAAGTTAGGTAGTGTGATGTAGCCTTGTAGTATACTTTGAATTCAGGGAGTGTGATGCCTCCAGCTTTGTTCTTCTTGCTTAGAATTGACTTGGCTCTGTGGGCTCTCTTTTGGTTCCATATGAAGTTTAAGATGGTTTTTTCCAGTTATGTGAAGAGGGTCATAGGTAGCTTGATGGGGATAGCATTGAATCTATAAATTACTCTGGGCAGTATGGCCATTTTTATGATATTGATTCTTCCTAAACACGAGCATGGAATGTTTTTCCATCTGTTTGTGTCCTCTCTTATTTCCTTGATCAGTGGTTTGTAGTTCTCCTTGAAGAGATCTTTTACCTCCTTTGTTAGTTGTATTCCTAGGTATTTTATTCTCTTCATAGCATTCATGAATGGCAGTTCATTCTTGATTTGGCTCTCTTTAAGTCTGCTATTGGTGTATAGGAAAGCTTGTGATTTGTGCACATTGATTTTGTATCCTGAGACTTTGCTGAAGTTGCTTATCAGTTTAAGGAGATTTGGGGCTGAGATGATGGGATCTTCTAAATGATTTGGGGAGGATTCCCTCTTTTTGGATTGTTTGGATTAATTTCAGAAGGAGTGGTACCAGCTCCTCTTTGTATGTCCGGTAGAATTTGGTGGTGAACCCATCTGGACCTGGACTTTTTTTGATTGGTAGGTTATTAATTGCTGCCTCAACTTCAGCCCTTGTTATTGGTCTATTCAGGGTTTTGACTTCTTCCTGGTTTAGTCTTGGGAGTGTGCAACTGCCCAGGAATTTATCCATATTTTCCAGGTTTACTGGTTTATGTGCATAGAGTTGTTTGTAGTAATCTCTGATGGTAGTTTGTATTTTTGTGGAATCTCTGGTGATATCCCACTTATCGTTTTTTATTGTATTTATTTGATTCTTCTCTCCTTTCTTTTATGTTAATCTGGCTAGTGGTCTATTTTGTTGATGTTTTCTAAAAACCAGATCCTGCATACCATCTCACACCAGTTTGAGTGGCAATCATTAAAAAATCTGGAGACAACAGATGCTGGAGAGGATGTGGAAAAATAGGAACACTTCTACACTGTTGGTGGGAGTGTAAATTAGTTCAACCATTGTGGAAGACAGTGTGGTGCTTCCTCAAGGACCTAGAAATAAAAATTGCATTTGACCCAGCAATCCCATTACTGGGTATATATCCAAAGGATTAGAAATCATTCTATTATAAAGACACATGCACACATATGTTCATTGTGGCACTGTTTACAATAGCAAAGATCTGGAACAAACCCAAATGCCCATCAATGATAGACTGGACAAGGAAAATGTGGCACATATACACCATGGAATATGTGCAGTCATAAAAAACAATGAGTTTGTGTCCTTTGTAGGGACATGGATGAGTCTGGAAACCAACATCCTCAGCAAACCGACACAAGAACAGAATATCAAACACCGCATGTTCTCACTCATAGGTGCCTGTTGAGCAATGAGAACACATGGGCACAGGAAGGGGAGCATCACACACTGGGGTCTGTTGAGGGGGAATAAGGGAGGAACAGTGGGGGATAGGGAGGTTGGGGAGGGATAACATGGGGAGAAATGCCAGATATAGGTGACGGGGAATGGAGGCAGCAAACCACATTGCCCTGTATGTACCTATGCAACAATCCTACATGCTCTGCACATGTACCCCAGAACCTAAAGTGCAACAAAATATATAAATAAATACATGAATAAATAATAAATAAAATTTTTTAAAAATGCCTTTCTGTTGGTTGCCAGTTTGCTCTAATGATTGTTTCTTTTGCTGTACAGAAATTCTGAAGTTTAATTAGATCCCATTTGTCTATTTTGGCATTTGTTGCCAATGCTTTTGGTGTTTTAGTTATGAAGTCCTTGCTTATGCCTATGTCCTGAATAGTTTCGCCTAGGTTTTCTTCTAGGGTTTTCTATGGTATTAGGTCTTATGTTTAAATCTTTAATCCATCTGGAGTTAATTTTAGTGTAAGGTGTCAGGAAGGGGTCCAGTTTCTGCCTTATGAATTCTATATCTTTTTTTATTATTTTTGGTTTTTCTTTTTTAAAACTTATATTTTTGGTTCAGAGGTGCATGTACAGATTTGTTAGATAGTTAAACTCATGTCATGGGGGTTTGTTGCACAGATTATTTCATCAGGCACTAAGTCTCATATCCAATAATTCTTTTTTCTGCTCGTCTTCTCCTTCCACCCTCCACCCTGGGATATGCCTCAGTGACTGGTGTTTCCCTCTTTGTGTCCATGTGTTCTCACCTTTTAGCTACCATTTATAAGTGAGAACATGTGGTGTTTGGTCTTCTCTTCCTGCATTAGTTTACTAAAGATAATGTCCTCCAACTCTGTCCATGTTCCTACAAAGGACATGATCTTGTTCTTTTTTATGGCTGCATAGTATTCCATGCTGTATATGTACATTTCCATTATCAAATCTGCCATTCAAGGGCATTTAGATTGATTCCATGTCTTTTCTATTGTGAATAGTGCTGCAATGAACATACATGTGCATATGTCTTTCTGGTGGAAAAATTAAGGGTACATACCCAGAAATGAGATTGCTGGGTTGAATAGTAGTTCTGTTTTTAGCTCTTTGAGGAACTGCCACACTGCTTCCTACAATGGTTGAACTAATTTACACTTTCACCAGTAGTGTATAAGTGTCTCCTTTCCTCTGCAACCTCGTCAGCATCTGTTATTTTGTTTTGACTTTTTAATAGTAGCCATCCTGACTGGTGTGAGATGGTATCTCATTGTGGTTTTGAGTTGCAGTTCCCTAGTGATCAGTGATGTTGAGTGTATTTTCATATGCTTTTTGGCCACATGTATGTTTTCTTTTGAAAAGTATCTGTTGATGTCCTTTGCCCACTGCAAAAATATTTATCTTACCTAAATTAGAAAATGCAGGTGATGGTCAGGCACGGTGACTCACACCTGTAATCCCAGCACTTTGGAGAGTCAAGGTGGGCAGATGACTTAAGTCAGGAGTTTGAGACCAGCTTGGGCAACATAGTGAAACCCCATCTCTACAAATAAAAATAATTAGCCAGGTGTGGTGGTGTGTGCCTGTGGTCCTAATTACACAGGAGGCTGAGGTGGCAGAATCATTTGAGCCCCAGGAGGTGGAGGTGACAGTAAGCTGAGATCGTGCCACTGCACTCCAGCCTGGGCAACAGAGTGAGACTCTGTCTCAAAAAAAAAAAAAGAAAGAAAGAAAGAAAAGATTCAGGTGATATTGTGTGTAAAGATTATTACTCTCATCCTCATGGTACCAAGTAAACAATGTTACAATAATAATTTATCAAATGTCAATTATATACCTAGTACCATCTGACATTTCAGAAAAGAAGTCATGGTTCTTGTCCTCAAATAACACACAGTATAGCTGCTGAAGCAGATTTAATAACCCAATGAAAACTGGCTAATAAACAACCCTGACATTAGTTAGATTTTGCTGCAAAATAAGCCACTCTTAAACTTAGGACTTCAAAGAATATTTATTTTTCTAGGTAGCAATTCTGTGAGTTAGGAATGCCAGCTGGCAATGTCACTTGGCCAGTTCTTCTGCTGGTCTTGCCTGGGCTCGGACATTCAGCTGCAATCGGCTGGTTGGGTTGGCTGGGGGTTAGTGGTTCTGGGACAGCCACACTCACATGTCTGGCATTTTGTGCTGGCTCTTGGTTAGTATTGTCTCTGAACTGGGAGACAGAGATGGCTGGGTTGCATGTTTTCATCAGCTTTTTCACTTAAGTGTCTTAGGGTTCCTACAAGAAGCAAGAGAAGGCAAATCACAGTGCATAACATTTTTCAGGTTTTTTTGGTATCATGTTTGATTATTGTCTCTTTGGCCAAATTATGTTAAATGGCCACGTTCAGAGTTGTTATCGGAGAATCTATCCAAGACATGGAAACAAGGCGGCTTCAACAAATTCTGGCCATTACTGCAACAAACGAAGAGTAAACATTTGACTAGAATGAGATTGATGAGAAATGTTATGGAATAGGTATTATTTTGTTGTTAGAGCTTACTAAAAAATCAAGTACTAAAAATTCTGGTATAGTCAAAATAGGCTATAGGAAATTGTGAGACTAAATTATTATGGCTATAATAGTTTAAGAAGGGCCTGAAGAAAAGAATGCCATGTAAGGGCTCTCCAAGAGTAGACAGGAATTTGATACACAAAGAGGAATCTCTGGAAACAGGGTTAGAAGTGAGTGCTTAAGGGATACAACCTGAGAGAAGGCATAGACTGACAAAGAACATGACAAGTGTCAGATAGTGAAGGAACAAACATGAGTAGAGTAGAGAGCCCACTGGGAATTCTAGAAAATAAGACTCAATAAGTAAAATCAGCATAAAATATAAATGGGGCCATTTAAAAGTCAGACATGAATTAAAATTATACTTTCATGATATCAAGAATTTTTAGGAAGAATCATTTAGTATTGGAATTAAAGCTGGATGAGGGCAGTGATGAGCAGTAAAAACCAGATATACATTTAATACAATAATCCAAAGTATTAACATTGAAAATAGAGGAACTGGGGCAAATGTCTGAAACATATTACATGAGAAGAATGGAAAGAAACAAATTTAAGGCAAATTACACACAGAAAATAATGAAAATTTAAAACTAGAGATTTAATCTCAGTACCTGTTTCCCCCCCCTTCCCTTTCCCTTTACAGCACAGTCTTTCATATATCTGAAAAGAGCTGGCCAGGCACAGTGGCTCATATCTGTAATCCCAGCACTTTTGGAGGCTGAGTTGGGTAGATCACGAGGTCAAGAAATTGAGACCAGGCTGGCCAACGTGGGGAAACCCTGTCTCTACTAAAAATACAGAGAAAAGAAAACAGCTAAAGCATCACTACATCTTTAGGATTTTTGAAGTAATTTCCCCTGTTTAAGTATTCTAAATATGGCTTCCCACATTTCCTGCTGCTGAATCCTATGTAGTGTGTCAATATTAAACTCTGATGCTCAGAAAAGAGAATAGTATTTCACACATGCCTGAGCAGAGTATAGAGTACATTGCTGATCTAAATACCATACTTATATTAATGTAGCCAATGTCTACATTGGATCTTTTCCCTGTAATATCACACAATCAGTTCATATTTATCCTATAAAATCAACTAAATTCTTCAGAAATTGTATGAGGTCATTCAGAAACCATATTCTAAGTCAGTTTACCTTTAAATCTTTTTCACAGACCAGGCTCTAAAAATACTTTAAAATTAAATATATATATAGATAATAGATATGCCTATTAAAATTTTTAAAAGACATTTTAGACATGGGAACAATTTTTCAATGTTTAGGGATACTTTGAAATGTATTAGAGTGACTTGTTTTAGGATTCTCTTTCCACCATTATGCAGCCCTATTACGTGTGGTTGCACAAATGAATGCCGTATTTAGTATAGATGATGCTCTGTCACTTACATAAGAATTTACTGATCTTGGTTATAGAAACAATTCTGAAACCTCTATTCCTGTTCTTAGCATACACTTCACCCTTAGAGATCAAAGAATTTGAAGTCATAAGATATAAATCAACTGGAAATCCAGACATTTTTCTGGACACTCAGGTACGTGACAGCAAGCTTGTTAATAATTAGGTAATTACACTGAAAATTAGTCCTGTAATGTCCTTTTAATAACCTGGAAAATAAATTAAATCTATCAGAGACAGCTTACCCACCTTTCGTCTTCTTACAAGCAAGGCAATAAGTAAATATGAAAGTTTAAGAACAGGTGTAAATAGGGGACACATTTCAGACAGGAATCTCCTCCTCCCCCTTTGCCATTCTCTCCCATTATGCACATCTACACCAGTTTTATTTAACACTGTAACTCCTCTTGCATTATGATTTTCTTTTTAAAAAATTGCAGCTGAAAACACTGAAAATCATCCCATGACAAGTGAATCAAGCATGTAAGATCAAATAATTATTTTTCTAGTAAACAAGGTACAATTATTGGCAAGTCACAGCAGCTCATGCCTGTAAGTTGAGCACCTTGGGAGGCCAAGGTGGCAGGATTGCTTGAGGCCTAGAGTTTAAGACCAGCCTGGGCAACATAGTGAGACCCCCATCTCTACAAAAATTTCAAAAAGTAGCCAGGTGTGGTGTCACGTGTCTGTAGTCCTACCTATTCGGGAGGATGAGGTGGGAGGAACACTTGACCCCAGGAGGTCAAACTGCAGAGAGCCAAGATCGTGCCACTGTACTCCAGCCTGCGTGACAGAGTGAGACCCTGTCTCAAAAAGTAATAATAACAATAATTATATATACCTATAAAATTACTCTTTGACCTTGATGGGAAAAGATGTACCATACATTTTCTGTTTGTACATATCATCACCTGTATTGCAGCCTTCTTTGGAAGTAAGAACTATATCTTACTGCCTTTTACATTTTGTTAAATGTAAAAAATTTTTTATAACAAACACAACCCACCAGTATATAAAAATATAATGAGAGTATGTGCCTTTTTACAAGGGTGATGAAACCCTTTTGTGCTGTGAGGATGGGATTGGCAATAGACGGTAAACTTAAAAAATAAATAAAAGAGTCAACTTCCCAGGGAAATGCTAAAGCACCTGAGGCGAGAAGTAGAAAGGACACCACTAGAGGGCAGTAGCCTACTCGCTTGCCATAACCAGTTTCTCTTAAGCGAAATTTCCTATGCCTTAAGCTGCTCAGTATTTCTTCCAGCTAATACTTGATCATTTTCTTCCTCCTACAGCAAATATCTGTTATGTCGTTTCACTAACCTTGAAATCCCAGTAACTGAGGTATAATATAATGCCTAGGAGTGTGAGCTTCAATAGAACATTTAGAATCTATTGTATTTTTGTTGCTGTTTTAGCCAAATAACTTTGAAACAAAGCTGACACCTGGGATTTGGGAGAGATGTCATTTCTCACACCAAGTACTATGCACACAGTAAAATTTAGTCTGTGGCCTGGCAAACGCTAGTTAAGATTGCTTCTTCTCAAGTCACACTTTGCCCTTTATCTTAGTACACAGGCAGCTGCGACAAGAGAGCCCCTTTGCCCAAAATAGCTTTCCAGCCTGTCACTTTACCCAAATCCATTAAGACAGTGGTTCCCAGCCTTTCAAAGTGAGGACCCTTTACAAGCAAAATTTAACAGACATCTATGTGATAATTCTTGGGCTCTTAAAGTTGGAGATTAAAATATCTATAACATCAAAAAGATAGTATAAAAAAGATACTATAATTTCAGTAACACCTTTTAATGAATTAGCATTGTATTAACCACAACAGCATACATTTAACAGATAGAACTACAAATATACAAAATATAATATTTAGCCAGTTAACAGTTAAGGCTCACTGCCTAAGCCGGTTCATGAACCCCTGATGTAAACACATGGTCTACCGCTTACATACGGCACAAGGCCTGGGATGTGCTAAGAGGGAATGGTTGGATTTGTGTGTTTTCCCTCCAGACCTCCAGTTTTAATATGGAACCATCCTATTTTCTCATTTTACTTTTTTAAAATACCTCACTAACCTCAGAAATGAAAAATATGTATCATTCTGGATAAAATTAAGAAAGACCACAATTTCTGGTATTCATCAGTTAACAAACCTAACCTAAATTTGTGTGTAGCTGCTTACATATGATCTTCTTGTGAAGATTTACCAGGGTTCACGTTTTTAAAATATCCATGGAAGTTTCATCTCTCAAAGACGTCAAATCCACTTACAGTGTGTCAGTATGACCCGAGAAAATTTCTCTGGTGTCCTAATGAGTACGTAACATGCATTCTTTAGCTTGAATTTCCTGCAAGTTTTGACATCACAGATGAAATATCTCCTGGCATACTGAAAGAGTATCTGGAGTCATGTAGCTCTGAAGAGAGCCAAGATTCCATAGCTCATGTTAGCTGAGAGTTGAAACTCCACCACTTAATTCTGGGAAAAGTCAAATTCTATCCTGTACCAAAGTCACTTACTGTACATACGTTCTGCTCCTGTTTCTCATTGGAAGTGATCAGCCAAAGGACAAAATTTTAATTAAATAAAATACATAATCACACATTCATGCTAGTTTAATTGTTATCAAGGTAAGATATTAAATATAATAGGATCTTATATAGTACTAAACTGAAGAAAATAAACGTACTCAAAATACAGCATTCAATTCCTAGGTCAGTTAAGAAGCCACCATATAAGATAGGGAAAATTAATTAATTATACTTTTCTATGCGTTGCTATTTTTCTATAAAATAGAAGTGATTGTTCTTATCCTTGTTAACTATACATGTTCTTGTCAAATACAGAAGAGGGGTCTATGAGTCAAAGGGTGACAGAGAGAGATAGAATCTTGCCTGGAACCTACACGAGTGCTTCCTGTCTTTTTAGGTACAAGGTCCTCTTTTGAACCTGCTAACTCCACAGACTTTTACAGTGGCAAGCCTGGTTTATGGAGGAATCCATGGGCCCTCATCAGTAAATATAACCCTCTGGAATTTGGAAGCCAGAGTTGGGAAGTGCTGATCTGGGCTAACCTTCATTTTCTGGGGTCTGAAGAGATTAAGTGATTTGTACAAAATAACACAATTAACTGGGGTAAGCTACAGCTAAACTACAAGTCTCTTCAAGCTCTGTCTCATACAATTTCACCACTCCCCAAATTATAGATGAAAATAGAGTCATAGAAAGAAGATTCCTATGCTAATTCATAAGCACTATATTTTCAGGCAAATTTATCAGCTAAGTGCTAAGAGTGCTGCTACACTTTACATCTGGAAAGGCAGAAGGGTGCTCAGGAAACTTATAAATAGAATG
Organism: Callithrix jacchus; assembly: GCF_049354715.1. Lineage (NCBI taxonomy): Eukaryota > Metazoa > Chordata > Mammalia > Primates > Cebidae > Callithrix > Callithrix jacchus. The sequence goes on along the minus strand of NC_133504.1, from coordinate 103,153,341 downwards.
GTTACAGATATTTTGATGTCAGCCTTAGGACATAAATAATGTTTAGCAGGTGTCAAATCAAGGCCTGATTCTGTCTGACATTTTCATCAGTGACCTAGATAAGACACTGGCAATCTTTGCTAAATTCTCTCAAAAGAATTTTACATTTTAGGAAGCCTTCTGCTATCTCCTGCCCACACCCTGCCACTCCTTCTCTTCTCCCATAATCAAGCTCCATGCCATTCCCACAGCTCAACTGATCTCCATGAGGAGTTAGATTCTTTAATTAATTACTACTGAGTTGTCAGTGACTAATATAACAGCCTTTCCAAATATCTTAGAGACCTTTAACTTTTAAAAATTAGTCTATTTACCCAAAATAATAATACTCTTTAGTGGGTGACATGTGTCTCTGTGCCGACTAGAATATTTCTTCCTGCCGAGCATGACCGTAACTCCTTTAAGTTCATTATTTTTTGAATTATTGAAAATTTTGAAAGGATGGCATTTTTTTTCTACCTGAACCTGGACTAAACCTCTGAACTCTTCTCAGTATGATACTTTAGGCAGCTACTAGCAATTGGTCGGTGAAAATCAATTGGTGCTTGCCCTGACACTCAATTTGCCCTTTCTGATGTATATGATGTGAATGCATTCCTGCTTCGAGGTAGAGAATAATATTTTATAACCTTTCAAAAACACCCCCATTGCTCATTTTGTTTGAAAAGATAAGGTCACACTTCGTTTTGTTGTTGTTGCCCTCCACTCCTTCTTACACAGAAACCATGAGAAAGCTTGAAGAAAAAGTAGATGTCTACAACTGCAATTTTATCAAAGAGACAACAAGTCTTCCCTCAGGATCACTTACATATGACAGTTATTTCAAAGGAACAAAAATACCTGTAGTGGCATGAAATTTTGTAAAGTGGAGTTCTAGCCATAGGTATTCTTCATGAATATACCACTACATTTAAAAAAAATAAAAATGATACCAATTGGACAAAAATCCACAAGGCCATAATAATGAGGCTACTTAGAAACAGCCACGAATATCTGACAGGTCAGGAAAGTAGACGGTCTCACGCAGACTTTGCTGTTAAAAATACTCCAGTGATGTGTTTTTATAGGCGGGCAAGGGAAAATGTCCATAAATAGCTCTGGGAAGTTTAGCCAAGAATTTAAGTTGCCAGTGAAAATATTAAATTGACCATCAATAGAAATATTTCATATTTAGTTAATACTTAAAAGGGCAAAAATAAGGAGAAGGTGAATTATAGTAATATTTAAACTTGTAGAATTATTTTCTCTTTGGTATATTCTGTATTTTTCTAATATTTCAGTTTCTTTCCCTATTTTCATATCCTATGATTTTCTTCATCCCAACTTATATTTTCATTCATCATTGATTTAAATACTTTATTTCTTTTTTGTTCCTGAAGGTGGATTTTTTAACCTTGTTCCAGAAACTTTCCCATCTGAATTTCAAATCATCATTGCTTTATAGTCAATGTCTTTTCAAGCGGTTGGGGGGGAATTTTAACGGGTGTGAGGGGTTGGGAAGGAAAACTTCACCTTTCCAGTACTGGAAATTCGAATCAGTAAGATGTCCTTCATTCTGATATACACTTCCCTGGGTGTTTACTGTCGGCACTCAACCATGAACTATTACTTGGCAGCTGTAGTCTCTAATCCTAACTCAGGTTTGTGAAGTTTCACAATTTTTTCCCTAGAGAACAGCCAATGCTGAGCTGGCACAATACCACAGAGCACAGAGCTTTGAGGAGCACACGACTGGCAACCATATAAGGAATACAGGACTTGGTCATGGCAGCCCATGGCAGCCGGAGAAGTGCACTCAGCTCTTCATAATTCTGTGCAACCATGCGAGTGAGGACAAAGATTGTGCAGCCCCTCCCTGCTTGCCTTCTCCCACATTCGTTTGAGAAGGAGAGCTTGTACAGCACATACACTAAAATTTGAACGATGCAGAGAAGGCTAACATGGAATCTAAATTTTAAAAAAGGAAAGGAAGAAATGAAAAATAAGAAAGGAACAGAAACAGATGCTGGTCAGCAATATTTCAGAATGATGGTCTGATACATGGTGACTTCTAACTTATTAAAGAATAAGTGTTTTCTTGAAAAACCAATTCAATGGACAGTTACTTAGCTGGTTATAAATTTAAAAATTGAAAAGCTTTATAAATCATCTTACATGTTTCAACTCTCTCCTCTGATGAACTTAGGAGAGTTACTGTAACTCTTTAAGTTATGACTGAGTCGGAATTCAGAAGCAGGATCAGGGCTTACTTGAATCATTTGTCTAGGCTTTTTGATTTGGGGAAGCTCTTTCGTTTTTATTTCCTTTAGACACAGAAAATGTTTCCCTTGTCTTAAAGTGGACATTTTTGTCCTCACTAATATTTTTCTTTTCTTTTTCCTTTTTCTTTTTGAGACGGAGTCTCCCTTTGTCACCCAGGCTGGAATGCAATGGCCTGATCTTGGCTTACTGCAACCTCCGCCTCCAGGGTTCAAGCAATTCTCCAGCCTCAGCCTCTTGAGTAGCTGGGATTACAGGCATGTGTCACCCACCACACCCAGCTAATTTTGGTATCTTTAGTAGAGATGGGGTTTCACCATGTTAGCCAGGCTGGTCTCAAACTCCTGACCTCAAGTGATCTGCCCACCTCAACCTCCCAAAGAGCTTGAATTGCAGTAATGAGCCACCATGACTTGCCTGATATCATTTTTAATATTGTAAACTTGTAAGTTCTTTCTTATATTCCAATTTTCTTCACACCTCTCCTCTCATTGTTTCTTGCCAGTTACTGCAGTAAGGGTAATATTATCTAGCAATGGTAGATAATACATTAAAATTTAATGTTAAAAACATTCTTCTTAAAATTCTCAACAAATCATCTGGGTTATTACTTCTGATACTCTGCCACTGGAAGCTAAAAAAGAGGTTAAGTGTCTACAAAAGTGTGCCTTTCCTGTTTTCCTCAGTTATTGCAATTCCAAATTTGTACTGGGAATTTTAATGTAAACAAGTTTGCAATGATTTTCATACCATCCTTGAAACCTCTGAGTCTTGTAAACATTTTTAGGGTTATGTAGAGGTATGTAGAATGATCACAGATGGATTTAATTTGTTTTTCCCATTTTTTCTGTAGCCTAACTTAACAAGATTGAGGTTCAGGGACATGGAAAATTAACCTTACAGTTTGGAAACACAGATCAAGTGGCATAGACTCAGTTTAAGAAGGTCATTTCGTGACTCACTGATAATTATTTCAGGACAGATTTGATAATTCAGAGTGAGCCATGTTAGTCTTCAAAACAAAGTAAGAAAAAGTTACTGCTTGGCACTTGGAAAAGCATATTCATCTCATATAGATAACAGGAGGGAAAATAGTGAGGCTCTTCGGGTTTGCTTACTGATTTTATGTTTGCCTTTGGCAAGTATATCATAGGTTAATAAAGCCCTTCGGAATTTTGATTTTTGAAACACTAACACATATAAACTTAAAAGCACTACCAGTTGATTAGAAGATGGTACAACTGGGTGTGAATGCTGCTGCCTGTTTCACACGCAAACTGCGTCCAGCAAACAATGCTGGGAACAGAGCCAAGAAATGTCATTTCTCTCACTTCATACTTCCATAATAAGTCTCCATCCTTAAATGCTTGTCCCTGTTCTGTCTGCTGACTAATCCACCCACTCAAAATCTTTCCTGTTTACACTGTAAAAGAATGGTATTTTTAAAACCTTTACCCCTTTAGCAAAAACACCCAACAGAAAGCCTTGCACACAGGGACGTGTAATAAATGTCATTTTGAAAATCTTTTAAAATAGATATCCCTTTGTGAACTCCACAGATCATGCAAAGGAATAAGTCAAAGCTAAACCCAGCCACTTGACTCTCCCTTACAAACGTGTTACTATCAGGAAACACTACAATCCGAGTGCAAGATTAAAACTCTGAAAGATTCTACCTGTTTAGCATGCAACTTAATCCTCTAATTCGTAGAATCAACATCAACACTTCAGAAGGATCTGTCCTGATTTGGCACAGCATTGGATTTTTCTTAGCTTGTGAAATTGATCCTCTCCCTAACCTAGATTGCTAAACCTCATAGAAGACATTATTAGGCATGAGCAACAGTTTATTTCTGAAATCTGAATAAAAAATGGGCATTCACTCACACAGTAGGCGACAATCCATGGTTATTTCCCTCATATAAACAAACTGCCCTTAACTAAGTCCAGAAACCTCTTTTAAACCTCCTGCAGAAGGTCAACTAGTTAGGGTTTATTTTCCTTTCTTGCCTTTGTAGGAATTTTAGAAAGCAAAATATCTTTTTAAAAAAGATTTTATGTAGCCCTCCATAAATCAGAATTGTTTGGCCATCTCTTCAGAGTCATAGCATTGAAGCAATTATAGTGTTTTCACTTTCCTCTACTGAGGGAACATGACCATTCTGTGGTTTCAGAGAACATTTAGAAAGATACTCAAATAAATCTGCTTATCTTCTCTTCTACCTCCAACATAGACCCAACTTTGCAATATATCACCATCATTGGGTCAAACTGACCACGGCAAACACAAACTTTGTTGCATTAGTTTAAGTCTCCACCAAATCTACCACCCTCTGCCATCACATTCGATAGTTATGCCACTGTCCTGCCATTATCCATTGTAAAATCTTATGGTGGGTTTTGTGAGGTTTTTCTTAAAACCTCACAGTCCTATTTTGCCTCCTTTAGCTCTGTGGTTACCAAACTTTGCTTGTTCTCCTTATAGGTATCTTTCTGACACACCAATTTCCATTTGGAGTCATTCCTATTATGAGCGTTTGTAATTCACCACTTGACTAAGTAATATTTTGCCCTTCAGCTTCTCTCACCTGTAATCATACTAAATGCTATTTGTCTTATAACAAGATATCAGAAAATAATTGTAAAAATAATTGGCAAGGAGAGGGTATCCTTGTCTAGTGCCAGGTAACAATATGTATAAGGCATTATTATTGTACAAACTTATCAAGTAATTAACATCAACTAAGCTTTAACACCCAGCACACCTGATGCCAGATGTTTTACTCTGACACCCAGCACACCTGAGGCCAGGGCTTGGGAGGTGAGGTCTAGGTGCTCTGCTCCCAGCTCAGGCTGCTGGCATTATTGGATCACACGAGGAAGGTCATTTCTGAAGACATACCAGAGATGGTTCACTCAATAACAGAGATCAGTGACTGTGCTGAGCCAGGAGGGAATCTACCTGTAAATCTGTGCAAAGAAAAGCGGGGATAAATGTAAGTACAGCAAGGCACCAAAGCGTCAACTCATGCTTCAGCAAAATAAAGGCAGTAGGATGAAACAGGAGCGGGGCCTAAAGCAGGAAGAGATGAGATGAAGTGTGAAGAACAGGCCAGCCTACCCCCACTAGTATTGCTACACTTTGCAGAACCTCTAGACTTTTGTTTCCCCACCCGTCGCTCACCCTGATTAGCCAACTCAAAAAAATTTGTTTTTCCCCCCCACTTCTTTTCTTTCTGTCCCTCCTTTTGCACATTTTCCTGACTTGATATAAGAAAACACCAAAATCCAGTTTTGCAAATACAAAGCTTTTCTTACATGGACAGGAGAACAGAAGCCTGGGACTAATAATTTCTTTTCCTTTGAACAGATACCCAGCAGTGGGACTGCTGTGTTGAACAGTAGCTCTATTTTTAGTCCTTTGAGAAGTCTCCAAACTGTTTTCCATAGAGATTTAACTAACTTACATTCCCACCAATGATGTATAAACGTTACCTTTTGTACACGTCTACACCAACATCTATTATTTTTTGAATTTCTAATGATAGCCATGCTGACAAATGTGAACTGGTATCTCATTTGTGGTTTTAATTTATATTTCTCTGATAATTAGTGATGTTCAGCATTTTTTCATGTGGTTGATGGTCACTTGTAGTCTTCTTTTGAGAAATGTCTGTTCCTGTCCTTTGCCCATTTTTAATGGGATTGTTTGTTTTTTTCTTGTTAAGTAATTTGAGTTCCTTATAGAGTTTGGGTATTAGTCTATTGTTAAAAGCATAATTTGCAAATATATTTTCCCATTCTGTAGCTTGTCCACTTACTCTGTTGATTATTTCTTTTTTTTTAAATTTTTTTATTGCATTTTTGGTTTTGGGGTACATGTGAAGAACGTGCAAGATTGTCGCATAGACACACACATGGCAGTGTGATTTGCTGCCTTCCTCCCCTTCACTTATATCTGGCATTTCTCCCCATGCTATCTCTCCCCAACTCCCCACCCTCTACTGTCCCTCCCCTATTTCCTCCTGATAGACCCCAGTGTGTGTGCTCCCCTCCCTATGTCCATGTGTTCTCATTGTTCAACACCCGCCTATGAGTGAGAACATGCAGTGTTTAATTTTCTGTTCTTGTGTCAGTTTGCTGAGAATGATGGTTTCCAGGTTCATCCATGTCCCTACAAAGGACAAGAACTCATCATTTTTGATGGCTGCATAGTATTCCATGGTGTATATGTGCTACATTTTCCTTGTCCAGTCTATCATCAATGGGTATTTGGGTTGATTCCAGGTCTTTGCTATTGTAAATAGTGCTGCAGTGAGCATTCGTGTGCATGTGTCCTTATAGTAGAATGATTTATAATCCTTTGGATATATATACCCAGAAATGGAATTGCTGGGTTAAATGGAATTGCTATTTCTAGGTCCTTGAGGAATTGCCACACTGTCTTCCACAATGGTTGAACTAATTTACACTCCCACCAACAGTGTAAAAGTGTTCCTATTTCTCCACATCCTCTCCAGCATCTGTAGTCTCCAGATTTTTTAATGATTGCCATTCTAACTGGCGTGAAATGGTATCTCAATATGGTTTTGATTTGCATTTCTCTAATGACCAGTGATGATGAGCATTTTTTCATATGGCCTCATGTATGTCTTCTTTTGTAAAGTGTCTCCTCATAGCCTTTGCCTGCTTTTGAATGGGCTTATTTGTTTTCTTCTTGTAAATCTGTTTTAGTTCTTTGTAGATTCTGGCTATCAGCCCTTTGTCAGATGGGTAGATTGCAAAAATTTTTTCCCATTCCGTTGGTTGTGATTCACTCTAATGACTGCTTTTTTTATTGTGCAGAAGCTGTGGAGTTTGATTAGGTCCCCTTTGTCTATTTTGGCTTTTGTTGCCAATGCTTTTGGTGTTTTGGTCATGAAGTCCTTGCTTACGCCTATGTCCTGAATGGTTTTGCCTAGATTTTCTTCTAGGGTTTTTATGGTGTTAGGTCTTATGTTTAAATCTTTAATCCATGTGGAATTAATTTTAGTGTAAGGTGTCAGGAAGGGGTCCGGCTTCTGCTTTCTGCACATGGCTAGCCTGTTTCCCCAACTCCATTTATTAAACAGGAAATCCTTTCCCCATTGCTTGTTTTTGTCAGGTTTGTCAAAGATTGGATGGTTGTAGATGTGTTGTATTGCCTCCGAGGACTTTGTTCTGTTTCATTGGTCTATATCTCTGTTTTGGTACCAGTACCATGCTGTTTTGATTACTGTAGGTTTGTAGTATAGTTTGAAGTCCAGTAGTGTGATGCCTCCCGCTTTGTTCTTTTTGCTTAGAATTCACTTGGCTATGCGGGCTCTCTTTTGGTTCCATATGAAGTTTAAGGTAGTTTTTTTCCAGTTCTGTGAAGGAGGTCATTGGTAGTTTGATGGGGATAGCGTTGAATCTGTAAATTATTCTGGGCAGTATGGCCATTTTCACAATATTGATTCTTCCTAACCATGAACATGGAATGTTTCTCCATCTGTTTGTGTCCTCTATTATTTCATTGAGAAGTGGTTTGCAGTTCTCCTTGAAGATGTCCCTTACATTGTTTGTTAGTTGTATTCCTAGGTATTTTATTCTCTTTGTAGCAATTGTGAATGGCAGTTTGTTCTTGATTTGGCTCTCTTTAAGTCTATTATTGGTGTATAGGAATGCTTGTGATTTTTGCACATTGATTTTATATCCTGAGACTTTGCTGAAGTTGCTTATCAGTTTCAGGAGATTTTGGACTAAGACGATGGGGTCTTTTAGATATACAATCATGTCGTCTGCAAATAGAAACGATTTGACTTCCTGCTTTCCTATTTCAATACTCTTTATTTCTTTTTCTTGCCTGATTGCTGTTGCTAGAACTTCCAATACTATATTGAATAGGAAAGTGAGAGAGGGCATCCTTGTCTAGTGCCGGATTTCAAAGGGAATGCTTCCAGTTTTTGCCCATTCAGTTGGCTGTTGGTTTGTTGTAAATAGCTTTTATTATTTGAGATACGTTCCATCAATACCTAGTTTATTGGGGGTTTTTAGCAGAAAGAGCTGTTGAATTTTGTCAAAGGCCTGCTCTGCATCAATTGAGATAATCATGTGATTTTTGTCTTTGGTGCTGTTTATGTGGTGAATTATGTTTATAGACTTGCATATGTTGAAACAGCCTTGCATGCCAGGGATGAATCCTACTTGATCATGGTGGATAAGCTTTTCAATGTGCTGTTGCAATAGGTTTGCCAGTATTTTATTGAAGATTTTTGCATCTATGTTCATCATGGATATTGGCCTGAAGTTTTCTTTTCTTGTTGAGTCTCTGCCGGGTTTTGGTATCAGGATGATATTGGTCTCATAAAATGATTTGGGAAGGATTCCCTCTTTTTGGATTATTTGGAATAGTTTCAGAAGAAATGGTACCAGCTCCTCTTTGTATGTCTGGTAGAATTCGGCTGTGAACCCTTTCTCGACCTGGGCTTTTTTTGAGTGGTAGGCTCTTAATTGCTGCCTCGACTTCAGCCCTTGTTATTAGTCTATTCAGGGTTTCAACTTCTTCCTCGTTTAGGTTTGGGAGGATGCAAGTGTCCAGGAATTTATCAATTTCTTCCAGGTTTACTAGTTTATGTGCATAGAATTTGCAATAATCTCTGATGATGGTTTGAATATCTCTGGAATCTGTGTGATATCCCCTTTATCATTTTTTATTGCATCTATTTGATTATTCTCTCTTTTCTTTTTTTATTAATCTGGCTAGTGGTCTATTTTGTTGATCTTTTCAAAAAACCAGCTCTTGATTTATTAATTTTTTGGAGGTTTTTTTGTGTCTCTATCTCCTTCAGTTCTGCTCTGATCTTAGTTATTTCCTGTCTTCTGCTAGGTTTTGAGTTTTTATAATCTTGCTCCTCTAGCTCTTTCAATTTTGATGAGAGGGTGTCAATTTTACATTTCTCCTTGCTTCAAATATAGGCATTTATTGCTATATATTTTCCTCTAGACACGGCTTTAAATGTGTCCCCGATATTCTGGTATGTTGTGTCTTCATTCTCATTGGTTTCGAAGAACATCTTTATTTCTGCCTTCATTTTATTGTTTATCCAGTCAACATTCAAGAGCCAGTGGTTTAGTTTCCATGAAATTGTGCGGTTCTGAGCTGCTTCTGAATTTTGAGTTCTAACTTGATTGCACTGTGGTCTGAGAGACTGTTACGATTTCCGTTCTTTTGCATTTGCTGAGGAGTGATTTACTTCCAATTATGTGGTCAATTTTAGAGTAGGTGTGATGTGGTGCTGAGAAGAATGTATATTCTGTGGATTTGGGGTGGAGGGTTCTGTAAATATCTATTAGGTTTGCTTGTTCCAGGTCTGAGTTCAAGTCCTGGATATTTTTGTTAATTTTCTGTCTAGTTGATCTGTCTAATATTGAGAATGGGGTGTTAAAGTTGCCCACTATTATTGCATTAGAGTCTAAGTCTCTTTGTAAGTCATTAAGAACTTGCTTTATGTATCTGGGTGCTCCTGTATTGGGTGCATATATATTTAGGATCATTAGCTCTTCTTGTTGCATTGATCCTTTTGCCATTATGTAATGTCCTTCTTTGTGTCTTTTGATCTTTGTTAAAGTCTATTTTGTCAGAGATGAGAATTGAGAATTGCCACTCCTGCTCTTTTTTTGCTCCCCATTTGCTTGGTAAATCTTACTCCATCCCTTTATTTTGAGCCTTTGTGTATCCTTGCATGTGAGATGGGTTTCCTGGATACAACACACTGATGGGTTTTGGCTTTTTAATCCAATTTGCCAGTCTGTGTCTTTTGATTGGGGCATTTAGCCCATTTACATTTAGGGTTAATATTGTTCTGTGTGAATTTGATCCTGCCATTTTGATGCTAGGTAGCTGTTTGGCCGTTACTTGATGCAGTTTTTTCATTGTGTTGATGCTCTTTACCATTTGGCATGTTTTTGGATTGGCTGGTACTGATTGTTCCTTTCTATGTTTAGTGCCTCTTTCAGGAGCTCTTGTAAAGCAGGCCTGGTGGTGATGAAATCTCTGAGTACTTGCTTGTTCGCAGATACTTTTATTTCTCCTTCACTTATGAAGCTTAGTTTGGCTGGATATGAAATTCTGGATTGAAAGTTCTTTTCTTTAAGGATGTTGAATATTGGCCCCCGCTCTCTTCTGGCTTATATTGTTTCTGCTGAGAGATCTGCTGTGAGTCTGATGGGCTTCCCTTTGTGGGTAACCCGACCTTTCTCTCTGGCTGCCCTTAGCATTTGCTCCTTCATTTCAACCCTGATGAATCTGATGATTATGTGCCTTGGTGTTGCTTTTCTTGAGGAATACCTTTATGGTGTTCTCTATATTTCCTGGACTTGAATATTGGCCTGCCTTGCTAGGTTGGGGAAGTTTTCCTGGATGATATCCTGAAGAGTATTTTCCAGCTTGGATTCATTCTCTCCGTCACATTCAGGTACACCTATCAAACTTAGATTAGGTCTTTTCATGTAGTCCCATATTTCTTGGAGACTTTGATCATTCCTTTCTACCCTTCCTTCTCCAATCTAGCCTTCTCATTTTATTTCATTGAGTTGATCTTCAACCTCTGATATCCTATCTTCTGCTTGGTCAATTCGGCTGTTGAAACTTGTGTATGCTTCATGATGTTCTTTTTTTTTTTTTTTTGGAACGGAGTTTCACTCTTGTTACGCAGGCTGGAGTGCAATGGCGCGATCTCGGCTCACCGCAACCTCCACCTCCTGGGTTCAGGCAATTCTCCTGCCTCAGCCTCCTGAGTAGCTGGGATTACAGGCACGCGCCACCATGCCCAGCTAATTTTTTGTATTTTTAGTAGAGACGGGGTTTCACCATGTTGACCAGGATAGTCTCGATCTCTTGACCTCGTGATCCACCTGCCTCAGCCTCCCAAAGTGCTGGGATTACAGGCTTGAGCCACCGCACCCGGCCCCATGATGTTCTTGTGTTGTGCTTTTCAGCTCCATCATTTCACTTATATTCCTCTCTAAGTTGTTTATTCTCATTAGCATTTTGTCAAATCTTTTTTCAAGGTTCTTAGTTTCTTTGCATTGGGTTAGAACATGTTCTTTTGGCTCACGAAAGTTTCTTATTACCCACCTTCTAAAAGCCTGATTCTGTCAATTCATCATACTCATTCTCCATCCAGCCTTGTTCCCTTGCTGGTGATGAGTTGTGATCCCTTGTAGGAGGAGAGGCATTTTGGTTTCGGATGTTTTCATCCTTTTTGTGCTGGCTTTTTCCCATCTTTGTAGATTTATCCACCTGTCATCTTTGTAGTTGTTGACTTTCAGGTTGGGTCTCTGAGTGGACGTCCAGTTTGTTGATGATGAAGTTATTTCTTTCTGTTTCTTAGTTGTCCTTCTAACAGTCTGTCCCATCTGCTGTAGGACTGCTGAGGTCCACTCCAGGCCCTGCTTGCCTGGGAATCACCTGTAGAGGGTGCAGAACAGTAAGAGTGGCTGCCAGTTTCTTTTTCTGCTATCTTTGTCCCAGGATACCCGCGAGATGTCAGTCTGAGCTCTCCTTTATGAGGTGACTCTTTGGATATACAGGGGTCAGGGAGCTGCTTGAGGAGACAGTCTGTCCTTTATAGGAGCTCAAGTGCTGAGCTGTGAGCTCCATTGTTCATTCAGAGCTGCTGGGCAGGTACGTTTAAGTCTGCTGCAGCAGAACTCATGACACCCCCACCTCCTTTTTTTTCACCAGGTGCTCTGTCCTGGGGAGTTAGGGCTTTATTTATGAGTTTCTGTTTTGCTGCTTCCTTTTTTCAGGGCTGCCATACCCAACAAGAAGGCAGCCTAGTCACTCTCTGCCTGCAGAGGCTTTGCTGAGCTGCTGTGGGCTCCACACAGCTGCCCTGTGAACTTCCCTGCAGTCCTGTTTATACGAGTGTAGTCAGAACTGCGTCGGGAATGATGGCTCACCTCTATAATGGCAGACTCTCTCTGTAATGGTGGGCTGCCTAGGCAATGGTGGCTGCCTCAGCAATGGCAAACCATGTCTGTAGTGGTGGACTGCCTCGGTAATGGTGGACGCCCTTCCACCACAGAGCTGGACCATCCCAGGTTCAGCTATATTTGCTGTGAAACTCTCAATCGAGAGCATTTCCGATTGCTGTTTTTTGTGGGTGTGGGACCAGCCGAGACTGATCACCTGGCTCCCTGCCTCAGAGGCTTTTTTTTTTTTTTTAATTTGAACGGTCGAATGTCTCCCAGGTGTTCCAGTCACCTGTTGAAAAGGCGGTGGGATCTGTGTGATTTCCTGTGTGGTGACCCACTGCACTGGCTGAAACAGTGGTGCTGAGATTCGTGGCGCTTTTTTGCCCGGGAATCTCCTGGCCTGGCTCCCTGTTTCAGTCCCCTTTTTAGTCAGATGAATGGGTGACTCTGCCTTCAGGAACTCCAATCGCCAGCTAAAACGGCGCCCGAACCCGTGTAATTTGTAAGGAGAACTGCCATGCCAGGACACCAGCAAAACAGCCGTGCCGGCCATAACAGCCACGCTGACCAAACCAGCCATGCTGGCAACCTGTAGGGCTCCTCTGCTTAGGAATCTCCTAGTCTGTGGGCAATAAAAATCCATCTGGAAAGGCGGCATCCACTCACCCCGCCCCCCAACACTTTCACTGAGAGCTGCATTCCTGAGCTGCTCCTAATCGGCCATCTTGGATTCCTCCTGATTATTTCTTTTGCTATGCAAAAGCTTTTGGTTTAAGTTCCATTCATCTATTCTTGTTTTTGCTTCATCATAGATTTTGGAGATTTTCATCATAGATTCTTTCCCTAGAGCAATGTCCACAAGAGATTTTTCTAAGTTTTCTTCTAGGATTTATATACTTTTGGGTCTTACATTTAACTTTTTAATCCATCTTGAGTTAATTTTTGCATACAGTGAGAGATAAGGGTCCAATTTCATTCTTCTGCATATGGCTAGCCAATTTTCCCAACAGCATTTATTGAATAGGGTGTCATGTCCCCATTGTTTATTTTTGTTGACTTTGTCAAAGATCAGTTGGTTGTAGGTAAGTGGCTTTATTTCTGTGTTCTCTATTTTGTTTCATTGATCTATAGGTCTATTTTTATACCAGTACCATGCTGTTGTAGTAATTATCGTCTTTTAGTATAGTTTGAAGAGGGGCAATGTGATGCTTCCAGCTTTGTTCTTTTTGCTCAGGATTGCTTTGGCTATTCAGGCCCTTCTTTGGTTCTTCATGAGCTTTATGATTGCTTTTTCTAATTATGTGAACAGTGACATTGGTATATTGTTAGGGATTTCATTGACTCTGTGCATTGCTTTGAGCATTATGGTCATTTTAACAATATTGATTCTTCCAATCTGTGGGCATGGGATGTGTTTCTATTTGTTTGTGACATCTGTGATTTCTTTTATTGGCATTTTGTAGTTCTTCTTGTAGAGATCTTTCAGCTCATTGGTTAAATGTATTCTTAGGCATTTTATGGTGTGTGTGTGTTCAGTGTAAATGGGATTGAGTTATTGATTTCGTTCTCAGGTCGAAAGTTACTAGTGTATACAAATGCTGCTGATTTTTAGACATATATTGGTGTCATATATAAAGTCCAGGAGTCTTTTGCAGAAGTCTTTAGGGTTTTCTAGGTATACAGTCATGTTATCAATAAACGTATAATTTGACTTCCTCTTTTCTAATTTGGATATTATTTATTTATTTCTCTTGCCTGTTGCTCTGGCTAGGACTTTCAGTATTGTGTTGAATAGGAATGGTGAGAGTCAACATTCTCATCTTATTTTGGTTTTTAGAGGGAGTGCTTTTAACTTTTCCCCATCCAGTAGGATATTGGCTATGGATTTGTCACATATGGTTGTTATTATTTTGAAGCAATGACTTTTAAAAACAGGAGAATATGTGAAGCAATGATTTTTGAAAAGAATGCTATTTCAATGAATTTTGTGTCCTATAATGCATTATTGGGGAATCCATACTATGTGCTAGTTATTCTTCTAGGTGCTTTATATGCAATGTGTCATTTACTCTTCACAACATTAATAACAATATGAGGCAGGACCCATTATTATCCATAATTTACTAATTAAGAGTCAGAAGTACATGGCAAAAACTTGACAAGATGACCAGGAATAAGTTAGGGAGACAGGATTCAAACACAGGCAGTTTGACAACTTAGACCATGTTTTAACTTCCTCCCCACCCCCAGCCTCACTGTGCTACTGCTTCAATGCAGAGGACATCTGAGTGGAGAAAGTGTTATCCATTTCTCCAGTCATCATACTTGCTATGGCTGATTTTATGTGTCAACTTGACTGGGCCACAGGGTACCCAGATATTTGATCAGACATTACTCTGCATGTGTTTGTCAGGATGTTTTGGGGTGAGATTAGTTTAAATCAGTAGATTGTGTAAGGCAAATTACCCTCTCTAATGTGAGTGGGCCTCATCCAATCAGTTGAATATAAGAAAAGACCGACCCTCCCCTTAGTAGGAAAATTTTCTACCTGCTTATATTAAAACTGAAACATCAGTTCTTTCTGTTTCTCCAGCTTCTCAGTCTTCAGATTGGATGGCACCATCAGCTTTTTTGGTCCTCAGGCTTTTGGACTTGAACAACTACAACATCAACTCTCCTGGGTCTCCAGCTTTCCATTTCATTCTGCAGATCTTGGAACTTTCAGCATCCATAATTTTGTGGAGCAACTCCTTATAATAAGTCTCTTTCTATATACATACATATACATTCTACTGATTCTATCTGTTTATTTGGAGAACCCTAATATGATACTTCATCTATGTATGCCATGGGGAATAGAGGTTATTTTTTCAGATTCTTGAAATTTCTCATGAGGAAAATGGGCAGACAATTTCATTATTGTCCCCTTAAAGACATTATTTATAGTACTTTATACTATAACTCACTATTCTAAGTTACAGGTCTTAGATGTTCACATGAAAAATGACCTTAAACTTCAATTTTCAAGTGATCAACTTAAACACTTAGGAGCTCAGCAACTGATATTCATATGTCAATTTAGTTCCATAATTAACACTTTAGAAGTGTAGTTTTAGTACTGATCTGTTGTGATTGGCTTAAGTCTACTGAAGTGTGGAAATAATTGAGAATTTTTAGCTCTTAATAGTAGTTCATTTTAAGGGAAAAAGTTATTTTTTCACTATTCATAATATTCTGTCTCTAAAATATTTAATCTATTTGTCTATACCTTGATTTTGCTCTTAGTCTCAAATGGAAATATTGCATTCAGTTTTATTTTCTTAAACAAGTCTTCCCACATACTTTTGCAGTTTTTATTTGTACATTTGATAGCCATATGAGCTTTTGATTTTTCAGATTAAAATTTTTACACTTGGGAGATGTGCATTCATAGTTAATTGATCAAGTATATTTGAAATAGCATTGTAATTTCAGTAACTTGTGATTTAATTCCTTTTATAGTTATTTCAAGATACTGGTTCCCTGCCACTGATGAGAAGTTTTGACATGAAACTTATTCTTTCATTGTTAGCATTCTGAAGTCTAATTTGGATAAAAGGCTAGTTATTGCCTTTACTTTATGGCCTCTTAAAGATTGCTGTTTGGAAATGAAGACTAGATAAATCTGAATCAAAAAATTAGGCTGGGCACCATGGCTCATGCCTGCTAATCCCAGCATTTGGGAAGCCCAAGGCTGGAGGATTACTTGAAACTGGGAGTTTGAGGTCACAGTGAGCTATGATCCAGTCACTGCATTCCAGCTTGGGCAACAGAGCAAGACATTGTTTCAAAAAATAAAAATACAAAATAGAACTCCTTGAGAATATAATCTAATATGTTTATGTTTTCCTAACGCTGTTATTCCTCTAATACAATAATATTTATAAACTAAAACCTCATTAGCTCTAATTACTCTCACCTTTGTCTTTTTAAAAATTAAATCAAATTAAAGCCTTTTCTTAGATTTTGCAACATTTAGATCCCCTCCCCCAATAACAGGAATTCAAAGCAAAAGCATTTCTTGGCAGTATAAAGTAGAAATTAAAACAATTAGAGTTAGTCAATAGAATAGTTTAGTCATTATCATACCTGAAAAAGTAGAAAGAAAAAGTTTTCTGTTTCCATGCCACTAAACAGTAACATTCTGTACTGTTGGCTGGACCACGATGGATTTGTGGTTTTTAAACCTTATATTCACCTTTCTGAACTTCTTTATAAAATTATAAAAACATATAACTGATTAACAGTTAAACATAGATAGCTAGTCTAATAAAAAATTGTAACTATGAAAACTAAATGTCTTCTATTTAACTGCTAAGTTATTGTAATAATTCCCACAATTATTTGGGGGAGGGGAATATCTACATAAATTAGAGTACACTCTTATTCAGCCTTGCTAATTATTATGTACCAGAAAGGCATACAAATTAGATATATTTCCAGAATCATTAGTTGATTACTTTAGTATTTCAGTCTCGTCACATGAGAGTCATAATGATATTGCATTCAATACCAACCATATAATCTTAGCCTGCTCTTACTTTTCTTCAGTCATAGATTTTCAAGATGCAGTCCCTTTATAATGCATTCCTATTCTTTCTCCCTTTCTCCTCCCACTCCCAACTTCCCTACCCACCCCCTACCACTACCCCAAAAGCCACATCCAAAACTTATGCTTTGCTTCAAAGCATGTATTTTCCAAATCAGAATTTTGTTTCTGGTGTGATTTGTTATTTTTTTATAACTTCTAATATGTTTATGCATTTCTAAAGCTGTTAATCCTCTAACACAATAATATTTATAAGCTGGAACCTCATTAGCTCTAATTACTCTCAACTTTGTCTTTTAAAAATTCAAACTTAGATTCACCTTTACAACTTTTGTAACTAAGCTGTTTTTCATTTTCAAGGCCCAAATAATAGCTAGATAAAAACTTTACAGCAGCATGTAAAAAACATAGAGGTGCATGTATGTGTGCTAAGAATACAGCTGTAGTTTTCTTTCAGATTGTTCTGTGCAGAGTAGAGTCTATAAGGGGAAGAGGTTGAAATAATCACTCTAATGTCTAGTTCATTAGCCTAGGATTGGATACCTTCTCCAGTCACAGAGGAATGGTTCTCGTATTGAAAATGAAACTAGCATTTTACTTCGTGATTAACAGGAACAGAAAGATATGCCTGACTATTTTAAAAATTCTTTTTCAATGCAGGAATGGAGGTCTAGACTCAGAGTCATGTGAAACTCAATTCAAGAAATAGTTTGGAAAAATTACTAGCATAGTTTGACTATAATCTGAAGTTTTCCAACATTCCATAGGACTTAAACCTAAATAACTAGCCACTCTGACAATTTGTAAGATAAGACCTATTAATGGAGTTATAGCCTAAAGGTGAAAACACAGAACATTTCCTCACCCTGGTTATCTATTATCTGACAAGATTCTGTGGGTCATTGGGGCCTCAGTAATCCTTTGCATTGAACAAGTCAGATTGCAAAACACAGGACTACGAATACCTCCTCTGAGTTTTCCTTTTTGTTTTAAAAGTAACAGATTTGTATGAAAAACAACATATATATATTTACTTTATTAACAGGTTATCTGAGATGTACTAATGTAATCTGTGTAGAAAATATTCTGGCATATCTTCAGGAAGAAATGATTAATAAAAAATGTTAAAACTACCATTACTCTTCAAAGATATTGCATTGGAGGTATAGTAGGATGCTTTTAAAACTGTTAAATGGATTACATCAACAATATATGTAGGATATCAAGTAATAATACTTGCTGCTATTCATATCTACTGGGTCAGGAACTAAGCAAAGTACTTTATGTGGTATGTTATGCAAGCCTTATAAGAACTTCTAATGTAAGAATTAATAATCTGCTTGTACAGATAAGAAAACTATATTTTGTACACATTGTGAGTATGTGGTTGGTCAGGGACTCAAACCAAGGTCTGATTAACTCTTAAGCCCATGCCTATAACTTTGCCCTGTGCTGCGTTATCACATTAAATGTTCCCAGCATCTGTCTCATACAGAAACGTAAATGAAAGAAAAGATACAAATCTTTTTTATTTTTAAATATGTCTCATTTGTGTCAGTGGTTGAAAAAGTACTAGGAGTTTGGGAGGAAGGACCAGTGTGTTGAAGTATTAATACTATTCCTAAGGTACCAAATTCCCCCAAATCAGTGGTTTTAACATAAGGGTTTTTGCTTTTAATTTCTTCCTCATATTCAAAACAGAAATTTCTGATAAGTGGGCAGCTTTAGTACAAGTGGTCCTTTGGTTCTTTCCATGATAAATGGCTTTGTCATCTTCAATATGTGATTTTCAAGGGTGTCAAAACAGTTTAGTGTAGTGGATTATGAATTGGAGGTTTTTATGGGGCAGGCTTGGTAGTGTCACTCATCTCTTCTGCTTATTTCCATTGGTAAAATTTAGTCGCATTAACCCACCTAACGCCAAAGGAGGCTGAAAAATAATCTAGTTATTTGCTATGGTCTGAATGTGTCTAAAATTCTATGTTGAAACTTAATCACTGATATGATAGTATTAAAGGATGGGACCTCCTAAAGGTGATAAAGTGATGAATGGGATTAGAGACCTTATTAAAGAGGTATGAGGAAGCTGTTTGTCCCTTCTGCCCCTTCCACTATGAGAGGACACACAAGAAGGTGCAAGCCATCTCCAGATGCAGAATCTGCTTCACCCTTGATCTTGGACTTCCCAGTCTCTAGAACTATGAGCAATAACTTTCTATTCTGTATAAACTACTCAGTCTAAGACATTTTGTTATAGAAGCAGGAATGGACTTAGACACTATGTGACCAAAAGAAAGGTGGTTAGGGGGGTCAAATTTGATGCTATGATATGGTGTCCTGGAGGTTAGAACTACTGAAGTAAAAACTGCAATTTGGTCATATTAAAAAATTGTTGACCACTCGAAGAGTTAAGAAACCATTATCTTTTCTCGTTTGTGTTAATACTTTCCTTTTAGTCTTTAACTTCTACTTTTTAGTTACTTAGAGGGACCTACAAATAGCTATTTCGATACCATAAAATGCATAAGGGCCAATATGTGTATATGTTTGTGTATTTGAGTTTGTCACAGTGGCATGGATAGCAGAAAGACCTGTTTTGTGTTTTGATTATTGCAGGCTTTTTCTTTTCCACATGACTTGTAAATATGTTACTTCTAAATATATTGAAGTAGTATAGCAATATAAGTATTAATGGGACTTATACTTCCACTATGGTAAAATATCAGTGGCCAAATTTGTGTTCCATTTTAAACAACTAGAACTGGATGATGTATATTAAATTATGCCTTTTCAGACACTGAGTAACTGGCAATGTAGCACTGCTATCCCTGATGGAAGAAAAACTAAAAGCAAGGTTTATTCCTGCCCCATCTTAATGTCTGGAGGCATTTCCCAAAACCAGATCCCAGAGAGATCAATGCATTGAGGAGGCAGAGATCAGAGTTCTGGGAGGCTAAAGTAGTTAATTTTATAAGACGGGAATCAGCTATACAGAGGAAGAGCAGGCATCAGAGATCGGAAGAAGGCTTTCCTGAACTTCTGGCTGAGAACTGATCTGCACATGTATGCGAAGAAACTACTGATACACATCTTGCAGAAAAAACTATCAGGAAACAGTAAACCAAACAATTCCTGGGGTTCTCACCGAGCTAGAAATTGTTTGTGTTCCCAACAGCCAAAGAGAAAAACCTTTCATTACACAGTCATTTAGCAGAATCCTCAGGAAGAGATCACCTTAATAGTGGAGATAACTTAGAATAAAGGCTGCTCTGTATCTATCTTAACAAAGTTAAAAGCAAGCTTGAAAGAACCAAACTACTTCCAAGTAACTTAAGTGTTCTCAGATTTCTATATGATTTATAGGAGTACAACAAAAGATAGCACCCAATAGTGTAAAATTTACAATCTTCAGCAGCCAAACAAAATTTACTAGGCTTACAAAGAAGCAGGAAAACATGACCCATAGCCAAGAAAACACTCAATCAATAGAAACAGACCTAGAAATTATAGACATGATAGTATTAGGAGATAAAGACATTAAAGGAGCTGCTATATGGTCTATATACTCAAGGAGATGAAGGAAAATAAGAATATGATGCAGAGTGAAATGGAAGATACAAAAAAGATTCCAACAAAATTCTGCAGATTAAAAACACAATATCTGAAATTAAAAATACACTGGATGTGATTAACTGCAGAATACACACTGCAAAAAAGATCACTTAACTTCAAGACACAGCAATAAAAACTATCCAAAATGAAAAACTGATTTTAAGAAATTAGAAAAAAATGAACAGAGCATCATGACATCAAGGCAAGTATCAAGCATTCTAACATACATTTAGGTGGGTCCCAGATGGGAAGAGAAGCACAGAAAAACTATCTGTAGAAACACTGGCTGAAATGTTTTCAAATTTAATGAAAAATATAAATCTATGAAACAGAAAATATCAACACACCCCAAGCAAAATAAAGATAAAACCACACCAAAGCGCATCATAAATGCATTGCTGAATCAAATACAACAAAGGTGACGTCACAACCAATCCCACAGAAATATAAAACACACTCAGAGACTATTATGAACACCCCTATGCCCACAAACTAAAAAATCTAGAGGAAATGGATAAATTCCTGGAAACCCTAACCCTAACCCTAACCCTAACCCTAACCCTAACAACTACCTCCCAAGATTGAAAAGGGAAGAAATTGAAACCATGAAGACATCAATCCTGAGTTCCAAAATTGAATCAGTAATAAAAAACCAGCCAATCAAAAAAAGCTCTGGACCAAATGGATTCACAGGCAGATTCTACCAAATATACAAAAAACAGCTGGTACTAGTCCTACTAAAACTATTCCAAAAAATTGAGGAAGAAGAATCACTCCTTGGCTGGACAAAGTGGCTCACACATGTAATCCCAGCACTTTGGGAAGCCAAGGCAGGTGGATCACAAGGTCTGGAGATTATTAGCCATCCTGGCTAATAGGGTGAAACCCCATCTCTACTAAAAAAATACAAAAAAAAAAAAATTAGCTGAGCCTAGTGGCATGTGCCTGTAGTCCCAGCTACTTAGGAGCCTGAGACAGGAGAATCACTTGTCCTGGGAGGCAGAGGTTGTGATGAGCTGAGATTGTGCCTCTGTACTCCAGCCTAGCGACAGCAAGACTCCATCTAAAAAAAAATTAAAAAAAGGAATTCCTCCCTAACTCACTCTGTGAACCTAGTCAATATCAAAATGTGGCAAAGACACAACAAAAGAGAAAACTACAGCCCAATATCCCTGCTGAACACAGATTCAAATATCCTCAACAAAATACTAGCAAAGCAAATACAGGAGCACACCAAAAAGTTAAATCACCACAATCAAGTGGGCTTTATTCTTGCCATGCAAAGTTGTTTCAACATATACAAATCAATAGATGTATATTAAAAGCAGAATTAAAAACAAAAAACATATAATCATCTCAATTGATGCAGAAAAACTATTCAATAAAATTCAATATCTCTTCATGATAATAACAAACTAGGCATGAAAGGAACATATCTCAAAATAACAAGACACGTGGGTCTTGTTATTCAAACCCAGTTCAAATGCACAGCCGATGTCATACTTAATGGGTGAAAGCTGGAAGCATTTGCCCTAAGAACTGGAACAAGACAAGGATTTCCCATTCAACCTAGTACTGGAAGTCCTAGCCAAAGCAATCAGGCAAAAGAAAAAAGAAAAGATCCAAATTGGAAAAGAAGAAGTCGAATTATCTCTCTTCACTGATGCTATGATTCTATACTTAAAAAACCCTAAAAACTTCTTTAAAAGACTCCTAGACTTGATAAACAACTTTAGGAAAGTTTCAAGACACAAAATCAATGTAAAAGGTCATTAGCATTTTATACAGCAAGAATATTCAAGTTAACAGCCAAATCATGAATACAATCCCATTTGCAATAGTCACACACAAGAAATAAAATACGTAAAAATATATCTAACCAAGGAGATGAAAGATCTCTACAAGGAGAACTATGAAACATTGATGAAAGAAATCACAGATGACACAAACAAATGGAAAAACATCTGATGCTAATGGATTGAAAGAATCAATATTACAATGTCCATATTGCACACAGCAGTCTACAAATTCAATGCAATCCCTATCAAAATACCAGTGTCATTTTTCACAGTAGAAAAAAATGCTCCTAAAGTTCATATGGAAACAAAAAAAGAGTCTGAATAGCCAAAGTAGTTCTAAGCAAAAAGAACAGATCTGAAGGCATCACATTGCCCCACTTCGAATTACACCATAAGGCTATAATAACTAAAACAGCATGGCACTAGTACAATAATAGACACATAGATCAATGGAACACAATAGAAAATCAAGAAATAAAGCCACGCACCTACAACCAACTGAACTTCAACAGATTTGACAAAAATAAACAATGCAGAAAAGGCACCCTAGTCACAAAATGGTACTGGGGAAACTGGCTAGCCATAAACAGAAAAGCAAAACTGAACCCCTATCTTTCTCCATATATAAAAATTAACTCAAGATGGATTAAAGACTTAAATGTAAGACCTTAAGGTATAAAAATTTTAGAAGAAAACCTAGAAAATACTCTTCCGGACAACAGTCTGAGCAAAGAATTTATGATCATGACCCCAAAAGCAAATGCAACAAAACAAAAATTGACAATTGGGACCTAATTAAACTAAAGAATATATGCAGGCCTGGCATGGTGGCTCACACCTCTAATCCCAGAATGCAAAGAAGCATTTTGGGAGGCCAAAGCAGGAAGATCACTTGAGGCCAGCAGTTCAAGACCAGCCTAGGCAACATAATGAGACCCTATCTATAAAAAAATTTAAAATTAGCCAGGCATGGTGGCATGCACCTGTAGTCCCAACTACTCAGGGGGCTGAGATGAAAGGATCACTTGCACCTTGGCGTTCAAGGCTGCAGTGAGCCATCATCTCACCACTGCATTCCAGCCTGGGCAACAAAGTGAGACCCTGTCTCAAAAAAAAAAGAATAATATATACACAGCAAAAGAAGCTATCAACAGAGTAAACACACAGCCTACAGAATGGGAGAAAATATTTGCAAAGCATGTATTTGACATAGGACTAATATCCAGAATCAATAAGGAACTTAAAGAAACCAACAAGAAAGAAAAAAAAAAAAACTCCATTACAAACAAGGCAAAGGGCCAAGCACAGTGGCTCATACCTGTAATGCCAGCACTTTGGGAGGCTGAAGTGGGTAGATCACTTGAAGCCAGGAATTTGACACCAGCCTAGCCAACATGGTGAAAACCCAGGCATGGTGGCACATGCCTGTAATCCCAGCTACTCAGGAGGCTGAGGCAGGAGAATTGCCTGAACCCAGGAGGCAGAGGTTGTGGTGAGCCGAGATCACGCCATTGCACTCCAGCCTGGGTAGCAAGAGCGAAACTCCATCTCAAAAATAAAAAAAAATTAGCTGGGCATGGTGGTGCACACTTGTAGCCCCAGCTAATCAGGAGGCTGAGGCAGGAGAATTGCTTCAACACAGGTGATGGAGGTTGCAGTGAGCCAAGAATGTGCCACTGTACTCCAGCCTGGGTGACAGAACAAGACTCCATCTAAGAAAAAAAGGAAAAAACTGGGTAAAGGACATCAACAGATAATTCTCAAAAGAAGACATACAGGCAGCCAACAAACATGAAAAGTGCTGAACATCATTTATCATCAAAGAAGTGCAAATTAAAACCACAGTGAGATATCATCTTGCACCATTCAGAATGGCTATTATTGAAAAGTCAAAAAACAGTAAATGTTGGCATGGATGTGGAGAAAAGGGAATGTTCATACACTATTGGTGAGAGTGTAAGTTACTTAAATCTCTATGGAAAACAGTTTAGATACTTCTCAAAGGACTAACATTAGAACTACCATTTGGCTCAGCAATCCTATTGCTGGGTATATATCCAAAGGAAAATAAACTAGTCTGTCAAAAAGATAGCTGTGTATTCATTGCAGCACTATTTATGATAGCAATGATGGGAATCAACCTAGATGCCCATCAATGATAGACTGGATAAAGAATATGTGGTAGAGATACACTACAGAATACTACACAGCCATAAAAAGGCAAAATAATGTTATTTGCAGTAGAATGGATTATCCTAAGTGAATTAACACAGAAACAAAACCAAAATATTGCATATTCTCACTTATAAGCAGGAACTTCTCATTGGGTACAACAGATATAAGGATGGGAATAATAGGCACTGGGGACTCCAAAAGCAGGATGCCAGGGAGAGAGAAAGGGTTGAAAAACTTCCTAATGGATACTATGCTTATTATTTGGCTGTTGGCATCAATAGAAGCCCAACCCTCAGCATCACACAACATACACTTGAACAAATCTGCACATGTACCCCATGAATCTAAAAATAAATAAATAAATGTATTGCTGAAAACTATTGATGAAGACAAAAATCTTAAAGGCAACCTGAGTGAAAAAAAAAATACAAGGGTGCAAAGTTAAGAATAACAACAGACTTCTTGTCAGAAACTATACAAGCCAGAAGACATGGAACAGCATCCTTAAAGTACTGAAAAGGAAAAAAGCAAAAACAAAAAATAAAACCCGCCAACGTAAGACTCATAATGAGTGAAAATATCTTTCAAAAATGCCAGACATAGAGGCACACACCTGTAGTCCTAGTTTCTTGGGGGACTGAGGTGGAGGGTTGCTTGAACCCAGAGTGTGAGTCCAGTCTGAACATAAAGTGAGACACTGTCTCTTTAAAGAAAAATAATGGAGAAGAAATAAAGACGTTTTTAGGCAAATAGAAGTCAAGCCATCTTACCTCCAGCAGACCCACCTCATAAGAAGATGTTAGAAGTTTATCAGGCAAGAAGAAAATGATACCAGATAGAAATTTGGTTCTACACAAAGAATAATGCCTTCCTGCCCCAAGAAATGGTTAAAATACTGGGATATTATTACATATTTTTTGAGGTGGGGATCTCACTATATTGCCGAGGCTGATCTCAAACTCCTGGGCTCAAGCAATCCTCCACCCTTGCCCCCTGAGTAGCTGTGATTACAGATGCATGCCACCATGCCTGGCTGGAAATTATTTTAAATCTAATTTAAAATGATTGGTTAAAGTAAAAATAATAATGATTCATGTAGTGTTTATAATATATGTAAAGTATTGCACAGGACAAAAATAGCACAAAAGAAGATGCGAAATGCAGTAGTATCATTTTTTATATTATGTGTGAAGCAATATTATATTATTATATTATTTGAATGAATACTGTGTAGTGGCTTATGCCTATAGTCCCAGCACTTCAGGAGTCAGAGTTGGAACGATTGCTTGAGCCCAGGAGTTGAAGACCAGTCTAGGCAACAAAGTGAGGCCCTGTCTCTAGAAAAAAATTAAAAATTAGCCAGGTGTGGTTGTGCTCACCGGTAGTCCCAGCTACTCGGGAAGCTGAGGTGGAAGGACAGCCTGAGTCCAGGAGGTTGAGGCTGCAGTGATCCATGATCTCACCACTGCACTCCAGCCTGGGCAGCAGAGCAAGACTTCGTCTCAAAAAAAGTATATTGTAGATCCTTGGAGAAACCAAGAAAAAAATAAAACAAAGAGCTAAAGCAAATAAACTAATAGTGGATACAAAATTAAATACTAAATATAATTAAACCAGAAAATGCAGGAAAATAGGACCAAAAAAAAAAAAACCCAACGAGCAGGAACAGAAGGGAGAAAGAGAAAACAAATAATAAGATGGTAGATTTAAACCCAACCTAGCATTCCTATATCTTGGTATTTGCTCAAATGAAATAAAACAGATGTCCACACAAAAACTCATAAGCAAATTTATGTAAACTATAAACAAATATCAATCAACTGGCAAATGAATGAACAAAATGTGGGATTGCTGTACAGTGAAATACTATACAGCAATAAAAAGGAGCAAACTGTGTATACACACAAGACAGGGATGAATCTCAAATTTATTATGTGAAGGTAAAGAAGCCATCCACAAAACTCTATATAATTCCATGTACATGAAGTTGTAGGAAAGCAAAACTACAGCAACAGACAGATCAGTAGTTGCCAGAATCTGAGTGTGTGTGGGTTAGGGAGAGAGGACTAACTACAAAGGGACCATGAAGAAACTCTTTGGGGTGCTGGAATTGTTCTGTTTCTTGACTGTGATGGGCGTTACACAGCTGTATACATTTGTGGAGACTCACTGAATTGTACATTTAAAATTACCCTTTAATAAAGCTGACATTAAAATGAATTAATGATTTGATAATCATATCTTTAAAAATAGCAAGTTGACATTATAAGTGAGCTAGTAAACACCCTTGAAATAAGACCCCAGTGTGGGGAGATGAAGGGTAACTCATTGGAAGAATGTGAAGGAAAAAAATCAGTAGAATAGCCCATGTTCCAGGAATCCCAGTACTGAGTATATTAATAGAGGCCCTAATCCCTTCTCTATAGGAGTCCGTGAAAATGTGCCTGAGAGCTTTGGCGACTATCTTATCTAAACAGAAAGAGTGACTTCATTACAGCCACTGTGCTAACTGATTTCATGTTGAAGGCATCAGGTAATATGGCAAGTTGGAATACCGTTGTATTTGCTACCTAGTTCCAAAGAGCAAACAAATAGGCCTCATTGAGCTAATCAAAGCCAACTGGTTTAGGTCTGAAGCAGTCACTGGATTAGGGACAGATGACAAATGCTTTTGAGAGAGATGTGTATAAACCATTTTAGAGCCTGAGGCAGGGCGTATCATACTACAAGTGGAGCTGTGTAAGGCATAGCTGGGAAAAGAAAGCAAACTTGGAACTAAGGAACAAGTTGGAGTTAATGTCAAATATGAAGTTAGAAGGGAGCTCTGAAGACACACCTGTCTTCTGGTAAAGCTCATGAAAGAGTTTAGAGGTTGGATAGTTTTAAAACCGGTAAAGCAGGTAAATCCAGTTGACTTTTCATTCTATCTGTTTTTATAGGATCTTGCATTTAACTTATTAATTCTTACTACCTTGTAATTGGTATATTAAATTTTTAAACATGTGCAAAGAGTAATTCATACACAACATAAAAATCCTATCTTCTTATATAACATTTCTCATTTAACTATTAATTCTTATTACCTTGTTATTGCTATATCAAAACATTTTTAAGTGAAAGTGACACATGAACAAAACCCTTTAAAACTTGAACAGGCACAGAAATGTATAAAAAGGAAAAGTTAAAGCATCTCTGCCCACACTTATCCCGCTTCTAGAAACAGGAATAATACTAAAGTCTCCTGACGTTTGTATACATATGATCTTTATGTTGTAGCTTCTGAAATTTTGAGATTTCATATTTCTAGTTTTTAATACATGTTTATATCAACAAGCATCACTCTCGGCTTTTCTCTTAGAAACCTTTGTTCTCTTATTTGCCTTTATTGCTATCTACATCCCAGTAAATGGCACGCCATTCATTCATATGTTCGAGGACAAAAGGTTGGGATCACCCCTGGTTCTTCTTTCTATTTTAATTACTCTCCACACTTAAGCCATCAGCAACTCCTTTCAAATCCACTCCCAAGGTACTTGCAATATGCTGCAGCTTCTTACCATATCTGATGCTACCATCCCTCTCCTAACTGGTCTGACTCCACTTTTACCTTTTAAAGCCTTTATGTATGAAATTATGTCCTACTCCTGTTAAAAACCCTCTAACAGATTTTCTTTGCACTAGAGTGAAATTCAAGGACTTTTTCATAATCTTCAAAGCCTGTCATCAACTGGCTTTTGTCTACTTCTCTGACTTCCAACTTCTCTCTCTCTAGTTCGTTTAAGCAAAACATGCCTCCATGCAATTCTAGAAACAACTTCAATACACTTGCTTCTCAAGATATTTTTTAGTTTTTGTTTGTTTTTTGCTTTTTATTCTGTCTGAAACGCTCTTCCTCAAATTTTTGCCTGGCTCAGTCTCCTATATCACTCAATAGTCTACTTAAATATCACCTCCTCAGAAAGCTCTTGCCCTAAAATGTCATCTCATTTCATCACACTTTTACTCATGATCCCCTTAACTTTAAGTCTTTAACAGTCTTTCTAGCATTTATCATCACCTGAAAATAATGTATGCACATGTTTTATTGCCTGTGATACACATCAAAATGTTAACTTCCTGAGGGCAAGAACATTTTTTCAATCACTAGAGCCATGTTCCTAAAACAGTGCTTGGGTTGGGTGTGGTGGCTCATCCCTGTAGTCCCAGCACTTTGAGAGGTGGAAGCCAGAGGATCATTTGAGCCCGGGAATTTGAGACCTTGTCTCTACCGAAAGTTTAAAAATTAGCCAAGTGTGGTAGTAAGTGTCTGTGGTCCCAGCTACTCAGGAGGCTAAGGTGAGGGGATCACTGGGGCTTAGGAGGCAGAGGTTGCATTGAGCCAAGATCGTACCACTATACTTCAGCAGCCTGGGTGACAGAGTGAGACCCTGTCTCAAAACAAATAAACAAACAAAATAGTGTCTGTCATAAAGAAGGTGCTTAAAAATATTTTTTGAATGAATGAATGAAACTTGAGCGTCTCTAGGTATCTAGATAGTTTAATGAAGTGTTTCCTACCATTCATTTTCCTGTAATCCTCCTAGACCTTATTATGACTAACAACCACTAGTCAAATGTTTGGAGACATCCATTGTTTTTCCCTATCAGAGGCACAAAGAAAGAGCTAACCAAAAATAACTGGACTAGTTCCAGTACTGGTTTTTAAAATATTGCCAACAATCTAACACAGTAGAATGGGTGCTTAATTATGTGTTAGAAACTTTGTCTCGATGTAGGTAAAGAGAAAAATGAAAGAAAATATTGTTGATATTTGTATTGTTTGATATTTTTTTTTTAGATGCATGACTCATTTCTTTCTCTCTTCTTTATTTTTATTTTATTTATTTATTTATTTTGAGACAGGGTCTTGCTCTGTTACCCAGGCTGGAATGCAGTAGTAAAATCATAGCTCACTATAATTTTGATCTTGTGGGCTTATGTGATCCTCTCACCTCAGCCTCCCAAACAGCAGGGTCTACCTGTGCATGCCACCACACCCAGCTAATTTTTTGTGTTTTTAATAGAGATGGAGTCTTGCTATGTTGGCCAGACTGGTCTTGAACTCCTGGGCTCAAGTCATCTGCCCGCTTTAGCCTCCCAAAGTGCTAGGATTACAGGTGTGAGCCACCCCTCCCAGTAGTACAACTCATTTCTAAGGAAATCCTGACAAGTGTCTCCCAGTGGAAGGCTGGGCCCATGTTTATTAACCACACATTTGGTTGCTCCAGACAATAGTGTGGCTTTCATGAGTTTTCAGGGCTGCAGCATTCTGTATTAAGCAAGATCACTCTGATCCAGTGGATCACTCTGATATGCTCATTCTGGAATGCTGCCAAAGCCACAAATACCTTCAAAGCCCTTTTCAAAA